>NC_138291.1:166662500-167235000 GCF_965601325.2 Salmo salar | reverse complement strand
GTCTGTGACTGTATTCATCTTTAAAGAACTGTCTGTGACTGTATTCATCTTTAAAGAACTGTCTGTGACTGTATTCATCTTTAAAGAACTGTCTGTGATTGTATTAATCTTTAAAGAACGGGCTGTCAGTGTCTATGCTGTCTTTCTGAGCATCTGACCAACTGTAGATATATTAGTTCTGATATCCATATTTTATCTTATTCATCTGATACTGCCATTCTCAGACCAAGGAATATTATACTGCACTGAGGAGAATCAGAGATATTTTTATAGCGCCCTCCTCTGGCACTACTGTTAAATGTCAAGTCCGCCGCCAGACACCTCTGTAGATCTACAGGGACCCATAGAGACGTATAGAGATCCCTACTTAGCAACAACCCATTTTGCATGGACATTGCCATTGAGGGCTTTCACCATTTTAAAGTAGTCAACTGGGTGGGTATTCCTATGGGTTGGGAACGATCAGTCAATGACTTCTTCAAATTGTTTTGCCTAGTTTATGTATTTCAGCTATATCACCGCCATCTAATGGCCACAATAAATAAATTACCAGATTTGGTTCAAGACTCCAGCACTGCAAGTGGTGGTAAATCAACAATATTATCTTTACACTTTTTTCCAAACTTCTAAAGAAAATAAGACTACTTGAAAGTGGATATTGCCTCAATGTGGGTGCTTTGGTGTGTTTGGACCCCAGGAATAGAAGCTGCTGCCTTGGCAGGATGGAAAAGGGATCCCTAATAAATACAACAAAAAAATGCAAACGGCACTTCCCATTCTGCCACAGACGCCACAATAGCAGATACAATGTTGAGAACTTTGTGCATCTCTATGGCAATGACACATAGGTTTTAATGCCGCTCCACAGCACACAGACATCAGAGAACGCATCAGTGCAGGTTTTATTTAATTTATTTCAGGCACACAGTACTGACACACCTTAGTAAAATGAAAATGGCAGGGAGGTATTTAGCCAACCAATATCAGTCGTCTACATGTAAAACACCACAGACATCTGGACCTGGAAGTTGCCCCTCGAAACTGATCTAGGGTCAGTTCTGCATTATCCACCTCAATGGTGAAGGTTAAGATATGGGGAGGGTTATCTGATCCTAGACCTGTGTCTGTACAGCTATCTCCTAGGTCCAGGTGTGTTCAGTGGGCAGACAGACACTTAAACAGGTATGTTCAGGGTCATGTTCATTAGGGCCCGAAATGGAAAGGGTTTTTAAAACAATTTGCAATGGAAAGAGTAAATGAGCGTTCAGGGAGTGCAGGAAGTTCCTCACAGTTTGTATTTTTTCTTCTGTTTGGTAACTAATGAACACAACCCGGGTATGTCACATCAGTCAGAACACAGTAACAAAGCTCATCTCCCTCCTATTCAAAGATCACTCAGAAAAAGAAAGAATCCTCTTAAAATACCAGGCAGTTTCTACTGATAAATCTGCTAACTCTCCTCAGTCTCTCAACCCCAATCCCCAACATTGTGTGTTCACATCTGTACGGCACTGGAGGGGATGTCGAACATGGAGGGATCAAACTGTTGTCCTTTAAAGGGAGAGCCCTCAGCATCCCAGCCCTTCTTCAGCATGTCATGCACCTTCTACATGAGGAGAAAGAGAGAGAACTTGTGAGAACGGAATGCCCACATACATACAGTGCATTCGGAAAGTATTCAGACCCCTTGACTTGTTCCACATTTTGTTACGTTACAACCTTATTCTACAATGGATTAAATAGTTATCCCCTTCATCTATCTACACGAAAAACTGAAATATGACATTCACATAAGTATTCAGACCCTTTACTCAGTACTTTGTTGAAGCACTTTTGGTAGCGATTACAGCATCGAGTCTTCTTAGGTATGATGCTACAAGCTTGGCACACCTGTATATGGGGAGTTTCTCCCATTCTTCTCTGCAGATCCTCTCAAGCTCTGTCAGGTTGGATGGGGAGCGTTGCTGCACAGCTATTTTCAGGTCTCTCCAGAGATGTTCGATCAGGTTCAAGTCCGAGCTCTGGCTGGGCCACTCAAGGACATTCAGATACTTGTCCCGAAGCCACTCCTGCGTTGTCTTGGCTGTGTGCTTAGGGTCATTGTCCTGTTGGAAGGTGAACCTTCACCCCAGTCTGAGGTCCTGAGAGCTCTGGAACAGGTTTTCATCAAGGATCTCTCTGTACTTTGCTCCATTCATCTTTGCCTCGATCCCGACTAGTCTCCCCGTCGGTGCCGCTGAAAAACATCCCCGCCGCATGATGCTGCTACCACCATTCTTCACCGTAGGGATGGTGCCAGGTTTCCTCCAGACGTGACACTTGGCTTCCAGCTAAATAATTCAATCTTGGTTTCATCAGACCAGAATATCTTGTTTCTCATGGTCTGAGAGTCCTTCAGGTGCCTTTTGGCAAACTCCAAGCGGGCTGTCATATGACTTTTACTGAGGAGTGGCTGCCGTCTGGCCACTACCATAAAGGCCTGATTGGTGGAGTGCTGTATAGATCATTGTCCTTCTGGAAGGTTCTCCCATCTCCACAGAGGAACTCTGGAGCTCTGTCAGAGTGACCATCGGGTTCTTGGTCACCTCCCTGACCAAGGCTCTTTTCACCCATTTGCTCAGTTTGGCCGGGTGGCCAGCTCTAGGAAGAGTCTTGGTGGTTCCAAACATCTTCCATTTAAGAATTATGGAGGCCACTGTGTTCTTGAAGACCTTCAATGCTGCAGAAATAAACTGCTCTAAAAAATAAAGGGAACACTAAAATAACACATCCTAGATCTGAATGAATGAAATAATCTTATTAAATACTTTTTTCTTTACATAGTTGAATGTGCTGACAACAAAATCACACAAAAATAATCAATGGAAATCCAATTTATCAACCCATGGAGGTCTGGATTTGGAGTCAAACGCAAAAATAAAGTGGAAAACCACACTACAGGCTGATCCAACTTTGATGTAATGTCCTTAAAACAAGTCAAAATGAGGCCCAGTAGTGTGTGTGGCCTCCACGTGCCTGTATGACCTCCCTACAACGCCTGGGCATGCTCCTGATGAGGTGGCGGATGGTCTCCTGAGGGATCTCCTCCCAGACCTGGACTAAAGCATCCGCCAACTCCTGGACAGTCTGTGGTGCAACGTGGCGTTGGTGGATGGAGCGAGACATGATGTCCCAGATGTGCTCAATTGGATTCAGGTCTGGGGAACGGGCGGGCCAGTCCATAGCATCAATGCCTTCCTCTTGCAGGAACTGCTGACACACTCCAGCCGCATGAGGTCTAGCATTGTCTTGCATTAGGATGAACCCAGGGCCAACCGCACCAGCATATGGTCTCACAAGGGGTCTGAGGATCTCATCTCGGTTACTAATGGCAGTCAGGCTACCTCTGGCGAGCACATGGAGGGCTGTGCGGCCCCCCGAAGAATTGCCACCCCACACCATGACTGACCCACCCCCAAACCGGTCATGCTGGAGGATGTTGCAGGCAGCAGAACGTTCTCCACGGCGTCTCCAGACTCTGTCACATCTGTCACATGAGCTCAGTGTGAACCTGCTTTCATCTGTGAAGAGCACAGGGCGCCAGTGGCGAATTTGCCAATCTTGGTGTTCTCTGGCAAATGCCAAACGTCCTGCACGGTGTTGGGCTGTAAGCACAACCCCCACCTGTGGATGTCGGGCCCTCATACCACCCTCATGGAGTCTGTTTCTGACCGTTTGAGCAGACACATGCACATTTGCGCCTCCATGCTCTGGACACTACGCTGACACACACAGCAAACCTTCTTGCCACAGCTCGCATTGATGTGCCATCCTGGATGAGCTGCACTACCTGAGCCACTTGTGTGGGTTGTAGACTCCGTCTCATGCTACCACTAGAGTGAAAGCACCGCCAGCATTCAAAAGTGACGAAAACATCAGCTAGGAAGCATAGGAACTGAGAAGTGGTCTGTGGTCCCCACCTGCAGAACCACTCCTTTATTGGGGGTGTCTTGCTAATTGCGTATAATTTCCACCTGTTGTCTATTCCATTTGCAGAACAGCATGTGAAATGTATTGACAATCAGTGTTGCTTCCTAAGTGGACAGTTTAATTTCACAGAAGTGTGATTGACTTGGAGTTACATTGTGTTGTTTAAGTGTTCCCTTTATTTTTTTCAGCAGTATATTTTTGTACCAGATCTGTTCATCGACACAATGCTGTCTCAGAGCTCTACGGACAATTCCTTTGAGCTCATGGTTTAGTTTTTGCTCTGACATGCACTCTCAACTGTGGGACCTTATATAGACAGGTGTGTGTCTTTCCAAATTATGTCCAATCAATAGAAATTACCGCAGGTGGACTCCAATCAAGTTGTAGAAACATCTCAAGGATGATCAATGGAAACAGGATGCTCAATTTTGAGTTTCATAGCAAAGGGTCTGAATAATTATGTAAATAAAGTTTGTTCTTTTATTTTTAATAAATTTGCTAACATTTATAAAAACCTGTATTCGCTTTGTCATTATGGGGTATTGTGTGTAGGTTGATGAGGGGAAAAAACAATTTAATCCATTTTAGAACAGGGCTGTAACGTAACAAAATGTGGAAAAGGTCAAGGGGTCGGAATACTTTCAGAATGCACTGTACATACAATACAAATACAGAACTGCACAATTGGACTCAACATAGTTCAGCACCAAATTCCGCCACGTGTCCCTACAGTTGAAGTCGGAAGTTTACATACACCTTAGCCAAATATATTTAAACTCAGTTTGCACAATTCCTGACATTTAATCCTAGTAAATATACCCTGTCTTAGGTCAGGTAAGATTACCACTTCATTTTAAGAATGTGAAATGTCAGAATATAGTAGAGAGAAGTATTTTTTTCTGCTTTAATTTCTTTCATCACATTCCCATTGGGTCAGAAGTTTACATACACTCAATTAGTATTTGGTAGCATTGCTTTTAAATTGTTTAACTTGGGTCAAACGTATCGGGTAGCCTTCCACAAGCTTCCCACAATAAGTTGGGTGAATTTTGGCCCATTCCTCCTGACAGAGCTGGTGTAACTGAGTCAGGTTTGTAGGCCTCCTTGCTTGCGCGCGCTTTTTCAGTTCTGCCCACAAAATTTCTATAGGATTGAAGTCAAGGCTTTGTGATGGCCACTCCAATACCTTGACTTTGTTGTCCTTGTCCATTTGGAAAACCCATTTGCGACCAAGCTTTAACTTCCTGACTGATGTCTTGAGATGTTGCTTCAATAAATCCACATAATTTTCCTTCCTCGTGATGCCATCTATTTTGTGAAGTGCACCAGTCCCTGCTGCAGCAAAGCACCCCCACAACATGATGCTGCCACCCCCGTGCTTTACGGTTGGGATGGTGTTCTTCGGCTTGCAAGCATCCCCCTTTTTCCTCCAAACATAACGATGGTCATCATGGCCAAACAGTTCCATTTTTGTTTCATCAGACCAGACGACATTTCTCCAAAAAGTACGATCTTTGTCCCCATGTGCAGTTGCAAACCATAGTCCGGCTTTTTTTATGGCGGTTTTGGAGCAGTGGCTTCTTCCTTGCTGGCTGAGCGGCCTTTCAGGTTATGTCGATAGACGTCTCGTTTTACTGTGGATATAGATACTTTTGTACCCGTTTCCTCCAGCATCTTCACAAGGTCCTTAGCTGTTGTTCTAGGATTGATTTGCACTTTTCGCACCAAAGTACGTTCATCTCTAGGAGACAGAACGCGTCTCCTTCCTGAGTGGTATGACGGCTGTGTGGTCCCATGGTGGTTATACTTGCGTATTATTGTTTGTACAGAGGAACGTGGTACCTTCAGGCGTTTGGAAATTGCTCCCAAGGATGAACCAGACTTGGAGGTCTACAATTTTCTTTCTGAGGTCTTGACTGATTTCTTTTGATACACCTCCAATTGACTCAAATTATGTCAATTAGCATATCAGAAGCTTCTAAAGCCATGACATAATTTTCTGGAATTTTCCAAGCTGTTTAAAGGCACAGTCAACTTAGTGTATGTAAACTTCTGACCCACTGGAATTGTGATACAGTGAATTATAAGTGAAATAATCTGTCTGTAAACAATTGTTGGAAAAATTACTTGTGTCATGCACACAGTAGATGTCCTAACCGACTTGCCAAAACTATAGTTTGTTAACAAGAAATGTGTGGAGTGGTTGAAATACAAGTTTTAATGGCTCCAACCTAAGTGTATGTAAACTTCCGACTTCAACTGTATACCCTTCTCAACATCATGAGGCTTAGGTTAGTTTGATGGTAGTGTATGCATGTTTACGAGTGTGTGTGTGTGTCCATTCTTGTGTGTGTGTGTGTGTGTGTGCGTGCTCTCACCATCTCGTGGCTCTGGGGCTTGCCCTGTAGTTTCTGGTGGTAGTCGAAGGTGAGTCTGTCCAGCACGGCGTGCTCCTCCTCGTCCACCGTGGCCATGGAGCGCTCTCTGTTGATCTGGTTCACATCAATCTCCTTCTCCCCTTTCAACACAGCACTCCACCAGACCTCCCCACTCTTACTGAGAGACAACTACAGGGAGAGGGAGGAAGGCTGCGTCAGTGAGTGAGTGTGTCTAGATACATTTGTGGGTGTGTGTGTGTGTGTGTGTGTGTCACTCACCACCACACAAGATCCAGGCTCCAGGCTCCATAGTGAGTTCTCAGTGTTGATCTTATGTGTGAGCTCTCCTTCCATCAGGACCGTCTCTCCTGCCTCCTCCTTCAAACACACACGCACACTGCCCGGTTGCATGTTCACACACACCTGGCATGGACACACAAAGAGAAATTAAAGCATGAATACTTCACATACATTACATGGTACAACCCCAGGAGGAATGTTTAACTCAAGAATCACATCAACTGGACACAGAAAACTCATCACATCATAATAATTCAAACAGGAATTTATAAACATTAAGTATTTGTTTTTGAAAAGGTTGAAATATGTAGAAAGAGGAGCCCTGTGGTGGCCGTGTTTACCTGTCTGCCCTTGACGACGGTCTTGGGAACGTTGACCCGGACCTCAACATCGGTGTAGTCCTGAGACCAGCTGTAGGTGTCCCTCACCGCCCCATTGTAACTATCTGGACTGGCCTGTTGCACCACCTGACCACTGACACACACACACAGTGGAAGAAGCACTCGATACAAGGGTTGGTATTAGGGTGGGTTTTAGTATTGGGGTCAATTCCATGCCACTAAGGAGATTCTACCAAATTCGAAACTGCCAACATGTATTTGTAGAGCATTTCAGCAAATATGTAAATGTCCCATCTATAACAGGTTTTAACAGTTGTGAACCTGTTTTGTGTAACTTTGTGAAAGCATTGAAAAAGCTTGGAGAAAGAACCAGTCATACTGGCATGGCCAAGAGAGGCAGTACAATACTAACTCTGTAGATGCGGAACAGGCTGCTGCTGCCTGGTCTCCATGTGATGACGGCTGGGCCACACTGCTGCAATGGGGCTGTGGAATAGAGTCTGGGGCTTGGCTGGAAGAGCCTTGGCTGGAGGAGGTAGTGCTAGAGGCTGCACTGGGCTCTCCAGAAGCTGAGTCAGAGCTCTCTCTCTGGGCATCAGGCTCTGTCTTCTCCCCCCTCGGCTCCTCTGGCTGCTCAGTGGCCTGCAACTCCAGCTCCTGCACCGCGGGGGGCACCATCCTGGCCTCCTGTCTCTGCTGCAGCTCCCTCTGTTGCCTCTCTCTGTCCTGCTCAGCCACACGCTCAAACAGACGGAAGGACTGTGGAGAATAACAGAGACATGACGAGCTAAGTCCATAATCAACCCCCTAATCACTTTTTGTGCACCTTAAAAGGTAGTCTGCAAGATGGCATCATCATAGAAAAGGGGACGACATCCCAACTTATAACCAAATCAGCCTAACATCAGACTAACATCTCTTCCCATACGAGTTTAGACGCAAGGAGAGATGCCAACAATGGTAGTCTTGACAGATTAGGTCACTGTTAACCTATCGTAGCAGGCATAAAAGAAAATGCATGAGCGGAGTTCCCACATCTGCTGAATCCCTGAAAACCGGATACAGCCGACTGTTGGCAACTACGTTAAGAGTGGGTCATATGCCACATTCAAAACAACTGTAGCAATCATAGCCAAATACCATCCGGTCACGCAGGGCGCCTGACCTCCAGGGCCCACCCCCCTAGCTAATTTCCTGCAATTCTACACATTTTACTATGACTTATGCCATGTTAATAATACCTGAATGTGAGTGAATAACAAAATCAATGGGGCCCCCTGGAGGTCAGGGCACATGCCCTGCGTGACAGGTCGGTATTTAGCAATGATTACTAGAAGTTTAGATAGCTGGCTAGACTAATTTACCAATCTAAAAATGTTTAGCTGACATGGCTAATTGAGTGACTGTAAGTGACCGACATAAGAGAAAAATTGTTGATGCACAACCCAATTTCGAACTTGCACCTTATCTATTCTACTATTCTAACTCTCAACAGTAAATTGAGACTATGACTGAGTTAAATAAGCGCGGTTGCTTATGCCTGGAGCAGGCCCTTGTTCAAGACCACTTGACTCGGAATTCCTAGTCGGAAACTCGGGCATCTTTCTAAAGTTCCGACCTGAAGATCACTGACGTGATGATTTTTACCGACTTCCCTGTTGTCTTGAAAGCACCATCTGTTGATGTTGCAGGTAAATCGACCCGCTGTTTATGCTTATGTCATACTACCGAGTGTACGTTTAAAAATTACGTCTATGTTGAGCAGATGTCTATGGATAGGATGGACACCTTACATTTTTAGCAATGCATTTTTTCCTGATAAAAACTAGATAATTGTATCCACCGTGGAGCCCAGTTTCATAATATTACCATATGTCCCAGCTGGTTGCTGTAGTTTTGAAGTAATCACGAGAAAACAGGCCTTGTTTTAGGGCATTTTCACCCTGCCAGCTCCTATTTGTTCTATTGACCACCATGGTACCAACTCGCCTTCCGAACATTCTAGGGGGCAAATTGGCTGGCCTAAACGGCTAACACAGAAGTTGTCAAATATTTAACTAGCTAACTACAGTAGTAGGTAAGCTACCTTTAGGACCATTTTCTCGGCCACCCCTGGAGGGAAGCCCATACGGTCGTTGGGGGTTGACAGCAGACGGTAAAAGTCTGTCTTGCGGTACAGGAAGCCGAAGTAGACCTGAAGGAAATTCTGGATGTTTCCAACATGCTGCAAGATTCCAAGCAAAGCGTTGTCATACAACTCTGTCATTTCCATGGGCGACGCCATTGTAGATTTTAAACGTTCTGCGTAGTTTGTCAAACTGTTGAAACTTGACACTAAAGACTATTGTATTTCAATAAATGTATCTTTATCGCAAAATTATATAGTTGTCGTTTGAGATTGTGCCCCCAAGCTAGCTGGATAGCTATTTTGATTTTTATGTACGAACTGAAAATTGTCCCCAGCGTAACACCACCACCCGCAAAATAAGGTTCCTATGTCAAAACACTGTTTTCTAATATAATACATTGTGTTGAATATAATGCATCCATATCAATGTATATAATCAATAACAAAATGTAATTGGTGTTTATATAATTGTACATCTTGATACAATGAGAACGGCTAATTTCTGGCTCTTCCCACAAACCCTTTCATCAGTCAAAATGGCTGCGTCCTTGAGTTGTCAGTGTGATATCGGTGAGAAACATGTTTACATTCGTTCAATAACTGTTTGAGATTATTCTACTTTAAAGTGTTGTGATATAGTCGAACGATGACTAGTTTTGTTTTGATACGTAGGCGGGGCTTGGACAAATAGCGTGTTTCTGGCTGGCTAGCCAATGATATAGCAGCTAACGTTAGCCAATGTTACTTGGCTGTTGCTCAGTGTCTTTGTTTTCACACCTTTGCCCCACAGAACGCGCTTGCCAGAGTCGGCACCTCGATATACAATAACTCTACAACACGAGCACTTCATGTCACTGCAGCATGCTGCAAGGTATGTATTCAACCTGACTGTTAAAGCCATTGACTATTGCCTCACTCACTGGCTGCTAAAAAGATAGCCTCCAACTTGGCATCTGGTACTTAAACTTTTGTGTTGTCAGAATCGTGCAGCTCGTATTCGGGTGGGGAAAGGAGACCGACCAGTAACCTATGAGCAAGCACTCCACCCCCACCACATAGGACACCGCAAGGGCTGGTTCTCCCAGCACACTAGTGAGTCACTGTCTAGTTTCCCCACTTATCTGACCGTGCAGAAGATAACTCGGTGTATAGCGAGTAACAAAGTTACTGTCAATACGCTGGCCTAGGTTATAGACTAACCATAGTAATCAGATATAAATGCTGACAAACTTGATCATTGTGTGGCAAAGGAGACCTAACCTTTCTCCCTCCATCCTGCGCTTTATCTCCTAGGTAACCTACATCGAGAGGGAGGAGCATCAGATCGTACTGTGGAAGACGTGTTTGTACGACGTTTCCTCTTCGGAACTTTCCATAACTGCCTGGCCAATGAGATTGTGATAAAGCGACGAGGCAACATGCTGGTGGTGTGCACCCTGATGCTGCAGAAACTCCCTCCACAGAAGTTCTACTTCCTGATTGGCTACAGAGACACTGCTCTCCCACTTCTACAAGTGTCCTGTTAAAATGGAGGTACAGACCCTGGAGGATAAGGCTGTCTACAAGTACGTCTGAGACAGGAATTGCTAACAGATTTGATATAAGACTTGTATACAGGACTATTTTGGGGAAACTCACCACTGTACAGTTGTAAAAAATAAATTGAATTTGAATGGGTCTATTGAAATCTATCTACAGTGTGTGGAAACCAACTATTGAGTGTGTGCCTTGGAGTTGGCTCTTCAGAGTAGGAATAGACAGACTACCAGATAATGTTATCTTCAGGTTAACAGCAGTACACCTGTGTATTCAGTCAGGTGAAATGTCTACTTAGTGAAAATAAATATAATGTATACAAGTGACACGTGTCTATCCTACACAGCAGACAATCTGTTCCGATGTACTACATCTCTTTTTAAGGAGAAGGAAGTAAGAAAGGTAGGAGAGCGTGTTACAAATAGGCATTGGGTCAGATTCAAACCCAGATAGTTAGTGGTAGGTATGTGCGCCAAAGGTGGTGGTACTGACAGCCAGACCATACATTTTTTCAGAGCATTCTGTAACACATTGCACCCCCCTGAACAGGCCCCATTGTTTTTCCATCTCTTTGAATTTCATTCCAGTCTAACTATTCACTACTTGTAAATCATGTGTTGGAGTTAAACGTACTTATGAAAAAGCATTCCACTGAATTTTCGTTTATTGATTTCTCACGACGATGTCACATTGAAAAGCTGCTTCAGTGCAAAAAGACAAGGCACCTGGATTACATCATTTTCGTCCATATCAAAGGTTAGAGTATGAAAAATTCCCTTAAATATCAGTGATATATTCCTGTCCGTAAGGCCACATTGATTTTTAAAAACAACTTCAACGATTCCACACGAATACAACATTTGTCTGATCTACATCTAGGAAAATGTCCCTCTTGATTTATTTTGAAAAAAGGGTCTCATTGCTACTGTAATGGTTAATACTCAGATTGTATCACTCATTGTAGAACATTGTTTACACCAACAGTAAACTTCACATTCTCAAACACTTTGCCTGTGTCCAAATCTGTTCTTTCTTCTGAAGTGTGCACTTGTACACTCCTCCCCATACATTTAATACCATTGGATCAGTATAGACATGAACTAAAGGGAGTTAATGTCTTATAATACCAGTAATTTACTCTGAAAGCCACAAAGTCAACAAGTGCACACTAAATGGAAAGTACAGCTTATTGCAAAGCAGGTTTGGAGGCACACAAACAGCAAAGATAGGACAAATACCACTTGTCCTCGGCTCACATTCTGAAGGAACAGGCTCATTCAGTTTTCCCTTCTTTCACCTCTCACTTTCCCTGGAAAAGTGCTCATAGACTAAAATGTAAAACACAGCTCTCATCTTCGTTATGCTCCATAAATACAGCTAGTGGCAAACACAGGGAAGTCATTCCATTGGGCGAGAAGTAGCTACTTCGCCACCCACAGTGTGAACAAGACCATAAAGCAAGGGGAAAGGCAGGTTGGTTAAATGGGATTGATGGTAAAAAGCATTGAGGGGAAAACAAAAAACCGAGATCAGTGTCTAGGGACAACTTCATCTTACTCCGGTAAACCTTGGGCTAAATTGGTTCAAAACCTCTACATTGCCATTGCAACATCTTCCTTTCGGTGGTTATGACAGACTTCTGATTAGCTCTGGCTAGTGAGAAAAAGGTTCTGATTGGATGCCAGACCCTGTACTCAGATATAAAAGAACAATCATGATAAAGAGTGTGTTCCAGGTACATTTTCTGCATATTTTATTATTATTAGAACATATTGATGTGGTTCCTTAAATTCCAATTCACACATGCGAGTGAAATAGGACAAATATAAGCACCCACCAAATTATCATCATCTGCATGGAAAATGTGTCTCTGGAACACACCCAAGGAGTCTATACAGTGCAACATGTCTGCCAACACAATAACTTCACAGTATGTGGATGGACTGAGGGTAGGTCGAGAGTTAGTCCATCCACATAGAGTGAAACATCAGCACAGTTCAGGTGGAACAGTGCTCACTATGCTCCCAAATCAACCTCTCTAGCCCTTGCTCCTAGGCACTTGTGTAGATCTGAAAAGGAGCATTACGCCACAAGCAATCTGGTGAATATTATGCCAAATCTATAAAAATGGACCTTATTTTCACATTCTAATGGGGATTTTCTAAACATTGACAACCATATTGATATGAGCCGTGCTTTGGGAAAGCCTCTGATGGTGTCCAACATTGTGGTCACAGATGTACCTCCCAACCGTCACCTACTGCTTTAGAGGCATTTTGTATGCCATCTCAAACAAGCTCGTCGCCATATTGTTAATACCTTTCAGATCTACATTTGGTTGCATATGGATAAGGGGCTATGGGGTCAATTTGGGATTGGACGTTGGCACTAGGCTATGGTCCCGCCCTGCTTGCAGTGTGATTGGTTAAATCTTGGTGGCGCGGCAGCTGTCGCCCTCGCATGACTGCAGCTTGATCAGCCGTTGGTTCATGGCCTGGAGGAGGGTGGGGTCAACCTTCTTAACAATGTTCTCCAATTGGTGCGGGTCAGAGGTCAAGTTATATACCTCCACAAATGACTGAGGAGAGAGAGAAAACAGATTGAGAGGTCAATTACTCATTAAAATCCATAGAAACAAGACAACATGTACTAAATAAGCTAGGTAGTACACTTCCAAAGTTCATTTAAAAACGGTACATAAAACAGAGCCATATACAGTCTTTACATATATGGCTCTGCATAAAACTACTAACAGACCAAACTGCTACTGTAAGTCATAAAAACATGACAAATGCACATGCCCACACACACACACACACACCTCACTGTCTGCAAACTCGCAGTACTGCAGGTTGTGTTCAACCAGGGTCCTAACACAGGCATAGGTGTTGTTGTAGGCGTCCTCACACACACAGTCTGGGAAACATTGCTGGAGCGAAGAAGAACAAGAGACATTTTGCATTCCTCCAAGACACAGAGCTGCACTTCAGTGGGACTATTGCCTCTACTACAGGAATAATGTACAGTACTAAAAGAGTCAGTCAACTGCTGCTGGAGGGTAGGACAACAGGGCAATTACATGAGTTCATTGTAAGTGGTAACAAGGGTATTGTAAAGGGGTAACTCACTGACAGACCAGGGCCCAGTTTAGGGCAGGCGGGGTCAGGGTCAAGGTGTCCCTCTCCTGTGTACTCTACCAGGAAGTAGGGGCGAGCTGTACCGTTACGCAGCTCAGGGGCCTACAAAGAGACAGAGTCAGATGGACAGACTGTTACATAGAGAGAGGTGGATTGATAACCTGCAGACACACAGACAGACGAAGACGATAAATGGACAGAGAGAACAATAAGTAACCTAATTGACCATTAGAGAGGAAGGACTGTCAATCCAAAACACTCCGAGACAAAAGATAGGAGGTAGACAGTCATTTAGCTCACCATCTGAGAGAGGAAGGACTGTCCATCCATATTAACAAAGGAGAGGTTGAGTCCGGAGATGTCCAGAAAAGTGGGTGCCAGGTCTATGTTCAACACCGGGGCCTGGAGGAAGACACACACCACACACAGGTAAGTATGGATGGAAAAGTGGAATGAGAGCATAGATGGATGTGTGGTTGATGGATAATAAGTGGATTGATAGATAGATAAATGGAGCTAGGGACTCACCGGGAGTGTCTGTTGGGGTTTGATGCCTGGCCCACGCACCATGAGAGGGATCCTGATATCAAAGTCGTACAATTGTCTCTTGTCAATGGGCAGAGAGAATTGACCTGGGAGACAGTGACCATAAAAGGCACAGAATACCTTAGAATGCCACTAGAATACATCACTAGAGAACATTCCTGTTGAGAGTGGTGACATATCCTGATACAGAAAACTGGGGATTTCATTACGTTTCCCAAACGTAGCTTTTAATAATCTGACAGATGTGAAGTTGATACTAGGGGTCTGTTTGTTGTGAAGTCGAGCTGTGAAGTTGAACTGTTACATCAACCAGAGGAAGGGGGTTACTGCAGGTGTGAAACAAACAGATACCAAATATAAACAGGCAGACAGACACATACACCCACACTTACCGGTGTGGTAGCCATTGTCAGAAGTGTAGAAGATGTAGGTGTTGTTGAGCTCCTTCAACTCTTCTAGTTTCTTGACCAGCACCTCCACCATGTCGTCCACTGACAGCAGGGTCTGCCACCTGCAGTACGGGAGGGGAATTACAACCATTACTGGAAAATCAGACTTGAGATAAGAACATTTTTATATTTTGCTACAATTGTATCCAGGTGAGTATTATGAGAGGTTTATTGCGATGGAGAACAGTGATTTGATTAGCTGGGTGTATTATGAAAAGTGTATCAGGATTATTTGATTGGCTGTTGTACCTTTTCCTGTAGGCATTATCCAGGAAGTTCAGGGAGGTGCTGGGCATGGGGTTGCTAGGCTGGCGCAACAACCAGTGTTTATCCTTCCCGGGTTTGTCAAAGCTACCATCCCGGGGGGCTTTGACATCTGCAAAGTTTTTCTCATACTGAGGTGCGGCGGTCCAGGGTGAGTGAGGGGCGGGAGGGGACAACATGATGAAGAACGGACGCTGGGGACTCCTGTCATCCAGGAAATGGAGAGATCTGTTCAACTGGAGAGACAACATTAAAGAGAGAGCAAAGATTTTAAAAATCAGGTGCTTTAATCAAATCCTAACAATCACAACACAGCCAGATGAGCTTTTGTTATATGAAAAACCAAACTAAAACCTGTAACTTATAGTAGTTAGAACCCAAACAAGACTGGGGGAATATATTTTTGGAACGTCGAGACAAAACTCCTCTCAGGCATCCAGAGACAATAGTCGGAGTGGTGGCGGACAAAACAAAACCAGACCGGCCATGTAATGAACTGGAGGAGTTGGAACGAAGACAAGTGGTGAGTTGCACAACACATCTGTGAAACATTACAGGCTTAGTTCTGGTCCTGGTTCAGATGGCTCAGTGTATTGGAGCATGGTGCTGGCAAAAAAAACAGTATGCTTCATAAATGTGAACACTAAATAGCTACTAAATGAACATTTCTGCTAAATATCCATACAGTGCATTCAGAAAGTATTCAGACCCCTTGACTTTCCACTCCCTCTCCCCCTCTCCTTTGTTACATTGCAGCCTTATAAAATGTATTAAAATTGGGTTTTCTCCTCATCCATCTACACACAATACCCCATAATGACAAAGAAAAACAGGTTTTTAGAAATTTATGCAAATTGTTTAAAAATTAAACTGAAATATCACATTTTATTAGTCACATGCGCCGAATACAACAGGTGTAGACCTTACAGTGAAATGCTTACTTACGAGCCTCTAACAAACAATGCAGTTTAAAAAAACAAATACGGATAAGAACAAGAGAAAAGTAACAAGTAATTAAAGAGCAGCAGTAAAATAACAATAGCGAGACTATATACAGGGGGGTACCGATATAGAGTCAATGTGCGGGGGCACCGGTTAGTCGAGGTAATATGTACATGTAGGTAGAGTTATTAAAGTGTTTATGCATAGACGACAACAGAGAGTAGCAGTGGTGTAAAGAGGGCGAGAGGGGCAATGCAAATAGTTTGGGTAGCCATTTGACTAGATATTCAGGAGTCTTATGGTTTGGGGGTAGAAGCTGTTTAGAAGCCTCTTGGACCTAGACTTGGCACTCCGGTACCGTTTACTTAAGTATTCAGACCCTTTAAGCAGTACTTTGTTGAAGCACCTTTGGCAGCGATTACAGCATCGAGTCTTCTTTGATATGAAACTACAAGCTTGGCACACCTGTAATTGGAGAGTTTCTCCCATTCTGTTCTGCAGATCCTCTCAAGCTCTGTCAGGTTGGATGGGGAGTGTCGCTGCACAGCTATTTTCAGGTCTCTCCAGAGATGTTTGATCGGGTTGAAGTACAGGCACTGGCTGGGCCACTCAAGGACATTGAGACTTGTCCCGAAGCCACTCATGCGTTGTCTTGGCTGTGTGCTTAGGGTCATTGTCCTGTTGGAAGGTGAACCATCGCCCCAGTCTGAAGTCATGAGCGCTCTGGAGCAGGTTTTCGTCAAGGATCGTGCTTTGCTCCATTCATCTTTCCCTCGATCCTGACAAGTCTCCCAGTCCCTGCCGCTGAAAAACATTCCCACAGCATGATGCTGCCACCACCATAGGGATGATTCTGCCACTTCACCGTAGGGAGGGTGCAAGGTTTCCTCCAGACGTGACACTTGGCATTTAGGCCATAGTTAAATCTTGGATTCATCAGACCAGAGAATCTTATTTCTCATGGCCTGAGTGTCCTTTAGGTGCCTTTCGTCAAACTTCAAGCGGCTGTCGTGCTTTTTACTGCAGAATTTGATCATATTACTCCAGTGCTAGCCTCCCTACACTGGCTTCCTGTTAAGGCAAGGGCTGATTTCAAGGTTTTACTGCTAATCTACATTTACATTTACATTTAAGTCATTTAGCAGACGCTCTTATCCAGAGCGACTTACAAAATGGTGCATTCACCTTATGATATCCAGTGGAACAACCACTTTACAATAGTGCATCTAAATGTTTTAAGGGGGGGGGTTAGAAGGATTACTTTATCCTATCCTAGGTATTCCTTAAAGAGGTGGGGTTTCAGGTGTCTCCGGAAGGTGGTGATTGACTCCGCTGTCCTGGCGTCGTGGCGGAGATATTTGTGGGCTATACTCGGCCTTGTCTCAGGATGGTAAGTTAGTGGTTGAAGATATCCCTCTAGTGGTGTGGGGGCTGTGCTTTGGCCAAGTGGGTTGGGTTATATCCTGCCTGTTTGGCCCTGTCCGGGGGTATCATCGGCTGGGGCCACAGTGTCTCCTGACCCCTCCTGTCTCAGCCTCCAGTATTTATGCTGCAGTAGTTTGTGTCGGGGGGCTAGGGTCAGTCTGTTATATCTGGAGTATTTCTCCTGTCTTATTCGGTGTCCTCTGTGAATTTAGGTATGCTCTCCCTAATTGTCTCTCTCGGGGGACCTGAGCCCTAGGACCATGCCTCAGGACTACCTGGCATGATGACTCCTTGCTGTCCCCAGTCCACCTGGCCGTGCTGCTGCTCCAGTTTCAACTGTTCTGCCTGCGGCTATGGAACCCTGACCTGTTCACCGGACGTGCTACCTGTCCCAGACCTGCTGTTTTCAACTCTCTAGAGACTGCAAGAGCGGTAGAGATACTGTCAATGATCGGCTATGAAAAGCCAACTGACATTTACTCCTGAGGTGCTGACTTGTTCCACCCTCGACAACTACTGTGATTATTATTATTTGACCATGCTGGTCATTTATGAACATTTGAACATCTTGGCCATGTTCTGTTATAATCTCCGCCCGGCACAGCCAGAAGAGGACTGGCCACCCCTCATAGCCTGGTTCCTCTCTAGGTTTCTTCCTAGGTTCTGGCCTTTCTAGGGAGTTTTTCCTAGCCACTGTGCTTCTATACCTGCATTGCTTGCTGTTTGGGGTTTTAGGCTGGGTTTCTGTACAGCACTTTGAGATATCAGCTAAAGGCCTGATTGATGGAGTGCTGCAGAGATCAGTGTCCTTCTGGAAGGTTCTCCCATCTCCACAGAGGAACTCTGGAGCTCTATCAGAGTGACCATCAGGCTCTTGGTCACCTCCCCGACCAAGGCCCTTCCTTCTCCCACGATTGGCCAGCTCTAGGAAGAGCCTTGCCAGTTCCAAACATCTTCCTTTTAAGAATGATGGAGACCACTGTTCTTGGGGACCTACAATGCTGCAGAAATATTTTGGTACCCTTACTCAGATCTGTGGCTCAACACAATCCTGTCTCGGAGCTCTACGGACAATTCCTTTGACCTCATGGCTTGGTTTTTGCTCTGACATGTACCGTCAACTGTGGGACCTTATATAGACAGGTGTGTTTCTTCCAAAATCATGTCCAATCAATTGAATTTACCACAGGTGGACTCCAATCAAGTTGTAGAAACATCAAGGATGATCAATGGAAACAGGATGCACCTGAGCTCAATTTCAAGTCTTTTTTTATTTAAATACATGTTTGAATAAGGCTGTAACGTACCAAAATGTGGGAAAAGTAAAGTGGTCTGAATACTTTCCAAATGCGCTGTATAAAATATGCATCTAAAACAGCAGACGGGTTGGTTGTTTAGCAACCAAACCGACATGTGTGCAACTATGGGGCATCATAGCAAAGTTAAAAAATATATGGCAAATAGAAATCAAAACGGGACGGTCTTCAGAGATAGATGGGAGTTGTCGAGGGTAGCTGAAGGATGGGACTAAAAACACACAAAAGATAACTACTGTAAAATAGACTGTGTCCGTAAACTGCATATAGTATGTATAAGCTGAAAGTAGAAGTATTGTTGTCTATTAGTTTACTCCAATTAGGAGGGGTGGTAGGGTTAGGGGAAAATAATAAAAAAGGGGGGGGAAAAAATGAGATTCCTACTTGGAATGTATCAGAACCAACCAATAGGAAAGCTCTACACAAATTGTTTTCTCTTTACTCTGAGGCTCAGAGTTTCCGTCATACAGCATATGGCTCTGGGTTTATGATCACAAAAGGTGTTAAATTTTAGAAAACTAATTGTAGACGTCGCACCATTTGTACATGTATGTTTTTTTTATCCAGAATAAATGTGTTAATCATAAAGATGGCCTAATATTCTTTTTTTTTTATTAAACAGACTGGGTTGTTGACATGTAAACTATATTTCATCTCCAATGGTTATTGTGCAAATGCATTTATGTTTTCAATGAGCACTTTTGTCTCAAACACATTGTTACAGTTGTTGGTTAGTTAGCCAGCTAGAATTTTTTGCCCTATTAGCATTGACATGAAATCAGTCAAAACACGGTATTAAGAACAAGATGAAACTATGATTCCCCACATCGCAGTTTCTTGTCATTTTTGGTAGCCATCTGGCCACCCAGCCAACTCACGGCCCCATTTAAGCCTGTGCATCAATTGTGACATTGTCAGCTACCAAACTCTTACAGACAAGTTCAAGATCCGTTCATTGACATTTGTAAGTAACAGGCATCTTTTACATACATAAACACAGCTAAACTGAAGCTTTAAAGTAAAGTGCCTGTGGAGCTGATTCACCATGGGTTAAGAGACAGTTTCACCCTTTCAAAGGGCCAGCCAAGCAGAAAGTTGACCAAGTCACATGACCAGGGGTGGGATATACATGCAGACACACATAGGTAAGAAGACTAACTGCCGGAGAATAATCACTCATTAACCACACACAATATGGAAAATAAAGAAACAGCCATCTGGGTCTGACAACTTCGATGGAAAATTACTGAGGATGATAGCGGACTACATTACCACTCCTATTTACAATCTCTTTCATCTAAGCTTACAGACCTGGAAGGAAGCAAGTCATTCCACTACCCAAGAATAGCAAAGCACCCTTTACTGGCTCAAACAGCTGACCAATCAGCCCGTTACCAACCCTTACTAAACTTCTGGGGAAAAAATGGTGTTTGACCAGATTCAATGCTATTTCACAGTAAACAAATTAACAAGACTTTCAGCACACTTATAGGGAAGAGCACTCAACATGTATGGCACTTACACAAATGACTGATGATTGGCTGAAGGAAATTGATAAGAAGATTGTGGGAGCTGTTTAGTTAGACTTCAGTGAAGCTTTTGACATTATTGATCATAATCTGCTGCTGTAAAAATGTATGTGTTATGGCTTTACATCTGCTGCTATATCGTGTTACCCATCTAACAGAACACAGAGGGTGTTCTTTAATGGAAGCCTCTCCAACATAATCTGGGTAGAGTCAGGCATTCCCCAGGGCACATCCTTTATATCCACGCCAAACTTGGTGCAAATCAATGCCCACGAGAAACCTAGCAACATTCAAAGCCACACTGATTGAGTTCGGTTGTTCCCTTGTGAGAAGCAAAGGCACGCACGAGAAGGAAGAATGCAAGAGACAGATTCCCCACCAAAACAAAACATTGCCATCAATACCTTGCATTTTCCAAAATAAAAAATATATATAATAAAAGGGGGTCAATGTAAATAGTACGTGTAGCCATTTCATTAACTGTTCAATAAGATGGTCCTAAATATTGAAAAAAACTAAACGCATTGTATTTGGGACAAATCATTCACTAAACCTCAACTAAGTCGTGTAATGAATAATGTGGCAATTTAGCAAGTTGAAGGAGACTTAACGGTGCAACCCTGGATTGTAAACTGTCATGGTCAAAACATATTTATGCAACGGTAGCTAAAATGGGGAGAGGCCTGTCCATAATAAAGTGCTTCTCTGCCTTCTTGACATCGCTATCAACCAAAGTCCTACAGGCCCTAGTTGTTGCACCTGGACTACTGCCCAGTCATATGATCAAGTGCCACTAAGAGGGACATAGGCAAATTACAGTTGGCCAGAACAGAGCAGCAAAGAACGCTATTTCACATCAAGTAACTGATGAATGAAAAAATAATAATAAAAAAAAGCAAGCAATAAAATCAGCTTTAAAAACTGCACCTTATGGAACAGCGCAGACTGAAGACACACACTCGTGCATTGCTGTATTATGGATTTGGTATTGTAGATATGTTGTGGCATTGTACTGTGTATTGTACAATTAAGGTGCCACCAACCTCCTGTGTCACATACACCCTTACATAGTTCAGAATACACAAGATCAAGCACACACAAAATAACATTTTTTTCATTTTTAAAGCCATCAGTGTGAATTATTGATGCCCAGAGCTGGAAACACATCAGATGGCTTCCACAACAAGTGAAAAATATCAGGAAAAAAATGGGATTGATAGACTGCAGAGTGAAGGAAAAGCAGTCAACAAGTGCTCAGCATATGTGGGAACTCCTTCAAGACTGTTGGAAAAGCATTCCAGATGAGGCTGGTTGAGAGAATGCCAAGAGTGTGCAACGCTATCATCAAGGCAAAGGGTGGCTACTTTGCAGAATCTCAAATATATTTGGATTTGTTAAACACTTTCTTCGTTACTAAATGATTCCATAGTTGATGTCTTCACTATTATTCTACAATGTAGAAAATAGTAAAAATAGAGAAAAACCCTTGAATGAGTAGGTGTCCAAACTTTTAACTGCTACTGTACATAAATATATAAAAATGTCTTATCAAACACAAACTTGGTTACACATGTATAACCGATGTGAAATGGCTAGTTAGTTAGCGGTGGTGCGCGCTAATAGCGTTTCAATTGGGTGACGTCACTCGCTCTGAGACCTGAAGTAGTTGTTCCCCTTGCCGCGGCTTTTGTGGCGCGATGGGTAACAATGCTTCGTGGGTGACTGTTGTTGATGTGTGCAGAGGGTCCCTGGTTCAAGCCCAGGTTGGGGTGAGGAGAGGGACGGAAGCTAGACTGTTACACGTGTCCTTCACAACAACAACAAAAAAGGTGCAAAAATATAAATATCCTAAACTATTTACAAATGACATTCGTGTTCGTTTTACATCCCAGGTGTAGATGATTAGATTTCACATTCACCGTAGCTTGTGCATGTCGTGATAGAAGGACTGCTTCAAAAACGCTGCCAGGAAACAAAACAAACTGCCATTTATAACAGAAGATCTGTTCAATACTTGCAGTTCTTCCTTTTGTCATGCATGTTGGATAGTGGCACTCACCTTGAGTGAGGGGTCAGGTCAGGTGATGGTTGTGAGGTTGCTTTGGGGCACCAATTTAGCCATTTCCAACACCAGCTGCTCTTGGAAAGCCAACTGGGAGAGAGGGGTTTGACCTTTTGCTTGTGGAGAATGAAAGCATTTACTGTAGCAATGTCCACAAAGTTTTAAGAAAAAGTCTTATACCACTTCCTGGTCTTGTGGAGGACCTGGTAGTAGCCTATCAGAGCATCAGATAGGTCGACACCCCCATGCTGGCATTGTAGTCCTTCACAGAAACGGGGACATTCTTCCTTTTTCACCCTCGAGACATGGTCATAATTGAATGTCTTATGCTGTGTGGTGAGTATGGTTACTTCCATTTCACAAAAAGCAGCTTGTTAGTACTGATCCAACATATGGTCCCCCTCTCCGCTGTCTTTGTCATATTGTTTACCTAGGTCTTGTGGAAACTGATTCTGTTAGGATGAATGGTGCCACAAGCCCGTATTTTCTTTTTCAAGAGGTCTATTAAAAGTGGATGTAGAACCACCAGACATGGTGATTGACATAGCAGTGGGGGGGTGAAGACCTTGACCGGGGGCGCTTGCTGGGGAGGAGTGGCTCCCAAACGTCATCATCCAAATCCTCTGCATCCTCCACTCTGTGGTGAATAAAATAAAGAAATATATTATTGTAAGACACACAGAATTACAGTTGACAATTTACAGAACTACATTACTGTAAAGTAAAAAACACAAAGTCTAAACTGTCTGTACAGTGACTCACATAGAAGGTGTGAAGCACACACATGGCAAACATTAACACTTTGGAGACAAAGGCAGATTTGAGAACCACAAATAAACAATGGCCATGAGAGTTTAATAGCCTCTCTAAAGTTACAGGAATGAAACAGCAAACTAATATGAAGCATACACAATAACTACTTTGGAATTATATAACATTGGAATGATGTTACATAGGCCTACGTAAACTAAATCCAAAGCACAAAAAGCAGACAACTTATAAAAAACGAAATACATATAGTAAGTTAGCTATATAAAGTCATGAAAATGATTTACTTACAGATCTAACAGTGGATCCAATCCTTCTAGAAAGCAATATTCGTCGGCCGAGTCGAAATCCTTGTTGTCCAAATTGTTCCCGAGCCGAGTCCAACCAGTATTTTATTCAAAGCTTCTATGTCGGAATACTTATTAATATCTGTCTTGTTTTTAGCTTCCTGTTCGATATTCTTAGTTTTGACCTTTTTTCCCCCCTTCAGAAGCCATCTTTCATGCTAAAGCAAAATGAAAGCGATGAAATCTGTTTACAATGTAATGTAGCGTGCTCAACGCATCTCTGAGCCAGGTAGCAATAGTTCGCATTAAGCATAAAAGGTTCTAGGCCTTGCTTTGTCCCACCCAGGCCAACTGCATATCCCTGGAAAGCTTATCTCATTGGCTACAAGACTGTCAAGGTGCCATAGTAGCCAATCCCCTGAATAATAGATGTCGACAGCGCGTAAGCAGGCAACGTCATATTTTTGAGGCGCAAAGAGTCACTCGGTGGACAGTCGATGTTGCCATTAAGTCACACATAATTAGATAACATGGCAATAGGCCAGATGTGTTCCTACCAACCTAAGGATTCATTTGATACCCCCCCATGTAGCTTCAGCACAAACACAGACCAAATCAAAGCTAACCTTGTAAGATATTTGCTGTTTGGGGAAAACGTTGTGTAAAATAAACATTTTGACTCTCGGGGCTGGTGATTAATAACTGTAGGTCACAGGCAGACAAATAAGATATCCTCATGATCTGTGGAGTTCCGGCTTTCGGTGTGTATCAACGTATTCTGTGTTTATTTCTGCTTCACAACGCTCACCGGAATGTAGGTAGCAGCCATCTTGAAATGAGGTCATCGGCTCGGCCTGCCCTTATACATTTGTATACCCACATATGGTAGTAAGTCACACCAAAGATTTTAAGGCACAGATCAATAGTCAAGATACTCAGCTTTCCGCAAGACACCCTGCTTTGACAGATAGGGGTTACCGTTCTCATACCAGACTGAATTGAAAATAATCAAATAGGGTCCCCAAATATGCGCACTGTTTCGGGTGGGGAGCATGCGGATGGTTTAGGGGTTAAGGAAAATAGATTTTGAATGGAAATCAATTTGTGGTCCCCACAAAGATAGTAAAACATATGGTGTATGTGTACTGTACGTGTTTGTAGAAGGACAGGTTTTTGCTATCTTCTGTGTAATGTGGAAAGTGTCCAGATACGCAAAGCTCCTCTCTGAGAATCTACATTCCACTCAGGGAAGTGTCATGACGTTGGCCTCTTTTGGTACAGGGAGGACAGTTGACCCCCTCCCCTTTGTACCATCCCCCAACCTACCTTTCCCCCAACCCAGGCCCTGTGTGAAAGGGTTGTAAAATTCCAGGAGAGTCTCTGGCCACATGGCCCATAGAGAGACACAGGAAATTCTTCCAACTCACAGAATTGGGGAGCCAAGCGACATTTGTGTTCTGGAGAAGGTATGGAAGATTGGTGAAGAATCCAGCTACGAACTGGTCCGCTTGGTACAATTTTGTGATACTCAGAAGAGACAATATAGCCATATTACCATAAAACTGTTTATATAATAGCCTCAGCTTGAGACTTGCATCATAATGGTTGTATAAAATGTATTAATAAGGATAAAGCTATTTGTAATACATTGAGATGCTATGTACTGATGTTAATGTAATAGAATTGGATTTCTGTACCAAGTTTCACTCAGCCATCGGCACGCCCCCCCAAGGGACACAGACAGGACCAGGCGTCATTTGACAAGCCTGTTCAAGGGTCACTATAAAACCCACCCTGATTTACATTTCTTTAGACCAGGCCTCCACTCCATGGCCAATAGGTTTGACCATCCAAGTACTCTACTGAAAGTGAACTATACCACGTGGTTAACTTCTAGACTATTGATACCGACAGAATAAGAACAAGTCTTTGATATTAATTATTAGTCTGCAGCTAAGTAAATTATATCATCGAACGCGAAGACCAACGAAACATCCATTCTATAACGACATTAATGAATGTCGCTTTGAAAGATCTATTCTAACCGAGAGAGAGAGAGAGAGAGAGAGAGAAAACTCTCCATCAGAACGACGCTCGAACAAGGATCCCGACGACACATGAGCGTAAATATATATTGATTGCAATTGTTCCCGAATGAGCGAGCCTTCAATTGTCAATTGTTAATATTAATGAACTCTGTGTACCTTCTCAGCTGACCGTTTATGACCCATTGTCTAACAGACCAGCCATGCCTGTTAGCCATTAGGGCACATTACTATACCAATCCTTTGTGACGATAATTACTGTTTGTATGTTTTCTGTTAATTACTTAGTGTAGTAAATAAATGATTTTAAGACAATTGATGTATGGATGATTTTAGTAAAGACTGGGTTCGTGCAGATACAACAATTTACGACGTTTGGAATGAGACTGGACTAGAGGTAAAATACACCATTTAAACCAGAAGATAATCGGCCTATATAATAATATAGGAAAGTTATGTTAGGAAAATTATAACTTTGTAATCTGAATATTCTCCTTGGTGCCCCGATCTCCTAGTTAATTACAATTAAACGATTAATCAGTTTAATCGCGTGATAATAATTACAGGGAGTTAATTGATAAACATGTCTTCAGTTTAATGGTACCCCAAAGACAAGACAGAAGTGATCTCTGTATCTGTCATCAAAAAGGCTCTGCAGCGTCACGTCTCACGGGGTCGCTACCGCGTCACGTCTCACGGGGGCTCTACCGCGTCACAGGGGCTCTACAGCGTCACGTCTCACAGGGGCTCTACAGCGTCACGTCTCACAGGGGCTCTACAGCGTCACGTCTCACAGGGGCTCTACAGCGTCACGTCTCACAGGGGCTCTACAGCGTCACGTCTCACAGGGGCTCTACAGCGTCACGTCTCACAGGGCACACACCCACACAGTTGCATGGAATGAGGACTTACTATGAGGTCTGTGAGGTAGTCTTTTTCATAATTGTCTCCGTGCTGCTCCGCTTTACCGTTGACTGACAGAGTGTAGTTGTAGTACTGAGAGTTCCCCATCTGCAACGACACACACACAAAAGCATCAACACAGCTGTGACATCATCATCATGCACCAATATATCATGTGTCTGTACAGGACTTACCAGTGCATGCCATTGGTCCCAGCCTGGGGGAACATAGCCAACATTCCCTGTTTCCTTCTTCCCGTACTGAGGAGAGAGAGGAACACGTGACATAGTGCTACAGACAGACATGTGAAGCAGGGTTGGGGTCGATTCCATTTCAATTCCAGTAAATACAGAAAGTAATACAAATTAGAAGGTCAAATGTTCCATTCAGTTAGGAATGGACCCCAACTCAGATGTGAAGTACAAAAAGACTAGACACACAATAGACAGATCTGGGAACAACTGACAGTCTAACTAGATGACATTACAGATGATCTGGGGAAGGAAATGCATGAAGCCAAAAAGAGATTGACTTCACCACAAGAATGTGCACATATTTACTACTTTTTCTATAATAAAGAGCTGTTAATACAGTTTGGAAGTTGAGGTGATTCATAGATCTGATGATCTTGGCAGAAGTTAGCCTAACTCAGGTTGAGCCTGGTGAACATCCGGGTTAAAATGACATGACACATCAGCATGTCCAGCAGAAAAGTGGAAGAAGCCGTGGTAGATTCATGCACAGATTATATGACCACATCAATTAACACCTAGGGAAACATCACATGATGACATGTAGTTTGTATGATGGGGGAAAAAAAATAAATCAATACAGTTACATATCGATACTTTAACTCCAATTTATTTTTATATATAAGTTAGTACCAGTCAAAAGTTGACACACCTACTCATTTATATTTAATAGTCAAGACATCAAAACTATGAAATAACACATAAGGAATCATGTAGTAACCAAAAAAAAAGTGTTAAACAAATCTAAATATATTTTATATTTGACATTCTTCAAAGTAGCCACCCTTTGCCTTGATGACAGCTTTGCACACTCTTGGCATTCTCTCAACCAGCTTCATGAGGTACTCACCTGGAATGCATTTCAATTAACAGGTGTGCCTTGTTTAATGTTAATTTGTGGAATTTATTTTCTTCTTAGTGCGTTTGAGACAATCAGTTGTATTGTGACAAGGTAGGGGTGGTATACAGAAGATAGCCCTATTTAGTAAAAGACCAAGTCCATATTATGGCAAGAACAGCTCAAATAAGCAAAGAGAAACGACAGTCCATCATTACTTTAAGACATGAAGGTCAGTCAATTCGGAAAATGTTAAGAACTTTGAATGTTTCATCAAGTCGCAAAAACCATCAAGCGCTATGATGAAACTGTCTCTCATGAAGATCGCCACAGGAAAGGAAGACCCAGAGTTACCTCTGCTGCAGATGATAAGTTCATTAGAGTTACCAGCCTCAGATTGCAGCCCAAATAAATACTTCAGAGTTCAAGTAACAGACACATTTGAATATCAACTGTTCAGAGGAGACTGCGTGAATCAGACCTTCATGGTCGAATTGCTGCAAAGAAACCACTACTAAAGGACACCAATAAGAAGAGACTTACTTGGGCCAAGAAACACGAGCAAATCAAAGTTTATTTGTCACATGCGCCGAATACAACAGGTGAAATGCTTACTTACAAGCCCTAACCAACAGTGCAATTTAAGTAACAAAAAAATAGGTATAGGTAAACAATAGATAAGTAAAGAAATACAAAATAAAATGAAAATAGTAAATGACAGTGAAAATAAAAGTAGCGAGGCTATATAGAGGTGGTACCGGTATAGAGTCAGTGTAAGGGGGCACCAGTTAGTCGGGCTAATTGAGGTAATACGCACATGTAGGTATAGTTAAAGTGACAATGCATAGATGATAAACAGAGTAGCAGCAGCGTAAAAGAGGGGTTGGCGGGGGGAGTGGCGGGACAATGCAAATAGTCCGGGTAGCCATTTGATTACCTGTTCAGGAGTCTTATGCTCTGTGTTTTGGGTCATTGTCCTGTCAAATAGACTTGGTGCTCCGGTACCGCTTGCCATGCAGAGCAATGGACATTAGACCGGTGGAAATCTGTCCTTTAGTCTGATGAGTCCAAATTTGAGAATTTCTGTTCCAACCACATGTCTTTGTGAGACGCAGAGTAGGAAAATGGATGATCTCCGCATGTGTTGTTCCCACCGTGAAGCATGGAGGAGGAGGTGGGATGGTGTTAAGCTGGTGACACTGTCAGTGATTTATTTAGAACTCAAGGCACACTTAACCAGCATGGCTACCACAGCATTCTGCAGCAATACGCCATCCCATCTGGTTTACACTTAGTGGGACTATCATTTGTTTTTCAACAGGACAAATGACCCAAAACACACCTCCAGGCTGTCTAAGGGCTATTTGACCAAGGAGAGTGATGGTGCTGCATCAGATGACCTGGCCTCCCCAAATCACCCGACCTCAACCTAATTCAGATGGTTTGGGATGAGTTGGATGGCAGAGTGAAGGAAAAGCAACCAACAAGTGCTCAGCATGTAGGAACTCCTTCAAGACTGTTGGAAAAGCATTCCTCATGAAACTGGTTGAGAGAATGCCAAGAGTGTACAAAGCTGCCATCAAGGCAAAGGGTGGCTACTTTGAAGAATCTCAAATATATTTGGATTTGTTTAAAACTTTGTTTAATTACTACATGATTCCATATGTGTTATTTCATAGTTTTGGTGTCTTCACTATTGTAGAAAATAGTACAAATAAAGAAAAACCCTTGAATGAGTAGGTGTGTCCAACCTTTTGACTGGTAATGAATATTTACTTATTTTTGCTAGGAAGCGTTAGCTAGCGCTAGTCGGCTGTACCTGCAGCAAAACTTTTTCATCCTATATCTTGTTCTCAATCTTCTTTTTAAAATAGTGAGCCAATAGGGTTTCAGCACTTTTATTTCCATGACTGATCAAAACAAATGTTCTCATGCTTTCTCTCGTCACTCTGCAGCAGACATAAGAGTAATATGTTTGGCACATCAAATTGCAATCAATTGCAGTATACAATCGCAATACATACAGAAACACGAGAAAGGTGCCGATACGATATGTATTGTATTGTCATGATAATATCGTATTGTGAGGTCCCTGGCAATTCCCAGCCCTAGTGTGTGTGTTACCTGGTTGAGGTACTTCCCAGCGTAGAAGGTCTGGTAATGCTGTTTGCTGAGGTAGACAGGGAAGGCCGTGGTCTCTGGTCCTTTCTGCCACAGGGGGCTGGAACAGTTCCCATCCAGGGAGTTGTTCCTCACTGCGTGGTTATGGGGGTACTGCCCCGTTAGGATACTACTCCTACTGGGGCAACACAGCGGGGTCGCCGTAAACTGGAGAGAGAGGGAGGGAGAAATAAGAAGAGGGGAGAGGAGAGATTAGGGACATCTCAAAAACCTTAGTGAAACTCCAGCAATTGGAATCTCAGTGTAATGGCTTAGGTGTTGGACTGACTGACAGGTGCAGGTTCGAGGACCATGTTGTTGACTGAAGCTGTTCAGTACTCACAGCATTTGAAAAGGTGGCTCCAGCATCTCCAATCAAGGCTTTGGTTTTCTTCATAGGTGTCTGTTGAACCGAGAAGCACAAAATGGAGAAGTGGTTTATTTTACCTCAACATGAGACCTTAAATACACACACTTTTGTTTAATCCGAAACAACACTAGGAAGAAGAAAAAATATTAGACATCCTGTTTGGTCCAGGTTGATATAAAATGTTTTAGGTTGAAACATTCGGTAGCCTATTTCTCATACTTTTAATAGACTACCTGACACAAGAAGCATGTAGCATACGATCAAAAAGATATGAATAGTCCTATAGCCTATATATTGACCATGGTTTTGATTTTGTTGAACGTCACTGCTACAATGTGGGCTTCTGTATGTCGCACAATGTTATTGCCCTCTGCCTCAACATATAGGCCTTTAGCCACGTAATGTAGGTATGGAAAGTAGGATATGAACATGGCTGTGAGTGGATCAAGCTTGTTCCCCTCCATTCAAAACACCGTCAGCCCACCATAACTATAGGCCTGGCTATATCAGAGGACCACCACAATTATATTAGCCTACACATTATACAGTTTTAATACGTTTGATTTACGCACAAAACGTACTCGATTTAGTTCTTAACAAACCCAGCCAAACTAGAATTACTCACCATTCCCCCGAGGTACACGTCCTGATCATCGGCTAAAATCAGGACGATATTGCTCGGTTTTTCGCATTCCGAACACCTGAGCGTGCAGGTAAACAGCGCGAGAAACAACGCTGCGCGCACTCCCACATTCGGTGTTCGTTGTCGCTGCTTTTGTCTGGTTCTTGCCCCCGAACTTGCCATGAGTTAGCTGGCTACCGCTCCACTGTTATAGCGCGGTGTTTTCGTTTTCTGCTCTAGGCGAAGTAATGTACATATGAAAACACCTATGGACCGGGAGAGGGCACAGACAGAATGCAAGTCACACTGCAGCTGGTCACAAGGGAAGAGACGTCTGAAAAAGTTTGAGGAAGTAACCAGCTAATGATCATATGATCACCTTTTTTTCACTCGATTGAAGAGGGAGAACTTTAAACCGCTTGTGGTGTTTTAGATAAATACCAATAAATGTGCCAGCTTTCTTAAAAAAAAAAAAAAACAGTGTTCTTAGAACGAGTCACAAATTGCAGACATCAGTGTAATGCTGTTTAATATATTATGTTGATGATTCGTCTTGAAACAGCTGAAACTTGTTACAACAGTTTGGTCTACATTTCTGTATACTAGTTTTGCTCAATTTGAAATCAAAATAAATGTGTATTGGTTTCTATCTAGACATTTGCCATGCGGGTCATTACATGTGTTTATCCTAATAGAGAAGTGATTAATTGGACGTACAGGGATAAAACCCCGCGAACTCTTATGTTGACCACATGGGCGCGTGGTGGGAAGAGCACTTCCTGTTTCCCCGTCGGAACTATTTTTTGTGTTGCACTTGCTTCAGAAGGTGGTTGTCCAAAATAGACTTGATGAGACATGTAAGTCATCGTGGTAGCAAGACAGCAGCACACTTTTTCTTATTTAACCTTTATTTAACTAGGCAAGTCAGTTCTTATTTACAATGACGGCCTACCCCGGCCAAACCCGGACGACGCTGGGCCAATTGTGCGCCGCCCTATGGGACTCCCAATCACGACCGGATGTGATACAGCCTGGATTTGAACCAGGGACTGTAGTGACACCTCTTGCACTGAGATGCAGTGCCTAGACAGCTGCGCCAGTCGGGAGCCCAAGATACTAGTCACTATCCGTACTGTAGGTGGCGGCAATACATCAATAGGCGTAGTCTGCCATAAAACCTAAAGGAAGAAGAAGCACACTCGTGAGAATTATGAACCGTTGTGTATGTATCTGTTGTCGTTTTCTAGACAGATGAGCGAGTCTGCCAACAAATATGGTCCCTCTAAAGCGCAGGAAAGTGAACTGCTCCGTTACAAGTGACAGCAGCGGTGACAGGACCAGAAAGTTTCCCGGGGTTGTCATCTTTCTCCTGGAGAGAAAGATGGGAGCCAGTCGGAGAGCCTTCCTCACTCGGCTCGGACGGGGGAAAGGTTTCAACATAGAATACTCCTTAAGGTAGTGTGAACAACAATCTTCTGGGGTGAAAATAATGTATGCTAATAACTTCACCTTGTCTCCAGTACTATCCCTGCTGATCTAAGACCGATAGCTAGGCTAGAAAGATTGAGTATGTATCATTCGAGACTTAAGTTCCTATAAATCAGTGGTCTTGAATGAAAGGGAACAAGGGTGCTTAGGGACACTTTAGGGATATTTGCCAATGTAAATCAAGTCTTGGTAACCTCTGTTTTTCCCTAGCCGTTCCATCACTCATATTGTGTCCGAGAATAATTCTGGGGAGGAAGTCCGGACTTGGCTGGACCTCCAGACTGGAGGACAGGGGAGAGAAGGAGGAGAAGGCAGGACAGCCCGACCTGGTTCTGTCCATCTCCTGGACATCGTGTGGTACACAGAGAGCATGCATGCTGGCATCCCCGTGGTTATACTGGACAGACACAGACTACAGGTAGGATATAGCCTGGCCACCTACCTGTACCTACTACCACTACCCGTACTTTGACTAATATCATCTTCCTCGCATAGTGGAGAATGATATGGGTTATTTTCATGGGGGCACGCAACTGAAAACCTTTTGCAACAAAAAGTCCAGGTAGTCCTTCCCTGCTTGTCTGTTTTCTGACAGCCCCTGTAACATAACGCATTTCATTGCACCTATCCAGTCTATGTGACAATAAAATAAATGTTGTGGGGTGTGCCTAATGTACACAACCTTGTTCCACAGGAGAGAGAGAAGCCTGGTTTGGAGCTGACAGTGGTCTCAGTACCCAGCTATGCCTGTCAGAGACACACCCCTCTACTGCACCACAACACAATACTGACCGTGAGTCCTTCTCACAATCCCCTCCTTACTTACGAGGTGTTGATGTTCTGAATGATGTCTATGGCTACTTTGTTCCATCTCAAACACTAACTTATGTTGTCAAAAGCATATTGTATTTTCTGAACGAGCTGTCTATATATATCTTTCTCTCTCTCTCTCTCTCCTCCTTTTCTTTCTCTCTCTCTTGCTCCCCCCTGTAGGATGCGTTGTCCATACTGGCTGAGAATGCGGAGCTCAGTGAAAACGAGGGACGGGGAGTGGCGTTCCGTAGGGCGGCAGCCTTGTTGAAATCCCTCCCCCAGGAGGTCAGAGGGGCAGAGCAACTACGAGGACTGCCTTGTCTGGGGGAGCACTCACTCAGAGTCATCAAGGTCTGGATACAGACATCTGTCTATTTTTTTCACTTCTCTATGTTTTCACCTCTCTCTCTTTCTGTCTGTGTGTATTTCTCTCTCTCTCTCTGGTCTCTTATCAGAACCTCTCAATTTGCCTCTCAGTCCCTCCTTCTCCCTGTTTATCTTTAGGAGGTTCTGGAGGATGGTGTATCTCATGAGGTGGAGACCACCATGCATTCAGAACAGTTTAAGGCCATGAAGGTGAGTTGGGGTGCGCTGAGACCTCCATCTCTGGTTATGGTCCCTGAATCTCTGTCCTTTGCTTCCACTTATTGGAGAGAAGTGTGTGTGTGTTTCAGGCCCTAACAGGTATTTTCGGGGTAGGGGCAAAGACAGCGGACCGTTGGTTCAGGGAGGGAATACACAACCCCTCCAACCTGCAAAGATCAGGACACACACTCAACAGAGCGCAACGAATAGGTGTGTGTGGAGCCTCTCTGAGCAGTGGTAGTAATGGTAGTAAGCCCAAAGTGCCCTCTGCACAATAGTTTTCTACAGTCAGTGCAAAGGTCACTCAATCCTCTTCTCTTCCTCTCTCCCTCTCAGGTCTGAAGTATTATGACGAACTGAACCTGCCTGTCACGAAACCAGAGGCTGTTGCAATTGGTCAGATTGTGGAGAGGGCTGTGCTCCCGGGTGCAGAGATAACTCTGATTGGAGGATTCAGGAGGTACGCTGAGCAGTTTTCACTGCTCTACGCATTCGGTGACATATAACTGGTCTGTATCTCTCTCTCCTTTTCTTTCTTTCCTCTCTATTTCTGTCCTCCGTTGATCTCGTTCCTCTTATTTCTCTCTCTAGAGTAGGGTTGTGAACGTTTAAACGAAATTCGGATCCTTTCCCCCCACACAATTAAATTCACAGTGCAGCTGGCTCTCCTGCTCTTTCTCTTCACTAATGATGCCAGTGTGTCATCAGTCTGTTGCGTGTAGAATATCCTAGCATATTCATTGATGATAGGCCCTGCTTTACTGAAGTTGCAAGACATTGCAAGCTAAGAACTTGCGAAATACAGCATTCCATTGCGAGATACAGCTTTTGATTGCGGATAGATAGGACTACTGCACGGTTCTGACTCCGTCTGTCTGGTGGACGACCTGTCTATACTGATAGAGAGGCCTACTGCACGGTTCTGACTCCGTCTGCCTGGTGGACGACCTGTCTATACTGATAGATAGGCCTACTGCACGGTTCTGACTCCGTCTGCCTGGTGGACGACCTGTCTATACTGATAGATAGGCCTACTGCACGGTTCTGACTCCGTCTGCCTGGTGGACGACCTGTCTATACTGATAGATAGGCCTACTGCACAGTTCTGACTCCGTCTGCCTGGTGGACGACCTGTCTATACTGATAGATAGGCCTACTGCACGGTTCTGACTCGTCTGCCTGGTGGACGACCTGTCTATACTGATAGAGAGGCCTACTGCATGGTTCTGACTCGTCTGCCTGGTGGACGACCTGTCTATACTGATAGATAGGCCTACTGCACGGCTCTGACTCTGTCTGCCTGGTGGACGACCTGTCTATACTGATAGATAGGCCTACTGCACGGTTCTGACTCCGTCTGCCTGGTGGACGACCTGTCTATACTGATAGATAGGCCTACTGCACGGTTCTGACTCCGTCTGCCTGGTGGACGACCTGTCTATACTGATAGATAGGCCTACTGCACGGTTCTGACTCCGTCTGCCTGGTGGACGACCTGTCTATACTGATAGATAGGCCTACTGCACGGTTCTGACTCCGTCTGCCTGGTGGACGACCTGTCTATACTGATAGATAGGCCTACTGCACGGTTCTGACTCCGTCTGCCTGGTGGACGACCCGTCTATACTGATAGATAGGCCTACTGCACGGTTCTGACTCCGTCTGCCTGGTGGACGACCTGTCTATACTGATAGATAGGCCTACTGCACGGTTCTGACTCCGTCTGCCTGGTGGACGACCTGTCTATACTGATAGGCCTACTGCAGGGTTCTGACTCCGTCTGCCTGGTGGCCGACCTGTCAACTGATAGATAGGCCTACTGCACGGTTCTGACTCCGTCTGCCTGGTGGACGACCTGTCTATACTGATAGATAGGCCTACTGCACGGTTCTGACTCCGTCTGCCTGGTGGACGACCTGTCTATACTGATAGATAGGCCTACTGCACGGTTCTGACTCCGTCTGCCTGGTGGACGACCTGTCTATACTGATAGATAGGCCTACTGCACGGTTCTGACTCCGTCTGCCTGGTGGACGACCTGTCTATACTGATAGATAGGCCTACTGCACGGTTCTGACTCCGTCTGCCTGGTGGACGACCTGTCTATACTGATAGATAGGCCTACTGCAGGGTTCTGACTCCGTTTGCCTGGTGGACGACCTGTCTATACTGTGCCCCTCCCCTCTCTCTGTCCCTCGCTAGCTCGCTATGAAAGATGCGAGTGTTTGTGTTCTCGGAAGTACTGCAACTTATCAGTCTCCTCCGTTCCAAAAATACTGGAACTTAGTAGTCGATGCCTAGTGGAAGATGTTTTCTGCTAAATGTCTTGGTAAGTCACAGTATTTTAAAATGAATGTACATACTTTTCTTAGGCGAGAGTGGTCTGCACACAGGCAGCTCGAGGTCATTTTATTGACCGTTATGGTTGAATAGTGATGGAGGTTAGTAAAATGCCCGTTCAGTGGCGCTTCGAAACTATCCCCAGAGAAGGTTAGTTTCAGCATTTAAAAAGCCGTAGTGTACCCTTACAGACAAACATGCTGTAGCCTAGGCGTTTTCAAGGGTAGGCTATATGACTGTGGTAGGAAAAACTTCATTGCCTGACCCTAGTGGTCGTACGTGCGTAATAGGACCATCAAATTGTATTGGCCACATACACATGGTTAGCAGATGTTAATGTGAGTGTAGCGACATGCTTGTGCTTCTAGTTCCGACCATGCAGTAATGTCTAACAAGTAATCTAACCTAACAATTTCACAACAACTATCTTTTACACACAAGTGTAAAGGAATGAATAAGAATATGTACTTAAAAATATATGAATGAGCGATGGCCAAACAGCATAGGCAAGATGCAGTAGATGGTATAGAGTACAGTATATACATATGAGATGAGTAATGTAAGGTATGTAAACATTATATAAAGTGGCAATGTTTAAAGTGGCTAGTGATACATTTATTACATCAATTTTTCATTATTAAAGTGGCTAGAGATGAGTCAGTATGTTGGCAGCAGCCACTCAATGTTAGTGATGGCTGTTTAACAGTCTGATGGCCTTGAGATAGAAGCTGTTTTTCAGTCTCTCGGTCCCCGCTTTGATGCACCTGTCCTGACCTCGCGTTCTGGATGATAGCGGGGTGAACAGACAGTGGCTCGGGTGGTTGTTGTCCTTGATGATCTTTTTGGCCTTCCTGTGACATCGGGTGGTGTAGGTGTCCTGGAGGGCAGGTAGTTTGCCCCCGGTGATGCGTTGTGCAGCCTTCCGGTTATGGGCGGAGCAGTTGCCGTACCAGGCAGTGATACAGCCCGACAGGATGCTCTCGATTGTGCGTCTAAAAGTTTGAGTGTTTTTGGTGACAAGCTGAATTTCTTCAGCCTCTTGAAGTTGAGGAGGCGCTGCTGCGCCTTCTTCACCACGCTGACTGGGTGGGTGGACCATTTCAGTTTGTCCGTGATGTGTACGCCGAGGAACTTAACTTTCCACCTTCTCTACTACTGTCCCGTCGATGTGGATAGGGGGCTGCTCCCTCTGCTGTTTCCTGAAGTCCACGATCATCTCCTTTGTTTTGTTGACATTGAGTGTGAGGTTATTTTCCTGACGCCACACTTAGAGGGCCCTCACCTCCTCCCTGTAGGCCGTCTCGTCGTTGTTGGTAATCAAGTCTACCACTGTAGTGTCGTCTGCAAACTTGATGATTGAGTTGGAGGCATGCATGGCCACGCAGTCGTGGGTGAACAGGGTGTACAGGAGAGGGCTGAGAACGCACCCTTGTGGGGCCCCAGTGTTGAGGATCAGCGGGGTGGAGATGTTGTTACCTACCCTCACCACCTGGGGGGCGGCCCCTCAGGAAGTGCAGGACCCAGTTGCACAGGGGCGGGGTCGACCCAGGGTCTCGAGCTTAATGACGAGTTTGGAGGGTACTATGGTGTTAAATGCTGAGCTGTAATTGATGAACAGCATTCTTACATAGATATTCCTCTTGTCCAGATGGGTTAGGGCAGTGTGCAGTGTGATTGCGTCGCCTGTGGACCTATTGGGGCGGTAAGCAAATTGGAGTGGGTCTAGGGTGTCCGGTAGGGTGGAGGTGATATGATCCTTGACTAGTCTCTCAAAGCACTTCATGATGACGGAAGTGAGTGCTACGGGGCGATAGTCATTTAGCTCAGTTACCGTAGCTTTCTTGAGGACAGGAACAATGGTGGCCCTCTTGAAGCATGTGGGAACAGCAGACTAGGATAAGGATTGATTGAATATGTCTGTAAACACACCAGCCAGCTGGTCTGCACATGCTCTGAGGACGCGGCTGGGGATGCCGTCTGGGCCGGCAGCCTTGTGAGGGTTAACACGTTTAAATGTTTTACTCACATTGGCTGCAGTGAAGGAGAGCCCGCAGGTTTTGGTAGCGGGCCGTGTCAGCGAGCAAGTAAGTTTAGTTTGTCTGGGAGCAAGACATCGTGGTCCGTGACAGGGCTGGTTTTCCTTTTGTAGTCCGTGATTGACTATAGACCCTGCCACATACCTCTCGTGTCTGAGCCGTTGAATTGCGTCTCCACTTTGTCTCTATACTTACGCTTAGCTTGTTTGATTGTCTTGCCGAGGGAATCGCTACACTGTTTGTATTCGGTCATGTTTCCGGTCACCTTGCCCTGATTTAAAAGCAGTGGTTCGCGCTTTCAGTTTTGTGCAAATGCTGCCATCAATCCTCGGTTTCTGGTTGGGGAAGGTTTTAATAGTTGCTGTGGGTACAACGTCACTGATGCACTTGCTAATAAACTCGCTCACCGAATCCGCGTATTCATCAATGTTATTGTCCGACGCTATGCGGAACATATCCCAATCCACGTGATCGAAGCAATCTTGAAGCGTGGAATCCGATTGGTCGGACCAGCGTTGAACAGACCTAAGCACGGGCGCTTCCTGTTATAGTTTCTGTCTATAGGCTGGGAGCAACAAAATGGAGTCGTGGTCAGATTTACCAAAAGGAGTGCTTTATATGCGTCGCGGAAGTTAGAGTAACAATGATCCAGGGTTTTGCCAACCCGGGTCGCGCATTTGATATGCTGATAAAATTTAGGGAGTCTTGTTTTCAGATTAGCCTTGTTAAAATCCCCAGCTACAATAAATGCAGCCTCAGGATATGTGGTTTCCAGTTTACATAGAGTCAAATGAAGTTCTTTCAGGGCCGTCGAGATGTCTGCTTGGGGGGGTATACACGACTGATTATGATCGAAGAGAATTCTCTTGGTAGATAATGCGGTCGGCATTTGATTGTAAGGAATTCCAGGTCAGGTGAACAAAAGGACTTGAGTTCCTGTATGTTGTTATGATCACACCACGTCTCGTTAATCATAAGGCATACACCCCCGCCCTTGTTACCAGAGAGATGTTTGTTTCTGTCGGCGCGATGCGTGAAGAAGCCAGGTGGCTGTACCCACTCTGATGTATCCCGAGTGAGCCATATTTCCGTGAAACAAAGAACGTTACAATCTCATTATTCTGCATTGTGAATTGACTTGGAATTGTAACATGTATTTTTTCTTGCTGTTTTTAAACGTGAAGCAAACTTGTTCATTTCTCACATCCCTACTATAGAGGTAAGCAGACTGGTCATGATGTGGACTTCTTGATAACCCACCCCGACGAGGGCAGAGAGGAGGGGCTCATGCCTAAGGTGGTGTCCTGGCTTGAAGCACAGGTAACACACACCAGTTGTTTCTATTTTCCATCCGAACAACTTTACACCATCTATTACAATTCCCAGAAAGCATTTCCCCATTTCCTTCTATCAGCTAAATATGGAACGTGTGGTTAGCTGTTTACTATACAAAACACCATCAGGCCTGGTCAGTTCAACAAGCCAACCTGAGTAAGGATGTTTCTGTACCTCCAGGGGTGTAACACTCTATTTTGTACCCAGGGCTTCCTGTTGTACCAGAAGACCACCGGGAACTCTTATCTGGAGAGCAAAGAGGGTCCTGCGAGGCCAGCCTCTAACATGGACCGCTTTGAAAGATGCTTCTCTATCTTTAGACTGAGCACAGACAATGAAGGGAGGGAGATCCAGACGGGGGATGGTCCACAGACATACTCACCGACACTGACCAATACAGATCCACACACCCACTCAGACACTCACCCACACTCAAAAACGGACTCTCACCCACTTCCCCAGACCCTTGTGGTGGTGGGTGACCATGCCCAGAAGGTGAGCAGGGTGCTGGGTCATTCTCAGTGCTCAGGTCCCCGGTCCTGGAGGGCAGTGAGGGTAGACCTGGTGGTCTCTCCATACAGCCAGTTTGCCTTCGCATTACTGGGCTGGACTGGATCGAAGGTACGGCCTAAACCTAACCCCCGACCTCTAACTTGTGATCCTGTTATAAGGCTTCAAGATGCACCTCACCCCCCCCCACCAGCCTTCCATGTGAATCTTAGGCCTTATCTCATTTGGGGAAAAGTCTGTCCTCTGTCTTCTCTCCTCTGGAAACCAATAAGTAGTCAAGGAGAGTGTACATTTGTTAGTAGGAAGTGTGTCCTCCCCTCCTCGATAGCCACCTTTCATCGAGGATAGTCATGTGTATCCTATCGGAGTCCTTCCAGGAAGAGTTTTGATCTGCTACACCCCCTTTGAAGCAGTTGTTTTCTCCAAGGAGAAAAGCATGCAAACATTTACAAACAATATGCTAATTACTGTAAAATGTTTTGCACAGCTAGCTACATTTTGTTTGATCACTTTACACGTTTATTTTGGGATTCCACCCCTGTAAATGTCTTTTGCCTGATGACGTGCGAGTGGAGCGCATTTTCAACCAGCCTTCTCTTTCTCTCTCTCTCTGCAGTTGTTTGAGAGAGAGCTGCGTCGCTGGGCAGTACATGAGAAGGCCATGACTCTGAGCAGCCATGCTCTGTACGACAGAAAACGGGTACATACACTCTCTCAAACACACACACATTTTAAATACTGTAGTGGTTAATTTCTGTATTATCAAATGAGAGACAAACTTATCACAAGTCAGAGTTATACTTAAACTAAATCTTTATTCCCTTATTAATAAGGGAGCAGGTCAATACAACACACATGTGAAGTAACTCGATTGAGTGCTCTGCGATAACGATGGCTGGTCGACGAACCACTCTTAGATGATTTGTTGAGAGCCCCGAGACAAAGGATACCTTTTTTGCTACCTTTTTATAGCAAAGATACATCCTCTTAGTCTACATGACAAACAACAGATGTGTGGAATGGGTCACAGGGTTAGGATTCGTATAAAATATACAAATAATTCACAGCAGACAGTATCTGCTGTAAAGACTTCTCATTGTGTAGAAACCAGGGTATGGCCCCCATAGACAAGGTTTGTCTCATAATTATCCATACTCGAGCCATCTCCACCCTGGTACCTCCCAGCACACAAACACCAACTCATGCGATGGAATGCAGCCTTTTAGATTTTATCACCAAAGGCATCATAAATCTACTGTCCGCATTAAGCCCGAGGCCCACTGTTCACACAGACACAATATAGTTCTAACAACCCCCATTCTGTTGCGTAACACAACCATTTGATGCAATAACAGTATTATAACAGTCTTGTAATTTCAGTCTCACAATACTTTATTTGAATCCACACAGCACAGTCAAGAAGGATTCAAACATTTCAAAGGTCACAGATACTTGGACACTAATGGATACAGACACACTCTCTCAAAAGTCATACACATGCACACATTTTAAATACTTTATTTGGGTACACACAGCATCATGTCTTTGTGTGCTCACTTCAAAGGACTGGCACCTGCACAAAGACGTGATGCTGACAATCAGCTGTAGCGATCTGAGGGTTAAACTGTGGTCTTATGTTTCCTACCTATGTCTTTTCCATCTCCCTCTTATTCTCTCTCTTGCTCGTTCTCTCTCTCTCTCTCCCTTTCTTTGTCTCTCTCCTCCTCATTGCTCTCTCTTGCTCTCTGATCAGATGCAGTATCTAAGGGCTAGTTCAGAGGAGGAGATCTTTGCTCATCTGGGTCTGGAATATATCCCTCCGTGTGACCGGAATGCCTGACGACAACATACTGGACTGATAACAGACACAGTCTAAGAGCTAAGCTAAGCAAACCCAAGCTAACTTAAACCTAAACATAAGCCACATCAAACTAAGCCTTATCCCGGAACAACACACAGGCCAGATACAGCCCAGGGTAGACAAGAAGGGAGGGTGAGAGGTAGCTAGATCGTTACATATCTGTATTTTATTATATTGTAAATAATAGATAACATACAGACCCAGGATGTTGTAAAGTACCAAATCTATAGATGTGTTTAATTTAGTTAACTAAATTAACTGCTCGAGCCATTAATTGTACAGAATGTGCTTTTTTTTTCATATCTGACATATTAGCTCATTTTTCTTTCATTGGTGCCATGTTATTGAATACGTTTTTAATATTTACTAGAATTTGTCTGCTTGTTTGTGATATTTAGAATGCAGTTAATCTATGTGAATTAAAATTGTATCAATAATTTTAGACTTACCAAAAAGCTTTTAAAATGTGACATAATGTAGGCCTAAAACTGTGTTCATTCTGAGGGAAAGTGTTTAATCTATGCATGCCGTCATGCAGTGTGTGTGGTTTTGTTACATTTTGCATGATGACAGCAGTGGCCTATTTACACAGCAGGTGTACACTACACTACACACACACACACACCATCCATCCAACTCACATTATGTACAAAATAAGTTAAAAAAATGCCAAAAAACACACACAATAGCATAATTGGTTAGGGGATCGTAAAACAGCAGCCATCTCCTCCGGTGCATGTGACAAATATTACCTCTCATGACATGTCTGAGCATATATATATATGTTTATACATTGATATATGTATATACAGTATACCATTTTATATATTATCAATTTATGCATTGTGGTGGTTTCTGTGTGTACTCTTTTGTTTTTATTTGACAGAAATAAAACTCCCCTATTATTGAATGAGGATCATGTGGGTGCAGCAGTTTATATACGACCAGTCGGGGTGTATGAGTTGGTGAGGGACCAATCTATGGATTTCACAAAACTGGGCAGGGGCGCAGCCATGGGTGGGTATGGGAGGGCATAGGCCCACTCACTTGTGAGCCAGGCCCAGCCAATCAGAATGAGTTTTTCCACACAAAAGGGCTATATTACAGACAGAAGTACTCCCCAGCACCCCCATGCAGGTGAAGAAACCAGGTGTGAGGGTCCTGGACAGTTGGACTTACTGCCAAATTCTCAAAAAGGACATTTTATTTTAGCTCATAAAACATGGGACCAACACTTTACATGTTGCTTTCATATTTTTGTTCAGTATATAACTGGGAATAAAGTGACAGTTGCAGCAGCGTATGTGATGAGTAAAAAAAGTGCAAAAGGTTTAATGCAAAGGTCCCGAGTGGCGCTGCGGTCTAAGGCACTGCATCTCAGTGCTAGAGGTGTCACTACAGTCCCTGGTTAGATTCCAGGCTATATCACAACCAGACGTGATTGGGAGTCCCATAGGGCGGCGCACACTTGGCCCAGCGTCGTCCGGATTAGGGTTTGGCCTGGGTAGACCGTCATTGTAAATAAAGAATTTGTTCTTAACCGACTTGCCAAGTTAAATGAAGGTAAAATAAAAGTCCAGGTAGCTATTTGGCTAACTATTTAAATATTTAGCAGTCTTCTAGCTTGGCGGTAGAAGCTGTTCAAGGTCCTGTTGGTTCCAGGCTTGATGCATCGGCACCGAGTCTATGACTCGGGTGGCTGGAGGCTTTGACAATTTTTTTTGGGGGGGGGCCTCCTTTGACATCGCCTGGTAGAGAGGTCCTGGATGGCAGGGAGCCCGACCCCAGTGATGTACTATGACTAATATAGTCATCGGATGAAATGAAAGCCAGACAGTACCCCAGACAGTCAGCCAACCAATCAACAATTGCATAAAATTTTTAGGTTGATTTGATTTAAATCAGCATCAGATACAATTACACTCTTCAGTCTGATTAACCAACTTTTTTTTCTTTAAATGTCTGCTATATCAGACTGCTGAACTACCAAACATACATTTGACACAAATGTACCCAAGATTCAAACTTGCAGTAGAAAATGATATGCAAGAGAAGATTAAGTTATTTTGCTCACCATTTAAACACAGCTCACATAATTAAAATCTCCTCACCACAACCCTGCCTTATATTTCATGTTCACATAATCACCACCTCTTCCTACAGGGTTTTAAAGGTTTATTGGAAACAGACCAGGTCATTTATCATAGGGTGCGTGCCTCCACTGGCGTTTCCAGCACCTCTTCCTAACAGCCTCATTAACCTCTAAATGCCGGTTCAACTTCAAAAGCACCGTCACCTCTCACAAGTCCTTGGTTACACCCCTCACACACACACACACACCTCAGATCGCTCTGTCACACCAAACTCAATGGGACAGGAAAAGCTTAGTGAAAGACCCCTAGGATATATCTCTCCTAAAGGCATTTCTAATCGTCAAACTAGTTATCATGAGTTAAAATAAAACATTTATTTATATAGATAAGCATGTAAAGGGGCTTGTCAATCTCAGAATGTGTGTCTGCATGTGCGTGCGCGTGTGTGAGAGGTGGAGCAGCAGTTTTCCTCCACGACGCCTGCTCCCCATTGGCACGTCACCTGTTCCCACGCTAGTGATGCCACACGTGTGAAACAAAAGTTTACTGACTGACTGGGAGGGAGAGACACACATCAACAACACCTTTGTGTTCTGAGAGGAGCAGCAGAGACTGGAGGTCTGTGGGACTGGGTCGTGTTCTGAGAGGAGCAGCAGAGACTGGAGGTCTGTGGGACTTGGTCGTGTTCTGAGAGGAGCAGCAGAGACTGGAGGTCTGTGGGACTGGGTCGTGTTCTGAGAGGAGCAGCAGAGACTGGAGGTCTGTGGGACTGGGTCGTGTTCTGAGAGGAGCAGCAGAGACTGGAGGTCTGTGGGACTGGGTCGTGTTCTGAGAGGAGCAGCAGAGACTGGAGGTCTGTGGGACTGGGTCGTGTTCTGAGAGGAGCAGCAGAGACTGGAGGTCTGTGGGACTGGGTCGTGTTCTGAGAGGAGCAGCAGAGACTGGAGGTCTGTGGGACTGGGTCGTGTTCTGAGAGGAGCAGCAGAGACTGGAGGTCTGTGTGTTCATGCACTTGTGTGTATGTCAGAGAGGGTGTGTGTGTCTCCTATGTCTCACCTCTACAGAGACTGAAAAGGAGACCGCCTGCCTGTGGGGCCAGACTGCAGGCCTGCCTACTGTAGGTAATAATGGTTTTGTTGGGGGGGGTTCATGACCAAAGGCTTGTTCCCCCCCTCCTCTCCTTTTGATCATAGGAGTCACAGTGCCTGCTTTTCCTCCACAACCAGTATATCAAAGCACCAGGAGCCTTTTAAGGAGCTGATGGGGATCTATAAGACAAGGAGAAGAGGTCTGACTGACAGGCTGTTATACACCACACAGGGCGGGACACTGGTGGACAACAGGAGCCAAACAGGTTCATAATTATTACATCACAGACAAACTAACATGAACAAACAGGCCGTGAATAGCAGATTCACTGATATAAAACTTCTACCAGAGGGTTGTTTAGGTGTCCTTCAACTGATTGGTCTGATGATACTGTACATGTATTGAACTGAAACAAAAGGCACCTCTGTATGTGTGGTATTTGAACATGTTACAATATTTTATCAATCCCCTTTCCATGTTGGGCTGATGTATCAATGCTGCCAGTTAGACTGTTTCCTGTCCTCTGTCTCTCCTAAGCCTGCACTGGGCACAGATCATGGATCACCTTAACCTCCACAAATCCTAACCATAACCATTTGGGGGTTAAAGTGCTAAACTGGTCTTAGATCCGTGTCTAGTAGGGACAACTTCTGTTTGTGTATGTGTCTCTGCGCGTGTGCATGTGTCGTCCACGACAGTGCCTGTGTGTGTGCGTGCCTGTGTGTATGTGCGTGCCTGTGTGTGTGTGTGTGTGTGCACCCCTGCATGCTCGTGTGTGTGTCCTGAGAGGGCAAGGGGAGTGTCTGTGTCCATAACAGAACAGCAAACAGGGCCGTTAGAGATGAAAGGATGTGAATGGAGCCAATCAAAGAGAAGCACAGCTGGAGACCGTCAGCCCACAGACAGAATGGCCTCTCCCTGATCACTCACACTCACACACACACACCACACACACACACACACACACACACACACACACACAAACACACAAACCAACTAATAATGTAACCATGTGAGTTAATACAGTTGAACACACACATACAGCAGAGTGTTGGTCCATTTCATTTTGTCAAGAGTTGAATTTGAGAAAAGACAAAGGGGTCTATCTCAAATCGGGAGTGGAATCTGACATGAAGGTCAAATATGGCCCAGTTATGTAGTAGGGTTTGACCCAGGTGGAAACAGTGTGGCCATAAATAAGTGTAATGACAGAGCAAACAAACTACGTGAGCTATAGCTAATACAGTTGAAGACACACACATACCACGAAAGACCAATCAGTGACTACATTAACAGAGTCCAAATGGAATGGGCCTTTAAACAAGGACATCACAGAACCAGGAATATGCCTTAGCAGTGTATTTATGAGTGTGTGTTGGGTTGACTAACTCAATGCCATGTGAGTGTCACTCACATACCAGGTTTTAAGATTCTGGAAGTAGGACATTGTCATGAATAAAATGTCATAACCTGTTTTTATTTTATTTAACCTTTAACCTGTTCTGTAACTGCAGATTATAATGTTCCGGGAGCTTCCAACAATAGAATAAGAACTAATTCTAAAGTTCCATCTTACACAGACAGCAGGGCTTCCCAATAGCACCCTCCCTCCCTCCATACCCTGCAAGGACTGTATGTATAAATTAGCAAGGAAATAGATTAATAAAATAAACTACATTCAAATTAGAAGTAGTAGTGCAGAGACACATTCCTAGGATTCATTTCCTCAAGTGATCTGCCTTCCACACACACACACACACACACACACACACACACACACTGAGGAATTTGCACACAGGCCTATTGATTACAGTTACGACTTCAAAAGATTCAGATCTTTTTGTTTACTCTCTCCTTCCATATCTCCATCCCTATCTCTCTCTCTGTCTCTTTCACTGCTAGGCACTCGGTCTCTTCATGCTGTAGAGTGGGATGGGTACCTAGCCCACCTGTCTGTCTCCCCTCTGTCATTCTGATCGGTGATAGTGAGCTGGGTGCTGTGCTTTGATCTGGGGCTGTTGAGCAAGAAAGTGAGAGACGGGAGAGGTACTGCAAGAGACAGCACGACCATCTCTCCCATACCACTGGCATACAGAGGCCATCAAAGACCCTGATTTTGTGCGTGTGTGTGGCTCCCTACATAATAGAACAGGCTTCTGTCCCAGGAACCCCACATGAATGATTATTTACCACAGAGTGACTATAGACAGTTACTACCTGCATTAATTAATAGGAGCCTTTTTGTACAGCAATGGAGCTCCTGTGGTGCTGTAGACTATAGTGGCCATGCCTGCCTATTGATTGGCCTACTGACCATCTACCCATTTAAATCAGTCAAATATCTGATACCATTTAATAAAAATATGAAGGCATGGAGCGACTTTTGCCAAATGCGCATTGTAGATGCAGGTGAGTTTGGAGACAGGAGTGGTGACGCGCTGCTGTGGATTCGTGGTTCAGCTGACGCCTCTAGTCCCAGTGGGTTTCTGCCAGCCTTGTGTCTTGTCTCCCTCCCTTTCAATGTTACAATAACGATCAGGTGATCAAGTCAATCGGTCGCCTTTATGGCCGATAACAGACTAAACGTTCCTGTCTTTTCTAAAAGACCAAAGTTGTGAAGTAGCCTATCTCCTCCACTCTCCAGCACTGTGTCTCTGAAGGCAGGGGAGGGAGAGAGGGCTGAGGCTGAGAGAGGGGATGGTATTATGTGGATAATATGCAGAGTGGCTGAGCGAGAGATACATTGTGTTAGGGATTAAATATAATCTAATCAAAGTTTATTGGTTGCATACACAGTTTTGCAGATGTCATTGCAGGTGCAGCGAAATGCGTATGTTTCTTGCTCCAACAATGCAGCAATATCTAGCAATAAAATAACAATATACAGATAATAATCCAAAATCGGCTTAATCACAAACTGACCCATTAATAAAATAATTAAGGTCTGTTATTCGGACCGGTGGGTGGAATGGATCCGAGGGCTACTGCGCGCACTCTCTCTCCACTTCTCCGCCTCCAGACGGCTGTCTCTGCGCGCAAACGGAGACCGGTCCCTTCAGTGGAACGCGGATCTTTGATACTCACAAACCCGAATGACATAGACGTCTCAAGGCGACCGTCTTCAGAGAATAAATCACATTCGGTAGCTTCTCAGAACTCCAATGGGAAAATAAATAGTTTCCATAAATGTAAAACAGTGATGTGGTTGATTGAAGGCCAATTTTATAATTCTACGCTTTTGGCGACATGACCAGTTTAACACTTTAGAAAGCCTAAATACTACATACAATAGACCAAGGGTTTCAATACATTTTTGCGCAAACAAACCAAACAACAACCCAATTATTAAATTAGAGCTGTCAGTCCTCTCGCTCACCAGTGGAGACGAGACCCAATGAGACTGAACATTATTAGACAACAATGTCTTTCGGGATCAGGAAGATCCGTCATTATGTCACAATGTTGAGCCAATCAATGACATAATGACGGATCTTCCTGATCCCGAAAGACATTGTTGTCTAATAATGTTCAGTCTCATTGGGTCACCATTCATGGTCACCATTCAACGGGTTAAAGACATATTCAAGGGTTGAATGACTTCCCAGTAGGCCTATACTGTAGCATCAGCAGATCATGGAAAGTATGAAGTTGTAATTTGATATGATGAAATATACAATGATGGGTGTTACTGGATCAGTTAATCATATTAATAAATATAGTGAAACATTCTATTTTTATTCCATGGGTGGAGCCGAGGAGCAGGAGGAAATGCTTCAGTTTTAAAGGAATAGTTCACCAAAATTACAAAATTAAATATTTTTCTTATTCTGCTTAATGGAGAGATATGACAGCAATCCATGCTTTGGTTCAGTTTCCCTGCTTACAGGTTAAGGAAACCAATGGGTAATGTTGTTATTTGGGTGAGCTATCCCTGATAAGAATACAATATGTTATTTAAGAATACATGTACATGATGATTTAGCTCCTGAATGGCGCAGCAGTCTAAGCCACTGCATCTCAGTGCTACAGCCCCTGGTTCAATCCCGGGCTGTATCACAACCGGTTGTGATCAGGAGTCCCATAGGGTGGTGCACAATTGGCCCAGCGTCGTCTGGGTTAGGGTAGGGTTTGGCAGGGGTAGGCCGTCATTGTTAATAAGAATTTGTTCTTAACTGACTTGCCTAGTTAAATTAAATAAAAATGAAATAATGAGCCCTTGCTCTCACACACACTCATAGGCCTGTATTGGGAGGGGAAGTGAGGACTGTGTGTGTGTGTGTGTGTGTGTGTGTGTGTGTGTGTGTGTGTGTGTGTGTGTGTGTGTGGTGTGTGTGTGTGTGTGTGTGTGTGTGTGTGTGTGTGTGTGTGTGTGTGTGTGTGTGTGTGTGTGTGTGTGTGTGTGTGTGTGTGTGTGTGTGTGTGTGTGTGTGTGTGTGTGTGTGTGTGTGTGTGTGAGAGAGGGGGGGGTAACCTTTCCAGACTCACTGGAGCCAGCGGGTAATGGCCTCATCTCATTCAGGTTGATTTAGATGTCTTAATTACTGCAGTTGTGAAAACTGCAGGAGGAAGGAGAGGATGTTCTTTGATCCTTAGCTGAGTGAGTTGTAAATGAGAAGGAATTCCCTGGATAAATACTGACTCTACTCCTGAGACTCAGATCATTACTCCATTTACCAGGACACTGACCTGCTGAGAGAGAACACACACTCACGCACAGTCTTCACTGGATTTACCCAGCTTTGCGAAAAGGTTGTTTACATTTCTGGAACACAAAGGATAACATTAGATGATATAAGTTTTTCCACCCAAACAACAGGACTTTTGCTGGATTTTGATTTATTTTGTTGGATATCTCCATCATCCAACCATGAGGGGACATTTCTCCATCGAGTGGCTTGCCCAAAGTAGCCAGGCATTAGGAAGCACAAGACCCTCGCCTCTCCCCTCTTCCTGGACCTCTGTTGGACCCAACAGCACCTCTGTGACCCAACCTGAGAGCCTGCCTGGGTTCTACTGCCGCCCGAAACCCGAGAATCAGGAGAACCAGGCAAGGAGAGGACAGGGGCTCAACCCATGCAGCTATCCCTGCCTGGCAGGCCCTGAGATAGGTACACATACCAAGAGGATTAGCCCCCTCCACCACAACCACCAAGGTAGGTTCACTCTCCCTCAAATGAACTCACCTCAGGATCTGAGCTTAGATGGGGAACATACATTAATTTAAATAGTGTCTTGTTGTTTTGGGGTGTGTTTTAAGCTATGTATTAGAGGAATTAATTGGCCCAGAGATAGAGAATTCATAAGCAATAGCTACATCTGATTTGGCTCTTAAGTGCTGAAAGCTCCATAGTTAGGACGCACCTCAGAGACATGAATTTGTTTGAAAGGTTCAGAGCACACAAACGTTTTGGGAACTACTATGATGTGACATAAGGATGGATTTGAAATCTAACTTCTCTCCATTTCTACCTCGTGTCTCCTCAGAAGTGGCTGAGACTGGCTTCATCAGGAGAACAGAGGAGGAAACGTCAGGGTACGAGAGCGAAGGCGGGCAATCCCTCTCCCCCACCACCCTCCCGGACAGCACCTTCACCTCTCCCTCCTTGTCTCCCATCTCTCTCTCTCTTCCTACAGGGAGGCGGCCACGTACAGCCTACACAGCGGAGCAGATCAACAGTTTAGAGATGGCCTTCAAGAGGAACGCCTACCTGGGCACTCAGGACAAGGCCGAGCTCTGCAAGAGACTCAACCTTACAGACAAACAGGTAGGTACCACCCACACACACACACACACCGAAAGGTTGCAAGATCGAATCCCTGAGCTGACAAGGTAGAAATCTGTCGTTCTTCCCCTGAACAAGGCAGTTAACCCACTGTTCCTAGGCCGTAATTGAAAATAAGAATTTGTTCTTAACTGACTTGCCTAGTTAAATAAAGGTAAAAAAAATGGTCAAATTACCCACCAAACCATGGGTAATTTTGTTAGTCACGCCCACTCAGATATCATATTTAAAACTGCAAACATTTCTCTCTGCCCCATGGCAAAATGTGTAGAATTGCAGCAAACCTGCTTTAAAAGTGCAACATTTTGGGGCCTCCCGAGTGGTGCAGCGGTCTACAGCACTGCATCGCAGTGCTAAAGCCGTCACCACAGACTCGTGTTCGATCCTGGGTTGTATCACAGCCCCATAGGGCGGCTTACAATTGGCCCCGAGTCCTCCAGGTTAGGGGAGGGTTTGATCTGGGGCTTTACTTGGCTCATCGTGCTCTAGCGACTCCTTGTGGCGAGCCGGGCGCCTGCTAGCTGACCTCAGTCGTCAGTTGAATGGTGTTTCTTCTGACACATTGGTGTGGCTGGCTTCCAGGTTAAGCGGGCGGGTGTTAAGAAGCGCGGGTTTGGCGGGTCATGTTTCGGAGGACACAGTTGGGAGTTGCAACGATGAGACAAGATCAAAAAGGGGGTAAAATAAAATTGCAGGAAGTTAACTCTAAAACGGAAAGTTTTTTTCTCTCCGCTGTCAAGAGGTGGGCCGCTGAAATGTTTTGCCCGCAAGGTAGGGTGGACACCCTCTCAAATTTCACTTAGGTCCCCCAAATAGCTAGGACTACATGTGTGGGTATGGATGTGAGTATGCAGACCCGCAAGCCACTGCGGCCCTTAATAATGAGTTCAGATTTTGTGGCCCCATCAAAATTGCCCATCAATCCCTGAACTAACTCTTCTCTCTTTGTTTCTCCTCAGATCCGTAACTGGTTCCAGAACAGGCGTATGAGGATAAAGAGGATGTTCCAGGATGCTCTGGCCCAAGCCTGCCAAGCTAAAGTAACCTCTCACCTGCTGCACTACACCGAGCTACAGGCCTACCGCCCTGGCCCCAACCCCACCTACCATCCCCATCACGCAGGAGCCGAGGGGGGCGCTTCCACCCCATACCTCCACCCCCACTACAGCTCCTCCATGGCCAGTTCAACACTGCCCAGCCTCCCTGCCACTCCCATGGACTCTTTATACCAATACGCCAGCCTCCCCGGCCTGGTGATGCCCACTACCGGGTCTAACCCACTGATGGGGGCCTACCAGCCTCACTCTCACCTGTGTTAGAACTTTTGGATGAAATAGGGTGGTTCTCAATAGTCTGAAGTGATTTTAAGGAAGTGAGATGAGGGTAGAAGCTACTTTAGACTATTGAGATGTATTCCACTACCTCTTCACCAGCTTCTATACTATTCTAATGTATTGACAACTTAAAAAGCTACTTAAAGGAGTGGTGAAATTGTTACGTTTTCCACTCAGGGTAGAGTGCAATAATGAATGTGTTCCTGCTTTCTTTTGTATTGTCATACTGTAAGTTCTATTCAAGTATATTCACTTTTAATTAATCTATGTGGTTGCTGTATGTGTTCTAAAGAAGTGAGAAATATCCTGTTTTTTTGTTCTTCAATTGCATTATAATCAAGATAATCTCTGTTCCTCCACTTGATTTATATATTTGGAAGTATCGTGAAAAATAAAAACATAATGCCTGAATATAGACTGGATTTTGTTGTACTGTGATAGAATGTCTGATGTTTCAAACACCTCAATATCTCTGACCAGTTAACAAATGGTTGAGGAGGGCCACCTACTGCCTAAGAGACGTTGTCATATTGTGTGGATGTGACTCAGTATGCACCAGCTAACTCACGTCTTTTCTTTCTGCTTGCATTTAGTTTTCATATTTTGATGTGTGTATTTTCTGTCATTCATGGCTCATCTTTAAGAGATTGTGGTCTCAGTATGACTCCCTGATAAAATGAAGCTTCAATTAAAAACATTTAATAGCGAGAAGGTCCACACTCATGAATGTGGTGAAAAATGTAAAATTGATTTCTCAGAACAAACGTTTCACAAAACTTGTTTTAATCCCCCCCCCCAAATTCATGAGTGCCGACCGACCTTCATTCGCCACTGAATAAAATTAAATAATATCTAAACTACTATATCTCTAAAGGTAAGCGAGGTCAAAGCTACATAGAAAACCATTAATCATATTCTGGCTAAAATATGAATAACACACACAGGTAGTTTTTTTAAAAGACTTTATCTTTTGTAGGTATAAAACAAGTTTGTAGCAAAATCCAATCAACTCAAAGTTTTTCAGAACATGACAAGAACTTCAGCATTTGTTGGTCAGTAGCTAGGTTTCCATCCAATTGGCAACAGATTTTCATGCAAATACTCAAAAATGTTCATAACGAAAATATGCTAATTTTTCCATCAGTGGTGTTTCCACCAAACTGACTTTTTACTGATAGAAATCTGTGTGTGATGACAGTGCACACAAAATGTACTTTTTTGCTTACGTTTTCATGTACCGAATAAAAAATCTAAAGTTCCATGTATGTGTTTCCATCGCATTTTCAACTCTACCGGTAATTGTCACAAAAATTGTTGCATTAACTAGCAAATATGTCTACTCTGTGGTTATTGGAAAGGAGCATCAAGCTCATCACCATTCACTTTCACCACCCTGTGAAGTTCATCATAAAATTTCATCTGTAGCCTAATAAAATGCATGGTTTCTTCTTGTCAATATTTGTGCATAAAGGAGTTTTCACTGGCATTTCTCGCATCATACATTTTACCAACACAAAAAGATCCCACCATGTTAAACGAACAAATTGTCTGTTGGCATTTATAAAATTGTACCGAAAATTCCTGTTTCCATCACAGCTGTCTTGGTTTTTTATACACTATGACTTTACTCGCATAAAAACTGTGGATGGAAACATGGTTATTGCACAAGTTTCTTGTCTGCAAAAAACCCTACCCTAAAACACACCCCTTTAAAACAGTACAAATCAACACATACCTCAAAGACTACACATCTCCCTCAAGAGACTACAACTATGGTTACAAAATTCCCCCCCCCCCCAAAATATGAGAAACAAAATGAACATGGCTGCCCATTCCTTCCTGGTGATGTGGGAGGTCACTTCCTCTATGCAGTCTTCTGTTGGCCCTTCTTTCCAATCAGAGACTTGTGGATGTGAGGGATCACACCTGCAGGAGGGAGAAAAAGGGACATTACGAATGGGTGCTAGTGATACACATTGGTAGGTGAAGAGGTGAGTTTGCCCTAACCCATGTAATATAAAGTGCTTTGAGTTCCTGGAAGAACAATACATAAACCCAATTCATTAGTTTACAACTCACCTCCTCCAGCGATGGTAGCCTTGATGAGCGAGTCCAATTCCTCATCTCCGCGGATGGCCAGCTGTAAGTGACGTGGAGTGATACGCTTCACCTTCAGATCCTTGGAGGCGTTCCCTGCCAACTCCAACACCTGAAAGGGAAACACAAAAATAGGTTCAGTAAGTGTGCATTAGGGAAGTGTTGGCGCAAAAGCCTGCTCTGTTGACCTTCATTAGTCCTCAATGAGTCTCCTTTTTTGGGGGGGGTTTAAATAAAAACATCTCACTTCAGCAGTGAGGTACTCCAAGATGGCGGCGCTGTAGACAGCTGCGGTGGCTCCCACTCTGCCATGGCTGGTGGTCCTGGTTTTCAGGTGTCTGTGGATACGACCCACCGGGAACTACACAAGGAGAAACATACACACAATGAGAAGATGCCTATCTTATGTAGGACTCACTTGTGACTAATTCAACAGGGAAAACCTGGGAAAAGAGACTGAGGTTTGCATGTGACTACAGAAAACCAGGGGAAAGAGTGGGTACATGCCTGGAGTCCAGCCCTCTGGGAGCGAGAAACAGCCTTTGCCTTAGCTTTACCACTGTCCTTTCCAGCTTTTCCTCCTGCCTGGAAGGGGACAAACAAAAATTCAGTGAAATGACTTATGATACATCAACTTGATAAAATGTTTTTTTTTTGTTGTTCTACTTCTCAAAGCCTTGCCGAACTGTGTCCAGGGTGAAAAGACAATGTAGAGTTGGTGTACAAAGACATTATTAATACACTAGCATTTCTTAACGTTATTTTTGTTTACAACTTCCAGCAAATCGAAGAAGGCACATGCAACCTGTCATTACAATCACACTTATCCCGCCAACTGGAAGATAATGGACAATTTCCGGTATATAGTTTACCAGTTACCTAATTGTCATTTGATTTATTGAAGATGATTCATTCAAATGTTGCAAACAAAAAATATGCATAAATACGCAGTAAGAATGGTTTTACAATAGCTATCTAAAACTGTGAAATATTGGTATGCTTGTAGCTAGCTAACGTTAGCACAGGTTTTCTTGGCTGCTCGCCATTAGTATCTCTGTGCTCGCTAGGCGGATTAGTGCTAACCTGGTTTAGCTAGCTAGCTCGGTGGAAACTTGCTACCGTAACGTTAATTCAATACACAACCCAAACTTTGCGAATATCTTGGAATATTAACATAATAAGAATCAGAAAGAGGCGGGGGGTAACGTAGCCAGATATTAGATATAGTTAAGCTATGTTTGAAATAAGTATGAGAAGCGAGTCGGTTGTAAAACAGATGGCGTACTAGCTAAATGTAGATGGCGCTCTTTCGTTAGCTAGCTTTCGAGTGTCAGTCGACGACGTCCTAACGTTATTTTGCACGCAAGCTTGAATTCGTGAATGCTACTAGCCTGTTTAGCATATCATTTACATTTAATCCAATTTACTATATTAGGTCCTATAATACAGAGTGCACACACAGAATGTGCATAAAATAATCAAAAACTCGTTACCATGTCGCCGGTGACTTTTCCCTGTTGTATTTCGAAACGGAGAGAAACAATAAACCACGAAGCAACGCCAAGCGGATGAATGAGGATTCCCCGAGCTTCCAGAGCCAACCAATAGCTTTACTGCTTGCTGGTTCGAACGGTCTCTTCAACCAATTGCAATCGTGTTTGTACAGTGTTTACTCATTCCTGCAACTGTATTGGACATTTTGGGATAGTAGAAACACCAGAGAAATACTACCGCATTTATAATTCATTGAAGGTACGGTCACACAAGTAGGTCCTACATGCAGATTAAGATGAAATACCAAAAATTCTGTGACATGAACAAATTTCAACTACATAATCCATGTAATTGAGCTGATCTATGAATTTTAGAAATAATGACTGTCTCATTGTTTAATATTTTTTTCCGGTGATATTCAGAATGATCATTCAGATAGAACGAATGAGTAGGCTACATTTGTACTTAGGTTTTTTAATAAATGAATAATGATGGGATTTATATTGTGCTTTTCCAGGTGCTCAGAGCGTTATATTGTATTATAAAAACTCCTCTCATCCACCACACAACCAATAACTGACGTACCTGAATCCCATGTCACTCTGTTCACCATCTCTCACTTGATCAACGTTGATGCTGCCAGACCCGGGTAAAATGCATGAGTGCTGTGATTTAGTTTGGCTGGCACAATCGAAGCATTAAAAATGCCCCAAAAGTGCAACTCCAAACTAGTAAGTGATGTGCCCCTCAACTAACCTAGCCTGCTTTACAGTATTTGACCAATGTTATCTGCCAGTAGATTCAAAACCCTATACCAGTGGACATTGATGTTTGCAACCTATGTAGTAGGTGAGCAGGCTATGCACTGTGTTAGCTGATGCCCTTCCTCCACATTCAAAAGGATGCAAATTGACAAAACATTAAAATATAAATTTAGTATATTAGACCAATGTTTGTATTGATATTTTCTTGTTAGGATTTAGGTTAAACATTGTTTTAAAAATAAGTAAATAAAACATATAATGTAAAGCCTAGACTGTGGCTTTAATAAGTATTTACTCTAATCATATCTAATTGACAGAGAGAAGCATGTCTGTCTTCTACTATCTGAACTTTATGTAGCGTTATGCCCTCTTGGGAAATCCTCTGGCTTGCCCATCTTCCTTGTGAGAGAAGCCCATTCCAGTCAGGCCTCCTTAGTGGTGGAGTGAGTCTCCCCTGCTGCCAGTACTGCTGTGTTTGGAACTGGACTGGACTGATGGGCAGTACAAATCAGTGCGCCTACATAGGAGATTAAATATCAATGTGGTTTGAGCACCCCCATAAGTGTCGCTGTCAAGAATATGTTGGGCACTCCCAACATTCAATGTGTAATTTCTACCCTTGACTTACGTGATAAAAGGTGAAATATAATGGGATAAAACATCGGTATGGGTGTTGCCTGCCTGCTGGATGTACACTGAGTGTACAAAACATTAGGAACACCTTCCTAATATTGAGTTGCACCCCCTTTTGCCCTCAGAACAGCCTCAATTCGTTGGGCATGGACTCTACATGGACTCTACAAGGTGACTTCAATGCTTCACACAGGTGTGTCAAGTTGGATGGATGTCCTTTAGGTGTTGGACCATTCTTGATACACACAGGAAGGTGTTGAGTGTGAAAAACCCAGCAGCGTTGTAGTTCTTAACACACTCAAACCGGTGCGCCTAGCACCTACTACCATACCCTGTTCAAAGGCACTTAAATCTTTTGTCTTGACTGTTAACTCTCTGAATGGCATGCATACATTTTCACGCTCAATTGTCTCAAGGCTTAAACATCCTTCTTTAACCTGTCTCTTCCCCTACATTTACACTGAATTAAATGGATTTAACAAGTGACATCAATAAGGGATCACATTTTTCACCTGCATTCACCTGGTTAGTTTATGTCATGGACATAGCGGTTCCTAATGTACACTCAGTGTATATGAGGTCAATGTAAAGAGGGCCTCTTTGCCACATTATCAATATACTGTAGCGTGCTTGTTTTGGAACCAGAGTGGCCTTGGCCCAGTAAAAAAAATCCAATCAAAATGACGCTTTCTTGTCCCATTCGATTTTGTTCCCCCTTCCTTTTAGAAAATATTTAGACCAAATTTCATGGGATCATATAACATGATCATTGTTGTAGCATATGATGTGATGTTATGGTTCGGTTCTGTTTTTGTCTTTTAAACTACATCAAAAAAAGAAAGTGGGATCACATCTGAGGGAGGAACAGAATTTAACTAATGTTTTTATCTGGATTAAATGTTTTGAAAAACTGGGCACTGGGTTTGAGTCATAACCAATCCACCACTGAATTCCCTACACTGGTGTCAGAAGTGAGATAGTGGAGGAGGGATATATAGTGTAGTGATCTTTGGTGCTTGCCTCTGAATCAGAGGCCCATGTTCAAGTCCAGTGTACAACCCCTCTGAATTTTCTACAGTACTAGCTGACTGATCATGGGTTGATTGTTTGATTGGTGTCATTGGTGGCAGGTAGTCTAGCGGTTAAGAGAGTTGGGCCAGTAACCAAAAGGTTGCTTGTTCGAATCCCTGATCCGACTAGGTGAAAACATCTGCCGATGTGACCTTGAGCAAGGTACTTAACCCTAATTGCTCTGGATAAAAGCGTCTTCTAAATGACAAAAAAATTATAATAATATGGGCACCACTGTGGTGTAATTAATAGCAACATTCATATCTGGATGACAGGGAAAATATTAGGAGTTACATGGTTAAATATTTTTTGTAACAATGCCTAGGTTTATGAAAATGTACAAGGTAAAATGTATTAATCTCATTGTAAATGGCTGGTCTTTTGTGACATTGTCAAATGACTGTCACTGTATAGTATAAGTGTAACAATTGATATGGAATTGCTTTTATTACTGCTTTTGTCTGTAGTATTCCACCAGTCTAGAATTTCACGTTTGCCCAGTTTTGCCTTAAATACCATAGCAACTGCACAGAAAAGGATCAGCTACAATTTATTGGAACTTCATTATAAAAATGGTTGTAAAAATGTTGGCCCGTTGATTGGACGGTGGTGTGGTCGTGATCCCGGTGTCCAGTAGGGTAAAAGCTCCATGAGAATTACGTCAACAGAACCTACATCTGAACCAATTACATGTTACAAGGTTAAGATGTAAGCGTGATTGACAGCGGAAATCGACCAATGAGGGAAAGCAAATTCGTTGAACCTGGAGTGATTGGCAGACCCAAGGCCAATGCAGGAGCGCTTGGGGCGGGTTTTGGTGATGACCATGAAAGGGGTGTGCAAGCCGAGAGGGAGATACGCAGGAGAGGGAGAAGCTGGCTGGCGGTGCTGAAGATGGCGGATGGTGACAGTGGGAGCGAGCGCGGCGGTGGCAGCAGCGGAGGAGGAGGAGGAGGAGGGGGAGGTGGAAGCGGGTTCCAGCACTCCCAGAGAGAGCAGGAGACCCAGGAGCTGGCGTCCAAGCGACTGGATATCCAGAACAAGCGCTTCTACCTGGACGTCAAGCAAAACAACAAGGGCAGGTTCATCAAAATCGCCGAGGTCGGGGCCGGGGGCTCCAAAAGTCGCCTGACCCTGTCCATGTCAGTTGCGGCGGAGTTTCGCGACTACCTGGGGGATTTCATAGAGCACTACGCCCAACTGGGGCCTAGCAGCCCGGAGCAGATCGCCCAGTCCTCGGTCGGAGAGGATGGCGGGCCCAGGCGAGCCCTGAAGAGCGAGTTCTTGGTCCGTGAGAACCGTAAATACTACCTCGATCTGAAGGAGAACCAGCGGGGGAGGTTCCTGCGGATCCGACAGACCGTAAACCGAGGGCCTGGGTTCGGAGTAGGGGGGCCGGGAGGAGGCATGCAGGCCGGCCAGACCATAGCCCTTCCGGCCCAAGGCTTAATAGAGTTTAGAGACGCCCTTGCCAAGCATATAGATGATTACGGTGGAGACGACGAGGAGTTGGCGGGTGGAACGGCGGCTGGGGCCTATGGGGAACTTCCCGAGGGCACATCCATCATGGTGGACTCTAAACGGTTCTTTTTCGACGTCGGGTCCAACAAATACGGCGTGTTCCTGCGAGTGAGCGAGGTCAAACCGAGCTACAGGAACTCTATCACCATCCCGTTCAAAGCGTGGGGGAAGTTCGGAGGAGCTTTCAGCCGCTATGCGGAGGAGATGAAAGAGATCCAGGAGCGACAGCGGGATAAAATTTATGAGAGAAGAGAGGAGTCGGAGGGAGAGGAGGTGGATGACGACTGAGTAGTTGAAACTGCTTATATAGTTCAGTTCACACAGTAAGATCAGCAATAGGATATCTGGCAGAAATGGCAGATTTAAGTGCATGACGAATCGAACTTTAATACTAGAAAATATCGTGGCGTTAAAAAGTAAATTTGACAGGGGAACTATTGACGTATTTAACACCTGGAGTTTGTTTATGAGGGTTAGATGAGGTGTGAAGTAAAACAAAAAGTTAAAGTTATGGGACTAGTATAGTAGTGTGTAAATGAGACTTTTCTCATGGATTTAAAAAAGATTGCAATTGTGTTTTGTAGAAAAAGAAATATACCTAAAACCAGCAACTTGGTTTTCATAACAATTTAAGAAGCCAATGACACCTTTATAATAAATGTTTCCTTTCAAATATAGATATATATTTAAAAGAGTAAGGTGTGTACCTTGACCCCATTAATTTAGCTATTTCCATTTCTCCATGTAAGGAGATAACCAGCATCCATTGTATTCCCATTCTAGGTCTCTCCTATGTGGGCAGTGTGTGTGGGATCCTTACAAGTTAGTGAAAGTAGTAGGAAGGAATGTCTAGAATGCTGCCTGCTGTCATTTTGTGGAGGTTTATATTTAGTGTGTTAACCGATAGAGATAGCTATATAACACAGGCAGGCCCCTTAACAGACGATTATGATGAGAAACGTTACTGAGAGAACTATATCTGCAGGCCTGTCTAAAGGCCTCAGAGACTAAATTGGAGCCATGTGCTAATGTAGTTAGCTGGCAGTATCACATCACTCTCCAAACAAATAGACCTAAACATGGTGGAGGAGTGAATTATTTTCATCTTTTTTTTTTACATATAAATGCCAGGCAATATTTACAAAGTCTGTTTCCTCCGACTTAATGGGTTTGAAAGTAATCTGTAAGTCTCTGTAAGAGGGGAGCAGTGTGTCTCCTCAGTCCTCACGCAATGTGGCCTGGTGTCAATAGATTGGCAGGCCTGTTAACCAATTGGCAACCAGGAAGGACAGTATCTTCCTGCTGTATGAGTCCCGTGGGAGCCTTCCCTCTCAGCGTTGACACACGGATGGGACCCCCACTTATCCACACACACACACCAACACACTGCGAGAGCCTTGTGAGCAGGCCATTGCAAGTGATCGCTGGGTGAAACCCAGAGCTACTACTACTGTCACCCAGCCAGCCAGGCTGTGTGGGGCATCAATGATAACATAGCACCAGTTCCTCTGCTCAGGCCCAGCCAGGAGAGACCACACACACTCTGTCTCTCAGAGCCCAGGCATCAGCACCGCCACACCACTAACATCACACTACGCCACTGGACAGTAACGGATGGATGGTTTCCTTTTTATTTCCAAAGAGAACTATATTGAAAGAAGATTATACGTATAAAAGAGAAGATACTGAACAAACCAGCATACAATATTTTTTAAATACCTTAAAAAGAAAAGGAAAAATGTATATGAATTATATAGCCTAAGTATTTCATGAAACATAGCTGGGATGTGACTAAATAGTCCATGATGTTGTTTTCTTTGAGTTTTTTCTTTATTTTCATTTTCATTTGTTGGGTTTCTCCCAGAAAGTGAAAAATAACACTTCTGTGATTAAAAATAATATAAATGCAATAGATATTGTGATTGTTACTTCAGAAATCCCTTTCTCTCCCCTCCTCACTCTAACAACCAGCAGCTGCTGAAAGGTACATCATAGTTCTCCATTATAACGTACCCTTCTTGGGTCGTATGACTTTTAAAGTTCCTACTACAATCAGTTAAAATCATTCTAGTCCCAGCTATTCTCTGTTGCTTGTAGTTGTTCCAAAATAAACATGTAGAACCGGTCACAGGCATTTTGATCTGAGTTGGGGGGAAAACTGCCCAACACATCGTCAATACCTAGGAGTCTTCATATTACACATTCTCAACTCCAAGCTTGATGTCGCCTTCTGTTTACCTTATACCATATTCTCCTTTAACTTTGTTCACAGTGCCATCAAGGCAATTAGATGTTTTTGTAATTGAAAACCGACTACTAAATAGTGTGCTATAACTACATGAGAAGGCAAACAAAGCACTGACGGACATTCAGGGCTCAGTTAGGTATTTAAAATGCGTAGTAAACCAATTGCTTTCTGACACTAAGAATGTGCGGTGTTGGATTCTTTGCCACTTTGTTGTTGCACTTTAAGATACCAAACACAATGTCATATTATTCCTTAGACTCAGCCAGTTTAGGGAGGGGGGGGAGTCTCCAGGCTTCTCCCCAGCACCATCTCAGTGACACGGCAGCTGTCCTAAATGTGTGCTCTGCTGTTGCAACATGTCAAGACCCTCCTCTCTTCATCAGTCAATAAAGTAGCTCTTTACTTAGGAAAACAGCCTATCTGGCCTATACATTTACCACAACACAAGGTAAATGTTTCAAGCATACAGAAGAAATAGGCGCTAGAAGGCATATCTTTCTGGTTTTGATCTACACATTTGTCACAACTGTTCAAATAAATGAGTGTGTTTGAGATACTCAGACTCGGCTTATAATATGTCTGCACAGATGATCGGTTCATTATCAACAGCAAAATATCTGTTGATTTGTATAATCTGTTTATCTGGAACAAGTATGTCTCCATCAGACCAAATGAAACTAGGGGTAACATGTTTGACGTACCATAGAAGTTGTTCTTAACCATATGTCTCGCAGATTACTTTACCCCCAATCCCAACCTTAACTATTTTGGGGGTTGAAAAAATATCTGACCCTACATCTGAGGTTAGGGGTAACATCTACCTACATATGTGGCTTGGTGAAAGCACATGCCGTGTCGGCTGAGGGGAGGGTGAGCTCTGTCATACGAAGCAGCAGGATGACTACTGTAGGCGTAACCTGACTCCTCCTCCCCTGCAGTGGTCTTCCTCTGTTCTCTGGGCCTATCAGGTCTCTCGCCCTCTTTCTACCTCCTCTTTCTCTCTCCCTCTCCCTTTCTTTCTTTCTTTCTTTCTTTCTTTCTTTCTTTCTTTCTTTCTTTCTTTCTTTCTTTCTTTCTTTCTTTCTTTCTTTCTTTCTTTCTTTCTTTCTTTCTTTCTTTCTTTCTTTCTTTCTTTCTTTCTTTCTTTCTTTCTGTAAATCTGGAGTGAGGACATCCTTGTGCATGTGTGTGTGTGTGTGTGCTGACAGGGCAGTGGGTGCTATTTTAATGTTGGAGGCCTGGACAGACTAACATTCCTCCTGTCGTGCCTAGGAGTCAGCTGTGCCATTAGATCCTGAGTGCCCCACACATGCACACGCATGCTCATATACACACATGAACTCACATTCTCACACTCTCAGGGTTTGATAGTGTTAAAGCATGTTCACACGCAGTGCACAAACCCAATTATAGACAGACGACAGACTGCACATCCAGAGAGACGGAGCCTGGCCGGACAGACACACACACACACACACACACACACACACACACACACACACACACACACACACACACACACACACACACACACACACACACACACACACACACAGCGATGTAGACCTCAGTATACCTCACCCGGATGATCCTAGCAGACATATTATTTATACTACCAATCTTTGTGTCTGGTCTAAGCAGCTGTGAAGTGATGGTTAGAGGAGACAGGTTCAACACAGTCAACCATTCTGCCTGCCTGTTCTACCGGCTGTTAGTGCTGTGGTGGGCTGTGATGTGTGTGCTGGTTGTGTAGCAGTTGGTGAGTCACTGATGGAATTGGTGGTGTGTGTTTGTGTGTGTGTGTGGTGTGTGTGTGTGTGTCGTTTTAGTAGTCATTTTGTGTCTCCAGGAGGAGGCAGGGTTTGGCCAGTGAATCAACTGAAAGCGTGACACAGCTCTCTCTCTCTCTCTTACACACACACTCCCCTCCTCTCCCACTCTCTCCTTCCTCTCTCCCCTTCTCTCCCTCTCTCTCCTTCCACTCTCCCCTCCTCTTCCTCTCTTTCCTCCTTCTTCTCCCCTCCTCTTCCTCTCTCTCCTCCTTCTTCTCATGTCTTCTGGCAAACTGTTTTTGTGAGGCAGAGCAGAGAAGTTAACTGGCATGTGAGGGAGAGGGAGAGAGAGTGGCCTGTGGAGGGGAGGAACACACAGCATGATTACATCACCCTATCCTGTGATGCTTTGAGAGTGTGTGTGCACCACCTGACACACTTTAAGATCTTAGGTTTAGACAATGAGTGTGTGTTGAGGGTTAGTAAAAGGGTTGTGGATGATTCTGGAAGATCTTTCCCCCTCGAGGCTGATAACGTGTTCTACCACTAGCTTCCTGCAGTGCAGTATGGGTTTACTCTATTATTCCTTTAGGCTGTGCAAGCTTTGATATGGAGTCAGATACATTTCCCCATTGACACTGTTATGAGGTCAGTTTTATGTCTAAACTGCACATAGATCAGTAATATCTCTGTTACTCCTTAGGCTAGAGTTTTACCCAGAGCTCCTGACACAACAAAATGACGCAGCGTCGATGATGTCACCCGCCACAAACACACAGAGGCATAGTTGCAGACAAAAAGCTGGCAAATGCCCTTTTTAGCGACACAGGGTGGGGTGGAGGATGAGGAGGGGGCATGAGAGGGAGGTTAGCTCTAAACCCCATGTCAGTGTGTGGACAGATCGACAGGAAGCAGCTTTCACACACAGAGGGAAGGGCAAATGAGAACATTTCCTGCTGGACTCTCCACCCATCAGATTCCTCCTGATGACAAATTTGACTTCCTATTTCTCTTAGATGGGAGAACGATGTGTTTACTCTTATAAACAAATCTATGGTCATTTTTCCATTATAAGTCATCCCCTGGGCACAGATCTAGAATCTGCTTACATTCCCCAAATCCTGACCTTAATAATTATGGGGGGAAACGCAGTATTGACCTTAAATCATTGCCTAGGGGCAACGTCATCCTACAGTCCTACTGTCCTATTAGTATTTCTGTCCTGACTGATCCTTTCCTTACAGACAGCCTCACGCTGACCTCAAATCCTCCCCCCAACGTCACACAGACAAACCTTCTCTTCAAGCACAGGAGATGTGTGAGAGAGAGGGAGAGAAAGAGAGAGAGCGAGGGAGGGAGGGAAGTGGAAGTAGTGAGACTATGAGCCCTGTCATATCACACTGGGCTCTGTGCCAGATCAAACTGGGATTATTCCACATGCTCCCAGCAGCTCTCTGCTTCACGCTAAGTGTGTGTGTGGATTCAACACTTGAGCAATTGAGGAAGCCTGTAAAACACCTTGGCTTGGACCCATGTGTGATTGTATGACATCATAGTGTTGGCCAGTGATTATAAAAACACTTTATAAAGATAGAGTTAACACTATTATCCCTGTATGATTAGATCAGAATGGTAGCTAGCAATAATAAGCCTACACCAACTGTAGTCAGTGTCTCATCAGTGCAGCTACGCGTCAGCTGGGTCACTTCCTACAGCCATGTTTAATCATAATGTGAGGGTCCAGTGTGTATGTGTGTGTGTGAATGCATACATGCATGTAAGCGGGTGTGTGTGTTGCATGATTCAGAGGGCAAGGACCAAAAGGCTTCTTAACAGCTTCTACCCCCAAGCTATAAGACTGCTGAACAATGAATTACCCGGACTATTTACATTAACCCCCAGCTGCTACTCGCTGTTTATTATCTATGCATAGTCACTTCACCCCTACCTACATGTACAAATGACCTCACCTAACCTGTACCCCCGCACATTTACTCGGTACCGGTACCCCCGTATATAGCCTCGTTATTGTTATGTCATTTTGTTGTTTTTTATTTATTTTTATTTCACCTTTATTTAACCAGGTAAGCCAGTTGAGAACAAGTTCTCATTTACAACTGCGACCTGGCCAAGATAAAGCAAAGCATTGCGACACAAACAACAACACAGAGTCACACATGGAATAAACTAACATACAGTCAATAATACAATAGAGAAAGTATATACAGTGTGTGCAAATGAGGTAGGATAAGGGGGGTGAGGCAATAAATAGGCCATAGTGGCGAAATTATTACAGTATGGCAAATTAAATACTGGGGTGATAGATGTGCAGAAGATGAGTGTGCAAGTAGTGATACTGCGGTGCAAATGAGCAAAATAAATAATATGGTGATGACGTAGTTGGATGGGCTGTTTACAGATGGGCTATGTACAGGTGCAGTAATCTGTGAGCTACTCTGACAGCTGGTACTTAAAGCTAGTGAGGGAGATATGAGTCTCCAGCTTCAGAAAGGTTTGCAGTTCGTTCCAGTCATTGGCAGCAGAGAACTGGATGGAAAGGCGGTCGAAGGAGGAATTGGCTTTGGGGGTGACCAGTAAGATATACCTGCTGGAGCGCGTGCTGCGGGTGGGTGCTGCTATGGTGACCAGTGAGCTGAGATAAGGCGGGGCTTTACCTAGAAAGGACTTATAGATGACCTGGAGCCAGTGGGTTTTGCGATGGATATGAAGCAAGTGCCAGCCAACGAGAGCATACAGGTCGCAGTGGTGGGTAGTATATGAGGCTTTGGTGACAAAACGGATGGCACTGTGATAGACTGCATCCAATTTGCTGAGTAGAGTGTTGGAGGCTATTTTGTAAATGACATCACCGAAGTCAAGGATCGGTAGGATAGTCCGTTTAACTAGGGTATGTTTGGCAGCATGAGTGAAGGATGCTTTGTTGCGAAATAGGAAGCCGATTCTAGATTTCATTTTGGATTGGAGATGCTTAATGTGAGTCTGGAAGGAGAGTTTACAGTCTAACCAGACACCTAGGTATTTGTAGTTGTCCACATATTCTAAGTCAGAAACGTCCAGAGTAGTGATGCTGGACAGGCAGGCAGGTGTGGGCAGCGATCGGTTGAAGAGCATGCATTTAGTTTTACTTGTATTTAAGAGCAGTTGGAGGCCACGGAAGGAGAGTTGTATGGCATTGAAGCTTGTCTGGAGGTTAGTTAACACTGTGACCAAAGAAGGGCCAGAAGTATACAGAATGGTGTCATCTGCGTAGAGGTGGATCAGAGAATCACCAGCAGCAAGAGCGACATCATTGATGTATACAGAGAAAAGAGTCGGCCTGAGGATTGAACCCTGTGGCACCCCCAGAGAGACTGCCAGAGGTCCGGACAACAGGCCCTCCGATTTGACACACTGAACTCTGTCTGAAAAGTAGTTAGTGAACCAGGCGAGGCAGTCATTTGAGAAACCAAGGCTGTTGAGTCTGCCAATAAGAATGTGGTGATTGACAGAGTCGAAAGCCTTGGCCAGGTCGATGAATACAGCTGCACAGTATTGTCTCTTATCGATGGCAGTTATGATGTCGTTTAGGACCTTGAGCGTGGCTGAGGTGCACCCATGACCAGCTCTGAAACCAGATTGCATAGCGGTGAAGGTACGGTGGGATTCGAAATGGTCGGTGATCTGTTTGTTAACTTGGCTTTCGAAGACCTTAGAAAGGCAGGGTAGGATAGATATAGGTCTGTAGCAGGTTGGGTCTAGAGTGTCTCCCCCTTTGAAGAGGGGGATGACCGCGGCAGCTTTCCAATCTTTGGGGATCTCAGACGATACGAAAGAGAGGTTGAACAAGCTAGTAATAGGGGTTACAAAAATTTTGGTGGATAATTTTAGGAAGAGAGGGTCCAGATTGTCTAGCCCTGCTGATTTGTAGGGGTCCAGATTTTGCAGCTCTTTCAGAACATCAGCAATCTGGATTTGGGTGAAGGAGAAATGGGGGAGGCTTGGGCAAGTTGCAGTGAGGGGTGCAGGGCTGTTGACCAGGGTAGGGGTAGCTAGGTGGAAAGCATGGCCAGCCGTAGAAAAATGCTTATTGAAATTCTCAATTATCGCGGATTTATCAGGGGGTAACAGTGTTTCCTAGCCTCAGAGCAGTGGGCAGCTGGGAGGAGGTGCTCTTATTCTCCATGGATTTTACAGTTTCCCAGAACTTTTTGGAGTTAGTGTTACAGGATGCAAATTTCTGTTTGAAAAGCCTTTGCTTTCCTAACTGCCTGTGTATATTGGTTCCTAACTTCCCTGAAAAGTTGTATATCGCGGGAGCTATTCGATGCTAATGCAGTACGCCACAGGATGTTTTTGTGCTGGGCAAGGGCAGTCAGGTCCGGAGTGAACGGCCTTCCCTGTGGCTCAGTTGGTAGAGCGTTGTGTTTGCAACGCCAGCATGGTGTGTGCAACGCCAGGGTTGTGGTTTTGATTCCCACGGGGGCCAGTACAAAAAAAATGCATGAAATGTATGCATTCACTACTGTAAGTCGCTCTGGATAAGAGCGTCTGCTAAATGACTAAAATGTAAATGTAAAAAATGAACCAAGGGCTGTATCTGTTCCTGGTTCTACATTTTTTGAATGGGGCATGCTTATTTTTGTTTTACTATTTATTTTATTTTTTACTTTAGTTTTTACACTAAAATAACACATCCTAGATCTGAATGAATGAAATAATGTTTTTAAATACTTTTTTCTTTACATAGTTGAATGTGCTGACAACAAAATCACACAAAAATAATCAATGGAAATCCAATTTATCAACCCATGGAGGTCTGGATTTGGAGTCACACTCAAAATTAAAGTGGAAAAGCACACTACAGGCTGATCCAACTTTGATGTAATGTCCTTAAAACAAGTCAAAATGAGGCTCAGTAGTGTGTGTGGCCTCCACGTGCTTGTATGACCTCCCTACAACGCCTGGGCATGCTCCTGATGAGGTGGCGGATGGTCTCCTGAGGGATCTCCTCCCAGACCTGGACTAAAGCATCCGTCAACTCCTGGACAGTCTGTGGTGCAACGTGGCGTTGGTGGATGGAGCGAGACATGATGTCCCAGATGTGCTCAATTGGATTCAGGTCTGGGGAACGGGCGGGCCAGTCCATAGCATCAATGCCTTCCTCTTGCAGGAACTGCTGACACACTCCAGCCACATGAGGTCTAGCATTGTCTTGCATTAGGAGGAACCCAGGGCCAACCGCACCAGCATATGGTCTCACAAGGGGTCTGAGGATCTCATCTCGGTACCTAATGGCAGTCAGGCTACCTCTGGTCGAGCACATGGAGGGCTGTGCGGCCCCCCAAAGAAATGCCACCCCACACCATGACTGACCCACCGCCAAACCGGTCATGCTGGAGGATGTTGCAGGCAGCAGAACGTTCTCCACGGCGTCTCCAGACTCTGTCACGTCTGTCACATGTGCTCAGTGTGAACCTGCTTTCATCTGTGAAGAGCACAGGGCGCCAGTGGCGAATTTGCCAATCTTGGTGTTCTCTGGCAAATGCCAAACGTCCTGCACGGTGTTGGGCTGTAAGCACAACCCCCACCTGTGGACGTCGGGCCCTCATACCACCCTCATGGAGTCTGTTTCTGACCGTTTGAGCAGACACATGCACATTTGTGGCCTGCTGGAGGTCATTTTGCAGGGCTCTGGCAGTGCTCCTCCTGCTCCTCCTTGCACAAAGGCGGAGGTAGCGGTCCTGCTGCTGGGTTGTTGCCCTCCTACGGCCTCCTCCACGTCTCCTGATGTACTGGCCTGTCTCCTGGTAGCGCCTCCATGCTCTGGACACTACGCTGACAGACACAGCAAACCTTCTTGCCACAGCTCGCATTGATGTGCCATCCTGGATGAGCTGCACTACCTGAGCCACTTGTGTGGGTTGTAGACTCCGTCTCATGCTACCACTAGAGTGAAAGCACCGCCAGCATTCAAAAGTGACCAAAACATCAGCCAGGAAGCATAGGAACTGAGAAGTGGTCTGTGGTCCCCACCTGCAGAACCACTCCTTTATTGGGGGTGTCTTGCTAATTGCCTATAATTTCCACCTGTTGTCTATTCCATTTGCACAACAGCATGTGAAATTTATTGTCAATCAGTGTTGCTTCCTAAGTGGACAGTTTGATTTCACAGAAGTGTGATTGACTTGGAGTTACATTGTGTTGTTTGTGTTCCCTTTATTTAAGTGTTCACTCTATTTCTTGAACTGCATTGTTGGTTAAGGGCTTGTAAGTAAGCATTTCACGGTAAGGTCTACACCCATTGTATTCGGCGCATGTGACAAATACAATTGGATTTGTTTTGAAACGTAGTATGGTATCTATGCCGAGGACTATGGTGAGAGCAGATGGGGTCATGTGTTTTCAGTATTACAGAAGTGCTAAAAACAGCCCTGTGTGTTTGTGTGTGTCAGCAACAGAATATAGCAGTCTATTTGTAACAAAATAAAGACACACAAGCAGAGAGAGAGAGAGAGAGATACACACCATACTGGCACTACTGTATCGTTTATACTGTAGTGTGTTTATAATTCTACTGCTGCTATGGGCTTCCCTAGTGACCCAGAGAGGAAGCCCACTGAGCATGCTCAAAAACAGAGGGGATGGAGCGGGGGGAGAATGAGGGAGCGAGGTAGAGGGAGCAGGAGAAGGAGAGAGAGTTGCATGACAAAGGAGAGAGAGAGAGGGTGTGAGTGAGCGATTAAGTGAGAGAGGGAGAGGAAGGGGGTGAGGGAGTACCATGATGGCTGGAATGAGAAAGAGGGAGGGATGGAGAGTAGCATGACAGAAGGATCCATGCCTGCACGAGGAAGCGCTGATCCTGCTGTGATGCCGGGTCTGCTGGGCTATATTTAGCTCGTGTTGCCATGTGCCCGGAATGTCCATGGCAGATGCACACACACACACACAGATTCAAACGTACACACGCAAACACACCCGGGTGTGTATGTGTGTATGTATGCATGCCACAGAGAGACAGGATGAACATCAACAGATGAGAACTATCTTTCTCTGTGTTCAGTGTCTAATGGTAACACAGCATCTCTCTCTGTGTTCAGTGTGTAATGGTAACACAGCATCTCTCTCTGTTCAGTGTCTATGGTAACACAGCATCTCTCTGTTCAGTTTCTAATGGTAACACAGCATGTTTCTGATCAGAATCTAATGCTAACACAGCATCTCTCTGATCAGAGTCTAATGGTAACACAGCATCTCTCTGATCAGAGTCTAATGGTAACACAGCATCTCTCTGTTCAGTGTCTATGGTAACACAGCATCTCTCTGTTCAGTTTCTAATGGTAACACAGCATCTCTCTGATCAGAATCTAATGGTAACACAGCATCTTTCTGATCAGAGTCTAATGGTAAAACAGCATCTCTCTGATCAGAGTCTAATAGTAACACAGCATCTCTCTGATCAGAATCTAATGGTAACACAGCATCTCTCTGTTCAGTTTCTAATGGTAACACAGCATCTCTCTGATCAGAATCTAATAGTAACACAGCATGTTTCTGATCAGAGTCTAATGGTAACACAGCATCTCTCTGATCAGAGTCTAATAGTAACACAGCATCTCTCTGATCAGAATCTAATGGTAACACAGCATCTCTCTGATCAGTGTCTAATGGTAACACAGTATCTCTCTGATCAGAATCTAATGCTAACACAGCATCTCTCTGATCAGAATCTAATGGTAACACAGCATCTCTCTGATCAGAGTCTAATGGTAACACAGCATCTCTCTGATCAGAATCTAATGGTAACACAGCATCTCTCTGATCAGAGTCTAATGGTGACACAGCATCTCTCTGATCAGAATCTAATGGTAACACAGCATCTCTCTGATCAGAATCTAATGGTAACACAGCATCTCTCTGATCAGAATCTAATGGTAACACAGCATCTCTCTGATCAGAGTCTAATGGTAACACAGCATCTCTCTGATCAGAATCTAATGGTAACACAGCATCTCTCTGATCAGAATCTAATGGTAACACAGCATCTCTCTGATTGATCAGTGTCTAATGGTAACACAGCATCTCTCTGATCAGAATCTAATGGTAACACAGCATCTTTCTGATCAGAGTCTAATGGTAACACAGCATCTCTCTGATCAGAATCTAATGGTAACACAGCATCTCTCTGATAAGAGTCTAATGGTAACACAGCATCTCTCTGATCAGAATCTAATGGTAACACAGCATCTCTCTGATCAGAATCTAATGGTAACACAGCATCTCTCTGATCAGTTTCTAATGGTAACACAGCATCTCTCTGATCAGAATCTAATGGTAACACAGCATCTCTCTGATCAGAGTCTAATGGTATCACAGCATCTCTCTGATCAGAATCTAATGGTAACACAGCATCTCTCTGATCAGAATCTAATGGTATCACAGCATCTCTCTGATCAGAGTCTAATGGTAACACAGCATCTCTCTGATTGATCAGTGTCTAATGGTAACACAGCATCTCTCTGATCAGAGTCTAATGGTAACACAGTATCTCTCTGATCAGAGTCTAATGGTAACACAGCATCTCTCTGATCAGAATCTAATGGTAACACAGCATCTCTCTGATCAGAGTCTAATGGTAACACAGCATCTCTCTGATCAGAGTCTAATGGTAACACAGCATCTCTCTGATCAGAATCTAATGGTATCACAGCATCTCTCTGATCAGAGTCTAATGGTAACACAGCATCTCTCTGATTGATCAGTGTCTAATGGTAACACAGCATCTCTCTGATCAGAGTCTAATGGTAACACAGTATCTCTCTGATCAGAGTCTAATGGTAACACAGCATCTCTCTGATCAGAGTCTAATGGTGACACAGCATCTCTCTGATCAGAATCTAATGGTAACACAGCATCTCTCTGATCAGTGTCTAATGGTAACACAGCATCTCTCTGATCAGAATCTAATGGTAACACAGCATCTCTCTGATCAGAATCTAATGGTAACACAGCATCTCTCTGATCAGAATCTAATGGTAACACAGCATCTCTCTGATCAGTGTCTAATGGTAACACAGCATCTCTCTGATCAGAGTCTAATGGTAACACAGCATCTCTCTGATCAGAATCTAATGGTAACACAGCATCTCTCTGATCAGAATCTAATGGTAACACAGCTTGTCTCTCTCCCTCTGATCATCACTAACCTTAAAAGGAGGGATGAGGAGTGCATTGGTGACTGTACATTTTCAAGGTCAAATGATGCACAAGCTAGGACAGTGCAAATACACAGTCAACACACAAGCAATTAATATATAGAACCTATATAAACTTATTGAAACATTACCATGTAGATGGCTAGAATGAGGGGGCAGGGCGACCCCTATAGGTCTTCAGTGAGTTTTCAAGGGTCCCCAAAAGCAGGGAGAAAACTAACAAGAACAAAATACCTGAAGCAAGACCAAACATTTCAATGTATTTTCGAAGAGCAATACAGTATTTGACTTGCTTACAGATCACAATAGAATATAATTCCATTAATAGCGAACTCATATAGGCTAGCAGCATTTATTTAATTTTTTTTTTGGGGGGGGGGGCTGCACTTTAGAATGTAGAATCCTCTCTCCACCCCTGTCCTATTTTACCTTCCTAGAGCCAAAACCACATACACTGAGGGAAAAAAGTATTTGATCCCTTGCTGATTTTGTACGTTTGCCCACTTACAAAGAAATGATCAGTCTATAATTTTAATGGTAGGTTTATATGAACAGGACCTTAATGTGCTTCTTCTTGAGCCACTCCTTTGTTGCCTTGGCCATGTGTTTTGGGTCATTGTCATGCTGGAATACCCATCCACGACCCATTTTCAATGCCCTTGCTGAGGGAAGGAGGTTCTCACCCAAGATTTGACGGTACATGGCCCCGTCTATTGTCCCTTTGATGCGCTAAAGTTGTCCTGTCCCCTTAGCATATAGACACCCCCAAAGCATAATGTTTCCACCTCCTTGTTTGACGGTGGAGATTGTGTTCTTTTGGTCATAGGCTGCATTCCTCCTCCTCCAAACACGGCGAGTTGAGTTGATGCCAAAGAGCTCAATTTTGGTCTCATCTGACCACAACACTTTCACCGGTTGTCCTCTGAATCATTCAGATGTTCATTGGCAAACTTCAGACAGGCATGTATATGTATTCTTGAGCAGGGGGACCTTGCGGGCGCTGCAGGATTTCAGTCCTTCACGGCGTAGTGTGTTACCAATTGTTTTCTTGGTGACTATGGTCCCAGCTGCCTTGAGATCATTGACAAGATCCTCCCGTGTAGTTCTGGGCTGATTCCTCACCGTTCTCATGATCATTGCAACTCCATGAGGTGAGATCTTGCATGGAGCCCCAGGCCAAGGGAGATTGACAGTTCTTTTGTGTTTCTTCCATTTGCGAATAATCGCACCAAATGTTGTCACCTTCTCACCAAGCTGCTTGGCGATGGTCTTGTAGCCCATTCCAGCCTTGTGTAGGTCTACAATGTTGTCCCTGACATCCTTGGAGAGCTCTTTGGTCTTGGCCATGGTGGAGAGTTTGGAATCTGATTGATTGCTTCTGTGGACAGGTGTCTTTTATACAGGTATCAAGCTGCGGTTAGGAGCACTCCCTTTAAGAGTGTGCTCCTAATCTCAGCTCGTTACCTGTATAAAAGACACCTGGGAGCCAGAAATCTTTCTGATTGAAAGGGGGTCAAATACTTATTTCCCTCATTAAAATGCTAATCAATTTATAACATTTTTGACATGCGTTTTTCTCGATATTTTTGTTCTTAATCTGTCTCTCACTGTTCAAATAAACCTAACATTAAAATTATAGACTGATCATTTCTTTGTCATTGGGCAAACATACAAAATCAGCAGGGGATCAAATACTTTCCCCCCCCACTGTATCACCCCACAACCTGCATCTCTCTACTACTCCACATACATTATGTACAGCTACAGCATAGGAGCCAACATCGCCACACATGGCGGGAACCAACCACATGGCGTAAAGAGATATCACTATGCAAACCAGCGTACCGACGACCAATGAGGAGGCCTCTTCCTCCTCTGGTTGGCTGGGTCCATTTCATCTCGCCATGCGAGATTCTAGGCTTATGGGTTTGTGTTTGATGGACACAGAGCTCCAGAGCCCTGATTCACACTGTGTGTGTGTGTGTGTGTGTGTGTGTGTGTGTGTGTGTGTGTGTGTGTAAGAGTCGCTGCAGAACGCTACACCAAGCCTATTTCCGACGGAATATTGACAGAAGTCAACTCAGAAGTCACTACCGCATGTAGATGTGTGTTTGAGGTAGATCGTCCATCCTCCTGTTATTGTCTGTTCTGCTCTCACATCTCCATAAAAACATCCAAATTTATTAACTTTATTAACAATTTATTAACTTTACTTCCAACATATAGCAAAATACATCATATACTCATTGAAAATGTTTTTTTTTTAGTTAAAGTGTCTTGAATCATTTAAATATGACAATAATTGCTTTAAAAATACATAACATTGTGTATTACATATTAGTTGACGTTAGCTGTTATGTAATATAATAGCTTAGCTTTTTAAATACATCATAATATTAGAAAAGGGATAACTGACTTTCTTATAGACAATAAACTAAATAGCATTGATGTCACAATGGATAATGCTCCAAATAAAAATTACATTTGCAATGTTAGACAAGGAAAAATAATTAACTTTCTTATAGTAAATAGAACAAAATAGCGTAAAAATCTCCTCTTCACTGATACAAAGCAGATCATTCAGTCAGAGCACAAACAGACACATTAAAAAACGATTTTCACATAACTAGATATTACCCAGTAGTACAGAAAGTTGACAAAATAAAAACAAATGAGAACTGTCCTGCTTGGAAGAATATTAATGATTCTACTCTACTGTAATATTGGCCTACTGTACTTAGCGGGGTGGTACTGCAACCATAAGATAAAGAATTCAATATCAAGCTACTTTTTTTTATATTGAGTATTTACGGTCTGTGACTAAAACTTTGCCAAGCTAGAGCAAGGGCTCTTGATCCTGTCTCTAGCCGACAGCGTGGTCAGTAGTAGTAACTGGGCCGTCCCTGAAACAGAGGTGGCGCTACTGATCCAGCCGCTAGAAGGTCCCCTCAGCCTTTTTATCCACCGCTCCCTCTGGCTCCTGGACCCGCTCCATCACACACTCTACACAGAGGAGGAGGGTAAGAGGGGTGGTGGGGACATGGGACAGGGACCATCAATTAACTGAATTGTTAACAGTGATCTGGGCCTAAATAAACAGAAAATCAGTCCAGAGTACAGTCTAATCAAATAGTATAGATCGTCTATTGGTCACTATACGGCACGGCAGCCTATGTACCTTCCAACAGGTTGTCCATGACGATGCTGAAAAGTTGGTCGTCGGTGCACTCCATGCCCAGGGGAGTGTGTGTGGAGTCGGACTTCTGAAAGGTGTGTTTCATCCTGTGCAGCACCATCACCAGGTGAGCCACCTGTCTCATGCCTACCTGACGCTGCTGGAGAACCTCCAGGTCAAAGGTCAGGCCCATGTGCACTTCCATCTCTGGTCCACCCTACACACATACAAGTAATCAGAATGATTACAAGTAGCAAAACATTTATAAATTCTGTCAAGAAAAAAAAATATATATATTTCTGGAGTTGCCCCAGGTTTCACTCAGTTTAAAGGTTCAAAGAGATTTTAAAGACTGTTCTATTTAACATGCCACCAATTTAATATCATAGTGCCTTATTGGTCCTCTTTATGTATGAGCACACTAACTCAACCTACGTTTTTGATGTTCTACAACTAGTGTACCCTAATCCTTGTAGCGCTTGCCATTCTTTTTTATACAATGTGTAGCAAAATGTCTTACCTTCGCACCAGGCAGGCAGCATTCCGCATCAAACCCCATACTCTCCGAAAAAGAGCTGCAGAGAAAAAACACTAAAGGTGTTAGCCTTAAATCTCATCTTCCTCTTCAAACTCAGATAAACAAGCTATTTTTTATATCGAGGTTGGTCTAACAAAGGTTTGTGCAAACTGTAGCCTATACATCAGCATGCAAATTGGAAATAGGTTTAAGGCTAACAAATACATGCAAACCAAAAATACAGTATTCCTCAGGAATCAATTCAGAGATATCCTACCTCGGCAGAGCGTCTGCCAATTTCAACTCCATGATTCTGAGACAAAATTAAAACAAAAATGAGATTAGCCTACCATTAAATACCTGAAATGAATTGGATGACTATTTTCTATCTTTTTTAAATGTATTTTGAAAAGTTTAGTACGTTTTTCTAAATACCCAACCTTTAGAGTGATCGTTTAACTCTTAGTGGAGTTGAAGCGTGAAAATGATGCCAACTGTGCTTTGGTAAACTCTTTATATTCTACTTGTCTCTGGGGCATGGGAAACTCCCGCACCTGCTCTAAACGTGGTGGGAAAAGAAAGATCAATTCCACAGTTTAATCACTATCTAGGTTTCTAGTTGGCGACAGATTTTCATGTAAATAGTCACAAATCCGCATGTAGAAAATATGCGTATTTTCCCACCTGTAACCACATTTCCGTCCACAGTGTGAGTAAAGTCATACAATATAAAAAGCAATTCACGACAGCTGTGATGGAAACAGGAAGTTTAGGTACAATTGTATAAATGCCAAAAGATTATTTGTTCGTTCGACATGGTGGGATCTTAATTATGCGCGAAATGGCGGTGGAAACGTCTTTATGCGCAAATATTGATATAATAACCATCATATCCAAGTAAACTTGGAAACACGGGATGATATGGTTTGTGGTCCTCCCACTACTATAATAAATTACACTACATGGACAAAAGTATGTGGACAGCTCTTCAAATTAGTGTATTCGGCTATTTCAGCAATACCAGTTGCTGACAGGTGAATAAAATAGAGCGCACAGCCATGCAATCTCCATAGACAAACATTGGCAGTAGAATGGCCTTACTGAAGAGCTCAGTGACTTTCAAAGTGGCAGCACTGTTTCCAACAAGTCAGTTCGTCAAATTTCTGCCTTGCTAGAGCTGCCACTGTCAGCTGTAAGTGGTGTTATTGTGAAGTGGAAATATCCAGGAGTAAACAACAGCTCAACAGGGAAGTGGTAGGCCAAACAAGCTCACAGAACAGGACCACTGAGTGCTGAAGCACATAACGCGTAAAAATCACCTGTCCTCGGTTGCAACTCTCACTACCAAGTTCCAAACTGCCTCTGGAAGCAACTTCAGCACGTTAACTGTTTGTTTGGGAGCTTCATGAAATGGGTTTGCATGGCCGAGCAGCCGCTAGCAAAGCCTAAAATCAAAGCTCGCCGCCATTGGACTCTGGAGCAGTGGAAACGTGTTCTCTGTAGTGATGAATCACGCTTCACCATCTGGCAGTCCAATGGATGAATCTGGGTTTGGCAGATGCCAGGAGAATGCTACCTGCCCAAATGCATAGTGCCAACTGTAAAGTTTGGGGGAGGAAGAATAATGGTCTGGGGCTGTTTTTCATTGTTTGGGGTAGGCCCCTTAGTTCCAGTGAAAGGAAATCGTAACGCTACAGCATACAATGACATTCTAGACGATTCTGTACTTCCGACTTTGTGGCAACAATTTAGGGAATGACCGTTCCTATTTCAGCATGACAATGCCCCGTGCACAAAGTGAGGTCCATACAGAAATGTTTTGTCGAGATGAGTGTGGAAGAACTTGACTGGCCTGCACAGAGCCCTGACCTCAACCCCATCGAACATCTTTTCAGATGAATTGGAAGGCGACTGTGAGCCAGGCCAATTCGCCCAACATCACTAACGCTCTTGTGGCTGAATGGAAGCAAGACCCCGCAGCAATGTTCCAACATCTAGTGAAAAGCCTTCCCAGAAGAGTGGAGGCTTTTATAGCAGCAAAGGGAGGACCAATTATATATTAATGCCCATTATTTTCGAATGAGATGTTGGACGAGCAGATGTCCATATACTTGGTGATGAGCTTGATGCTCCTTTACAATAAATATAAAATTGAAGGTCTTATTCTGGTGATATGATGATCGATGCTTGGCTGCCGTTTGACAAATAAAAATAATCGTACTCTTTTATCCATAATAATCTCATCATGTAGGCATCATGTACCCGTTGCGAGCTGTTGGCTAGAGCGCAGGTTCCAATACCAGAGTGGGCACATTCCCTATATAAAACAATTTATTTTGTGATAAAACCATCAGTAGAGTTGAAAATATGATGGAAAAGTTATGTTATGTCTGTCAGACATATCAGTGTGGATGACGGATCACCACCTCAAGCTGAACCTCGGCAAGACGGAGCTGCTCTTCCTCCCGGGGAAGGACTGCCCGTTCCATGATCTCGCCATCACGGTTGACAACTCCCTTGTGTCCTCCTCCCAGAGTGCTAAGAACCTTGGCGTGATCCTGGACAACACCCTGTCGTTCTCCACTAACATCAAGGCGGTGACCCGATCCTGTAGGTTCATGCTCTACAACATTCGCAGAGTACGACCCTGCCTCACACAGGAAGCGGCGCAGGTCCTAATCCAGGCACTTGTCATCGCCCGTCTAGATTACTGCAACTCGCTGTTGGCTGGGCTCCCTGCCTGTGCCATTAAACCCCTACAACTCATCCAGAACGCCGCAGCCCGTCTGGTGTTCAACCTTCCCAAGTTCTCTCACGTCACCCCGCTCCTCCGCTCTCTCCACTGGCTTCCAGTTGAAGCTCGCATCCGCTACAAGACCATGGTGATTGCCTACGGAGCTGTGAAGGGAACGGCACCTCCATACCTTCAGGCTCTGATCAGGCCCTACACCCAAACAAGGGCACTGCGTTCATCCACCTCTGGCCTGCTGGCCCCCCTACCTCTGAGGAAGCACAGTTCCCGCTCAGCCCAGTCAAAACTGTTCGCTGCTCTGGCACCTCAATGGTGGAACAAGCTCCCTCACGACGCCAGGACAGCGGAGTCAATCACCACCTTCCGGAGACACCTGAAATCCCACCTCTTTAAGGAATACCTAGGATAGGATAAAGTAATCCTTCTAACCCCCCCCCTAAAAGATTTAGATGCACTATTGTAAAGTGGTTGTTCCACTGGATATCATAAGGTGAATGCACCAATTTGTAAGTCGCTCTGGATAAGAGCGTCTGCTAAATGACTTAAATGTAAATGTAATGTTTATTATGTGCACAACATCATGCACAGACTTCAATTTGATGGAAACACATCTCTGGTGGGAAAATGCACATATTGTTTTTATGCATATTTTTGAATATTTGCATTAAAATCTGTTGCCAAACAGACTTGCTGTGGATAAAAAATCTGTGTGTGATAAGGAAGTGCACCAGTAGAGTCTCCTCAGAGGAGGAAGGAGAGGACCATCCTCCTCAGTGAATCTCAGAAAAAATGTAATAGTGTCACCAAATAATTGATTAAAACACACTGTTTTGCAATGAAGGTCTACAGTAGCCTCAACAGCACTCTGTAGGGTAGGACCATGGTGTAGCCAGAGGACAGCTAGTTTCTGTCCTCCTCTGGGTACAATGACTTCAATACAAAACCTAGGAGGCTCGTGGTTCTCACCCCATTCCGTAGACTTACTCAGTAATTATGATAACTTCCGAAGGATGTCCTCCAACCTATCAGAGCTCTTGCAGCATGAACTGACATGTTGCCCACCCAATCAAAGGGTCAGATAATTAATCTAGTACTGAAAGCATAAATTAGAGCTAGCTAGCACTGCAGTGCATAAAATGTGGTGTGTAGTTGACCGAAAGAGAAAGACAATAGTTGAACAGTTTTGAACATATTCATTTCTTCAAAAATGAATATGCAAGAGAGAGAGAGAGTGAGCTAGCTATATTTCTTATTTTTTCACTTTCACTTACTTAGCTAGCAAATGCAGCTAGATAGTTTAGCCTACTCAAACACTTGGCTCAAGCAGAGAGGGATGCTATGTTTGTAACGCCCTGGCCATAGAGAGGGTTTTTTTGTTCTTTATTTTGGTTAGGCCAGGGTGTTACATTGGGTGGGCGTTCTATGTTCCTTTTTCTATGTTTTTGTATTTCTTTGTTTTGGGCCGAGTAGGGTTCCTAATCAGAGGCAGCTGTCAATCGTTGTCTCTGAGTAGGAATCATACTTAGGCAGCCTGTTTTCCTTTGGGGTTTTGTGGGTAGTTGTTTTCTGTCTTGTGTGTGTTCACCTGGCAGAACTGTTGGCTTTCGTTTTCCCTGTTTGTTTTTTGAAGTGTCTCATTAAAAATCATTATGACCACTTACCACGCTGCATCTTGGTCCCCTCTTCCAGACGATCGTTACAGAACTACCCACCACAACTGGATCAAGCAGCGTGCTCGGGAGGAGATGGACACCTGGTCTCATCAGGAGTGAATTGGGAGGAAAGACTGGACATGGGGCCAGGTGATCGAAAGATATCGGAGCCTACCCGGGAGGAACGAGAGGCAGCTCCAAAATTGTTTTTTGGGGGGGCACACGGGTAGTTCGGCTGGACCAGGGGTGAGGCCTGAGTCAACTACCCATGCTTTTCAGGTGCCTGCTTCTCGCACTCTCTCTCCAGTACGTCCTGTTCCTGCTCCCCGCACTAGCCTGAAGGTGTGTGTTACTAGTCTGGCGTCTCCAAAGCCAGTCCCACGCATCAGGCCTACAGTGCGCATTCCCCGTCCAGAGCTTCCGACGACAGTTCCCCGTCCTGAGCTTCCGGCGACAGTTCCCGTCCTGAGCTTCCGGCGACAGTTCCCCGTCCTGAGCTTCCGGCGACAGTTTACAGTCCGGAGCCGACAGAGACGGCCGACAGTCCAGAGCCGACAGAGACGGCCGACAGTCCGGAGCCGACAGAGACGGCCGACAGTCCGGAGCCTCCAGTGGGTCTCTCCAGCCTGGTCTGTCCTGTGCCTCCTCCCAGGACCAGGCCTCCTTCATGTCTCCCCAGCCTGGTGAATCCTGGGCCAGAGCCGTCAGAGCCGCCCGCCAGCCCGGAGCCGCCAGAGCCGCCCGCCAGTCCGGAGCCCCCAGATGTGTCTGTTACTTGAACTCTGTGAAGCATTTATTTGGGCATCCTGACTGGTTGCATTACTGCCTACGGTATGGCAACTCCTCGGCCTCTGATCGCAAGGCACTACAGAGGGTGGTGCGTACGGCCCAGTACATCACTGGGACCAAGCTTCCTGCCATCTAGGACCTTTATACCAGGCAGTGTCAGAGGGAGGCCCTACAATTTTTTTATTTATTTAAATTTATTTTATTTCACCTTTATTTAACCATGTAGGCTAGTTGAGAACAAGTTCTCATTTGCAATTGCGACCTGGCCAAGATAAAGCAAAGCAGTACGACACATACAACAACAAAGAGTTACACATGGAAAAAACAAACATACAATCAATAATACAGTAGAAAAATCTATATACAGCATGTGCAAATGAGGTAGGATAAGAGAGGTAAGGCAATAAATAGGCCATGGTGGTGAAGTAATTACAATATAGCAATTAAACACTGAAATGGTAGAATGTGCAAAAGATGAATGTGCAAGTAGAAGTACTAGGGTGCAAAGGAGCAAGATAAATAAATATAGTATGGGGATGAGGTAGATTGGATGTGCTATTTACAGATGAGCTATTCTGCAGTGATCTGTGCAGTGATCTGTGAGCTGCTCTGACAGCTGGTGCTTAAAGCTAGTGAGGGAGGTAAGAGTCTCCAGCTTTAGTGATTTTTGCAGTTCGTTCTAGTCACTGGCAGCAGAGAACTGGAAGGAGAGGCGGCCGAAGGAAGAATTGGCTTTGGGGGTGACCAGTGACATATACCTGCTGGAGCGCGTGCTACGGGTGGGTGCTGCTATGGTGACCAGTGAGCTGAGATAAGGCGGGGCTTTACATAGCAGAGACTTGTAGATGACCTGGAGCCAGTGGGTTTGGCGACGAGTATGAAGCGAGGGCCAGCCAACGAGAGCATACAGGTCGCAGTGGTGGGTAGTATATGGGGCTTTGGTGACAAAACGGATGGCACTGTGGTAGACTGCATCCAATTTATAGTGTGATTTGTTTGTTGAATTTGTTGAGTAACTCTAATGAACGTATCCTCTGTAGCAGAGTTAACTCTGGGTCTTCCAAGAATTTCAAATATAAAATATATTTTGATTTGTTTAACCCTTTGTTCTTACTACATGACTCCATATGTGTTATTTCATAGTTTTGATGTCTTCACTATTATTCTACAATGTAGAAAATAGTAAAAATAAAGAAAAACCCTTGAATGAATAGGTGTTCTAAATATTTTGACCGGTAGTGTACCTCCATTAATGCTTTTAACTGGTACCGGGCTACCTTCAGACGAGTCTTGTGAGGCTTATGGGCGTGAGAGCATAGAGCATGTATGTGTTATAGAGCATGTATGTGTTATAGAGCATGTATGTGTTATAGAGCATGTATGTGTTATAGAGCATGTATGTGTTATAGAGCATGTATGTGTTATAGAGCATGTATGTGTTCGTGAGAGTCTCACCTTTTGATGGTGAGGTCATATTAGTGTGTAGCCCAAACAGGCAGAAGTTGGCAGATCGATAGTACAGACTTCAGACGAGTCCCGTGACGCTTGTATGTGTCATAGAGCAAAACGGAGAACACCATCGTATTCATGAGTCTTTCCATAGAGGGTATCAGGTTGATGGTGATTATTTTATTATACTAATTAGATTTCTGCGTGGGCGCAGATATCGACTCTAGGGTTTTTTAAATGCATAGCAGAGGCGTAAGGTGTAAAGATGAAAGTGTGGTGTTATGTTCACATGGCAAAAGACAAGGAGAATTACGCACTTCCTTGTTCAGCTGACTCAATTCAGTCTAACATGGTGCTAGGGTTTCCATTAACAGGAAGTTTGGGATTTGGGGGGAGAGGGTTTGGGGGATTCTAATGGATTTTTTTGTGATGCACATTTGAATGATTTACAAGACAAAAAACTAAATCATTCTAATCATTGTAACACTGGTCTTTTTGATTCAGGTGCCAAAGACACTATGACATAGAGGATTTTGGACAATGGCAGAACCCTGCACTATATTCCCTATTGGCTCACAACAGTGGTTTTGTAATAATGAGAATTAGCCAGTAGTGTCCCTTGCCTCCCACATTAACAGTGTTTCTGCTGCTCTAGGTCTAGGTTGTTATTTTACCTTCATCAATATGACCACTTTTTCCCAGAACAATATCGAAGTTATGGAGAACCGCTTTTTGTTGTGGAACTAAAAAGTGGTAAAAAGAACTACAAGTGAAACTCAGTCTCACAGTGTCTCTCATAGTCTCAAGTCTCAGAGTCTGTCTCATAGTCTCTCAGTCTCATAGAGTCTCAGTCTCATAGTCTCTCAGTCTCATAGAGTCTCAGTCTCATAGTCTCTCAGTCTCACAGTCTCATAGAGTCTTAGTCTCATAGTCTCTCAGTCTCACAGTGTCTGTCTCATAGTCTCAAGTCTGAAAACCATGATTGTGTTCTGACACACACACACACACACACACACACACACACACACACACACACACACACACACACGAATGGAATGGCATCAAACAGTCGGAAACCATGTTTTATTTTTTGAACCAGGATCTCTAGTGGCACAGCTAGCCACGGACCCAACTGCTACTCCTGTGTGTGTGTGTGTGTCACAGGAGGTTGGTGGCACCTTAATTGAAGAGGATGGGCTTGTGGTAATGGCTGGAGCGGAATGAGTGGAATGGTCTCAAATACATCAAAAACAGCCTCCCGAATGGCGCAGTGCCTTAGACCACTGCGCCATTCGGGAGGTCGTTTTTGATGACACACACACAGTGACCAATGTTTTGTTGTTTTGGCTCTATACTCCAGCACTTTGGATTTGGAATTATACAATAACTATGAGGTTAAAATGCAGACTGTCAGCTTTAATTTGAGGGCATTTTCATCCATTTACCATTTAGAAATTACTACACTTTCTGTACATGGTCCCCCCATTTTAGGGGACCAAAAATATTGGGACAAATTCACATATGTGTATTAAAAACAGGGGAGGGCGGCTCATAATAATGGCTGGAACGGTAGAAATGGAATGGCATCAAACCATGTGTTTGATGTATTTGATACCATTCCACTTATTCCGCTCCAGCCATTACCACAAGCCCATCCTCCCCAATGAAGGTGCCACCAACCTCCTGTGGTATTAAAGTAATAAAATGTTGAGTATTTGGTCCCATATTCATAGCACGCAATGACTACAAACTTGAGACTCAAAACATGTTTTGGATGCATTTGCTGTTTGTTTTGGTTGTGTTTCAGATTATTTTGTGCCCAATAGAAATTAAATGGTCAAAAGTGTATTGTGTCATTTTAGAGTCACTTTTATTGTAAATAAGAATAGAATAGGTTTTTAAACCCTTCTACATGAATGTGGATGCTTTTATGATTATGGATAATCCTGAATGAATTGTGAATAATGATGAGTGAGAAAGTTACATGCACAAATATCATACCAACAAGACATGCTAACCTTTCACCATTACAATAACAGGGCAGCCTTTTTTTGGGGGGGGGGGGGGGTATGATTTTTGTGCATCTAACTTTCTCACTCATCATTATTCATGATTGATTCCGTGTTATCCGTATTCATGGTAGCATCCACATTAATGTAGATATTCTTATTTACAATAAAAGTGACTCCAAAATGACAATATGTTTATCATTCATTTCTGTAATGGAAGAAGACCGTTTCACATGGGAGAAAGGAGCCATTTCATTGGCTGTAGTCTGGAGAAGGTTGCAATGTGCAAGTGCAACTAAACCAAATGCTTTCTTTCTGGCATAGTATTTGGCACGAGCAGTGTGAACAGACCATAAAACCCATCTAATCCTGAAATGAGGGAGTAAAGCGGCATTGTAACTAAGTAACAAATCAGGATAAACAAACAAAAACGAACAGAAAAAAGACAGATGTATACAAGGACTGGGTTTATTTACTAAGAAACAGCAGATATTGAAATAGTTCAATGCAATGTTCTCTGCACACACACACACACACACACACACACACACAACTCTCAGCTTCCAGAGAAGAATTGGGAAGAAAAAAAATCTATACAAAAGAATTCCTGGAGAGAAAGTAGTGCTGGTCCGGGTCTCATCGTGGTAACAGTATTATACATTTGTACCTGAAAACTACGAGCTTAAATCTGCATCCTTGATTCATATTCTCTCTAGATAAGCATATAAATATACAGTTTTCTACCCCCATCAAAAAACCCAACATTTCTCCCAAACAATATAAGTAGCATAAGTAATGACCTTTTTTACAATATACATTGTCTTTTAATACAATATAAATGGACTTGAAACATAACCAACAGTACAATATTGTTAAAACAGATGGAAAATATTTACTTTGAATCACATAGTTAATCCCTTGTCTTAGCATATGTCATTAATTAGCGTATGTCTGTAATTAGATCAACTAAACAAAAACGCTTTATGGGGTGGAGAACGACTGAGGCAACCAAGATGGCCGCCAAAATAGCCGACCCCTAACATGGTTGCTGGGAAACATGGGTCATGTTCATTAGGCACCAAACAGAAGAAAACGTACTGAAACAGGGAGGGACCACCTAGAAGAAATGTTTGTTTTCCGTTTCAAGACATTTTGCAACAGTGTGCACTTATGAATATGACCCTGGTAGAGTCTCTGTTCCACGCCAAAGACTCCTAGCCCCATTCCCCAATCCCCGCTCCAAAGACCCCTAGCCCCAATCCCCGCTCCAAAGACCCCTAGCCCCAATCCCCGCTCCAAAGACCCCTATCCCCAATCCCCGCTCCAAAGACTCCTATCCCCAATCCCCGCTCCAAAGACTCCTATCCCCAATCCCCGCTCCAAAGACTCCTATCCCCAATCCCCGCTCCAAAGACTCCTATCCCCAATCCCCGCTCCAAAGACTCCTATCCCCAATCCCCGCTCCAAAGACTCCTATCCCCAATCCCCGCTCCAAAGACTCCTATCCCCAATCCCCGCTCCAAAGACTCCTATCCCCAATCCCCGCTCCAAAGACTCCTATCCCCATTCCCCGCTCCAAAGACTCCTATCCCCATTCCCCGCTCCAAAGACTCCTATCCCCATTCCCCGCTCCAAAGACTCCTATCCCCATTCCCCGCTCCAAAGACTCCTATCCCCATTCCCCGCTCCAAAGACTCCTATCCCCATTCCCCGCTCCAAAGACTCCTATCCCCAATCCCCGCTCCAAAGACTCCTATCCCCAATCCCCGCTCCAAAGACTCCTATCCCCAATCCCCGCTCCAAAGACTCCTATCCCCAATCCCCGCTCCAAAGACTCCTATCCCCAATCCCCGCTCCAAAGACTCCTATCCCCATTCCCCGCTCCAAAGACTCCTATCCCCATTCCCCGCTCCAAAGACTCCTATCCCCATTCCCCGCTCCAAAGACTCCTATCCCCATTCCCCGCTCCAAAGACTCCTATCCCCATTCCCCGCTCCAAAGACTCCTATCCCCAATCCCCGCTCCAAAGACTCCTATCCCCATTCCCCGCTCCAAAGACTCCTATCCCCATTCCCCGCTCCAAAGACTCCTATCCCCATCCCCGCTCCAAAGACTCCTATCCCCAATCCCCGCTCCAAAGACTCCTATCCCCAATCCCCGCTCCAAAGACTCCTATCCCCATTCCCCGCTCCAAAGACTCCTATCCCCATTCCCCGCTCCAAAGACTCCTAGCCCCATTCCCCGCTCCAAAGACTCCTAGCCCCATTCCCCGCTCCAAAGACTCCTAGCCCCATTCCCCGCTCCAAAGACTCCTAGCCCCATTCCCCGCTCCAAAGACTCCTATCCCCAATCCCCGCTCCAAAGACTCCTATCCCCAATCCCCGCTCCAAAGACTCCTATCCCCAATCCCCGCTCCAAAGACTCCTATCCCCATTCCCCGCTCCAAAGACTCCTATCCCCATTCCCCGCTCCAAAGACTCCTAGCCCCAATCCCCGCTCCAAAGACTCCTATCCCCATTCCCCGCTCCAAAGACTCCTAGCCCCATTCCCCGCTCCAAAGACTCCTAGCCCCAATCCCCGCTCCAAAGACTCCTAGCCCCATTCCCCGCTCCAAAGACTCCTAGCCCCATTCCCCGCTCCAAAGACTCCTAGCCCCAATCCCCGCTCCAAAGACTCCTAGCCCCATTCCCCGCTCCAAAGACTCCTAGCCCCATTCCCCGCTCCAAAGACTCCTAGCCCCAATCCAAACCCCTATGATTGCAGATCTGAAGGAACCAGATAGGTGCTGCCATTACCTTTTAATCAGATCTGTTTACACTAAGTGCTAGGGCCTAGGAGCAAAGGGTAGACAACTAGGGGCCAGGGGAAAGACCAAGGGGTTGATTCTGGACCAGGCCTTTATCTAGGCGTTTCCTGTCTCCACAGGACAGTGGGTAACAGATGTATTCCCTGCACACATGGGTAGTTACACAGAAACATGGGAAATTGAGTTTCCTGAAAGAGTCTGTAAGACTGAATACTGACTGACAGGCGGCAAGAGTCACAGACTCAGTCACGCACACACACACACACACACCAGGCCAGCCACACAAGAGCACATATCACTTGTGTGTGTGTGTGTGTGTGTGTGTGTGGAATGTTAATGGAACTCTACCTACTTGGCTATCAAGGATGAGAAAAATCAACAAGGTGCTTTAGATGTGACACACACAAACATATTGTCTATTCTGTATGGTGTCTATGTGGACTTGTCTGTTTTATCTATTCTGTATGGTGTCTGGGTAAATATACTGAGTGAATAAAGGGGATTGTGATTGTCTCTATGGCCAAACAAAAGGAATGCATGAAAGCAGACTGGGTCAGAGTTGGCACGCCGTAAGAGAGGTCAAATGGGAGAGGGCACACACACACACACACACACACACACACACACACACACACACACACACACACACACACACACACACACACACACACACACACACACACACACACACACACACACACACACACACACACACACACACACACACACACACACACACACACACACACACACACACACACACACACACACAGCTCCCATCACAGCTCAGACCTGAAGCTAAACATTGACTGTGCAAAGGAATGGACACAAGCGTTGCATCAGCTCTCTTAAAGGGATAGAATGAACATTTTTCAAATACAAATTTGTTTCTTTACTGTTGGGGGATCTAGCCCTTTAACTAGAGAAAACAGTTCCAATCATCCCGTAGGTCTCCTGATATACAGGCCTTCCATTAGGTCTAGGTAGACAAATATGTGGGAGTGTATCAAATAAAATATGGACGTATAAATCAAACTAAAGCAAATCACCAAAAGCGGTGTACACATGTCTGTGAAAATGACCAACCTGTGTCTAATGCTTGGATGGATGGGTTTTGACAACACGCACGCACAAGCACACACAGGGGGCTGACGTGAGTTGCTTTAGCACACAGACAGGCTAATAATGAAGGAACAGGCAATGTAACTTTTAGGCAAAGGAGGCTGAATTACAACAGGAAGGAGAGGCGCGCGCACACACACACACACACACACACGATTGGCATGAATGCGAAATGTATAATGAATGAGGAAAACGGCTGAGGATAGTGCAGTAGCCACACACACCCCACACACAGACGCTCACTCCAGCCAGGTCCAATCACTGCATTCTAGAGATAAGAGATTCACTGATATATTTTTTTTTAAAAGCCTCCTTGTTGGTTGTCTGAGTAACACACATAGTTCTGACAGAGAGAACTTCATTACCCATGAGCCTCCTCTTCTGTTGAACTTTCCTGGGATTTACTGCCACCTGTGGAACCCAGTCAATGAGAGAGAGGGGGAGGCCGTGAGTGGGGAGATGACATCACACAATGACATAATGCTACCGATTAGGAGGTTACAATGCAGCCCACTATGACGTCACAATATGCTCTTTGACATTGACATTCAATGCAATGGACACATTTTGGTGCTTGTTTCTTTTTGTCAACAGACATGCAGCCTTTACCTCCTGTGGGTGTCCTGTGCACACAGGAGATGGAGAAAAGCAGCGTACACAGTAGAGAGGGATGAGATGGGGCAGCCAGAAAAGGACAGAAAGATGCGACGAGATAGAACAAGGAAACAGACATAAGCTTTTCAAGCACATACACGCACCTCTCATTCACCCTGACCTGATTGAGTCTCACTATCTGTATGATACAAATAAAGGGCACTAAATAAATGGTACTAAGTATTTAGAGAAGAAACAGTCTAAAATAACCCCTCTATCTGGGTACATTCCACACAGAAAGCTTTATCCCAGTGTCTGTGAAAGATCTGGCAAAGAGACTAACCTTTCTTAAGGCCATATTCAGACTTGAAATCTGCATGCTTAACTTTCACATAAACCATACAGTGATGTCAATAGAAGACTTCAGTTGCAGATCTCAAGTCTGAATAAATCCCTAAATGACTCTCTGGTGCTTGTGACTGAAAATTAAATTCTCAATGCCTTGGTGTCCTTTAAGTGTGTGTGTGTGTGTGTGTGTGTGTGTGTGTGTGTGTGGTAGTTGTCATGCCACTGAGGAGACTGCGTTTTGTTTACCTCATGCACACAGAAAACACTAACAGTAGTTCTCAATGGTGTCAAAAAAGGAAAAGTTTACAGGGAACTCTGGAGTGGCCAGAGGAGAGGAGACGAGGAGACGACAGGGGAGAGGAGAAGACGGGAGAAGAGGAGTCAGGGAAAGGAGGAGAAAGGGAAGAAAAATGAGAAAAAAGAGAAAGAGAAGTCTTAATTCATCTAAAGGTAGCACAGGTTATACATTATGGAGAGAAGTAACAACAATTGTTATTATACTCTCATGTTCAGTTTGTCTTCATTCTAGCCCATGGTGTGTGTATACAGTGTGTGTTACTCCTACCTTGTGTGACAGTGTTCTTCTCGTTGAGCAGCTTGGTCTGACTGTTAGGCAGGATGTTGATCTCAGGAGATTCTGGGCTCTGGCCAACACGCGACGCCATCAGAGCATTCAGGTACTGCATGCGAGTCACCTGGCAGAGGGAGTGTACTGTTAGTCTGACACACACACACACACACGGAGAAAGACAAACACACACACACTGACCCGTATGAGCTGCAGGTCAGTGAGGGCATGGACGGTGTAGTCAGGACAGTAGCTGGACGGGCTGGTGGCGTCTCCCATCTCAAATGGATCCCTGGGAGGACGACGCTGGGTTGAAACTGGAGACTGGTGCACTGGACACACACACACACACACACACACACACACACACACACACACACACACACACACACACACACACACACACACACACACACACACACACACACACACACACAGGTGAATCAAACATGCACACACACAAATGCTGCAGTCAGCAAAATGTTGTGCCACCCCCAGTAAATTTCTGCCACAATGGTGTTGCACTGAAGTTCACAGGAAACTCAAGAGAGAACTCGTGTCAGCTCATTTTGTGCTTCCCTGTCAAACTGTGCTGCCTTCAAATAATTATGACACTAACTTTGCATTATGTAATCAAATAATTACAACAGAGTAAATGTAAATGAGGCTAGTAGTCTGGAACTCATCCTAGAACAGGGACAAGTAAATCCATTCAGCCACAGGAACATTGTCGTCGGAGCGGACGGTCGGTGGGCCAGAACATCATTAGAATCATTTGTACACTGCAAATTGACCACAACTAAGCCTAAACATTGAGACATGATCACATACACTACATGACCAAAACTATGTGGACACCTGCTCATCGAACATCTCATTCCAAAATCATGGGCATTAATATGGAGTTGGTCCCCCTTCGCTGCTATAACAGCCTCCACTCTTCTGGGAAGGTTTTCCACTAGATGTTGGAACATTGCTGCGGGGACTTGCTTCCATATTCAGACACAAGAGCATTAGTGAAGTCGGGCAATTAGGCCTGGCTCACAGTCGGAGTTCTAATTCATCCCAAAGGTGTTGGATGGAGTTGAGGTCAGGGTTCTATGCAGGCCAGTCAAGTTCTTTCACACAGATCTCAAACCATTTTTGTATGGACCTCGCTTTGTGCACGGGGGCATTGTCATGCTGAAACAGGAAAGGGCCTTCCCCAAACTGTTTCCACAAAGTTGGAAGCACGGAATCGTCTAGAATGTCATTGTATGTTGTAGCATTAAGATTTCCCTTCACTGGAACAAAGGGGCCTGAACCATGAAGAACAGCCCCAGACCATTATTCCTCCTTCACTGGAACAAAGAGGCCTGAACCATGAAGAACAGCCCCAGACCATTATTCCTCCTTCACTGGAACAAAGAGGCCTGAACCATGAAGAACAGCCCCAGACCATTATTCCTCCTTCACTGGAACAAAGAGGCCTGAACCATGAAGAACAGCCCCAGACCATTATTCCTCCTTCACTGGAACAAAGGGGCCTGAACCATGAAGAACAGCCCCAGACCATTATGCCTCCTTCACTGGAACAAAGAGGCCTGAACCATGAAGAACAGCCCCAGACCATTATTCCTCCTTCACTGGAACAAAGAGGCCTGAACCATGAAGAACAGCCCCAGACCATTATTCCTCCTTCACTGGAACAAAGGGGCCTGAACCATGAAGAACAGCCCCAGACCATTATGCCTCCTTCACTGGAACAAAGGGGCCTAGCCCGTCCACATACTTTTGGATATATAGTCTTGTTTTATTAGTGGGAATACTGAGAACAAATTTCCAAAATCAAACTTATTTCTTGCTGAATTTTACAAAAAACTATTTTGTAAAACAATGACTTGCGGCCCAATTGTGCTGACTCCTGTCCTAGAAGCTCTAGGTAGCCGATGTGGACTGATAACCTACAGGGTTGTATTCAATAGGCACTAAGCAGAGGAAAACAGACCGAAACATTGTGAAACATTTTATAACATCTTCCATTGACAGCCCTAATGAGCCTGACCCAGGTAATGGTACTAGTGAGGTATCATGTGCGTGCTGCAGTTCTGTCTTACCTGAGGTAGGCGCTGTGAGTGCAGACACGCCGTAGTAAGTGAACGCTCCGTTTTCAAACTTCAAGCCCTCTTTACCGATTTCAACCTCCACACGCCCCTACAGGGACATAGTTAGGTACAGTAAAACATGTGCCCACACACACACACACACACACACACACACACACACACACACACACACACACACACACACACACACACACACACACACACACACACACACACACACACACACACACACACACACACACACACACACACACACTGACCTGTAGTAGCAGTATGAAGTAGTCTACGGGGTGGTTGTGTGTGTAGAGGTAGTGGTCACACACACACTGACCTGTAGTAGCAGTATGAAGTAGTCTACGGGGTGGTTGTGTGTGTAGAGGTAGTGGTCACACACACACACACACTGACCTGTAGTAGCAGTATGAAGTAGTCTACGGGGTGGTTGTGTGTGTAGAGGTAGTGGTCACACACACTGACCTGTAGTAGCAGTATGAAGTAGTCTACGGGGTGGTTGTGTGTGTAGAGGTAGTGGTCACACACACACTGACCTGTAGTAGCAGTATGAAGTAGCCTACGGGGTGGTTGTGTGTGTAGAGGTAGTGGTCACACACACACACTGACCTGTAGTAGCAGTATGAAGTAGTCTACGGGGTGGTCGTGTGTGTAGAGGTAGTGGTCACACACACACACACACACACACACACACACACACACACACACACACACACACTGACCTGTAGTAGCAGTATGAAGTAGTCTACGGGGTGGTTGTGTGTGTAGAGGTAGTGGTCACACACACACACTGACCTGTAGTAGCAGTATGAAGTAGTCTACGGGGTGGTTGTGTGTGTAGAAGTAGTGGTCACACACACACTGACCTGTAGTAGCAGTATGAAGTAGTCTACGGGGTGGTTGTGTGTGTAGAGGTAGTGGTCACACACACACTGACCTGTAGTAGCAGTATGAAGTAGTCTACGGGGTGGTTGTGTGTGTAGAGGTAGTGGTCACACAAACACACTGACCTGTAGTAGCAGTATGAAGTAGTCTACGGGGTGGTTGTGTGTGTAGAGGTAGTGGTCACACACACTGACCTGTAGTAGCAGTATGAAGTAGTCTACGGGGTGGTTGTGTGTGTAGAGGTAGTGGTCACACACACACTGACCTGTAGTAGCAGTATGAAGTAGTCTATGGGGTGGTTGTGTGTGTAGAGGTAGTGGTCACACACACACACACTGACCTGTAGTAGCAGTATGAAGTAGTCTACGGGGTGGTTGTGGGTGTAGAGGTAGTGGTCACACACACACACACTGACCTGTAGTAGCAGTATGAAGTAGTCTACGGGGTGGTTGTGGGTGTAGAGGTAGTGGTCACACACACACACACTGACCTGTAGTAGCAGTATGAAGTAGTCTACGGGGTGGTTGTGGGTGTAGAGGTAGTGGTCACACACACACTGACCTGTAGTAGCAGTATGAAGTAGTCTACGGGGTGGTTGTGTGTGTAGAGGTAGTGGTCACACACACACTGACCTGTAGTAGCAGTATGAAGTAGTCTACGGGGTGGTTGTGTGTGTAGAGGTAGTGGTCACACACACACACTGACCTGTAGTAGCAGTATGAAGTAGTCTACGGGGTGGTTGTGTGTGTAGAGGTAGTGGTCACACACACACTGACCTGTAGTAGCAGTATGAAGTAGTCTACGGGGTGGTTGTGTGTGTAGAGGTAGTGGTCACACACACACTGACCTGTAGTAGCAGTATGAAGTAGTCGACGGGATGGTTGTGTGTGTAGAGGTAGTGGTCACACACACACTGACCTGTAGTAGCAGTATGAAGTAGTCTACGGGGTGGTTGTGTGTGTAGAGGTAGTGGTCACACACACACTGACCTGTAGTAGCAGTATGAAGTAGTCTACGGGGTGGTTGTGTGTGTAGAGGTAGTGGTCACACACACACTGACCTGTAGTAGCAGTATGAAGTAGTCTACGGGGTGGTTGTGTGTGTAGAGGTAGTGGTCACACACACACTGACCTGTAGTAGCAGTATGAAGTAGTCTACGGGGTGGTTGTGTGTGTAGAGGTAGTGGTCAAAAACACACACTGACCTGTAGTAGCAGTATGAAGTAGTCTACGGGGTGGTTGTGTGTGTAGAGGTAGTGGTCACACACACTGACCTGTAGTAGCAGTATGAAGTAGTCTACGGGGTGGTTGTGTGTGTAGAGGTAGTGGTCACACACACACTGACATGTAGTAGCAGTATGAAGTAGTCTACGGGGTGGTTGTGTGTGTAGAGGTAGTGGTCACACACACACTGACCTGTAGTAGCAGTATGAAGTAGTCTACGGGGTGGTTGTGTGTGTAGAGGTAGTGGTCACACACACACTGACCTGTAGTAGCAGTATGAAGTAGTCTACGGGGTGGTTGTGTGTGTATAGGTAGTGGTCACACACACACACACACACTGACCTGTAGTAGCAGTATGAAGTAGTCTACGGGGTGGTTGTGTGTGTAGAGGTAGTGGTCACACACACACTGACCTGTAGTAGCAGTATGAAGTAGTCTACGGGGTGGTTGTGTGTGTAGAGGTAGTGGTCACACACACACACACTGACCTGTAGTAGCAGTATGAAGTAGTCTACGGGGTGGTTGTGTGTGTAGAGGTAGTGGTCACACACACACACACTGACCTGTAGTAGCAGTATAAAGTAGTCTACGGGGTGGTTGTGTGTGTAGAGGTAGTGGTCACACACACACACTGACCTGTAGTAGCAGTATGAAGTAGTCTACGGGGTGGTTGTGTGTGTAGAGGTAGTGGTCACACACACACACACTGACCTGTAGTAGCAGTATGAAGTAGTCTACGGGGTGGTTGTGTGTGTAGAGGTAGTGGTCACACACACACTGACCTGTAGTAGCAGTATGAAGTAGTCTACGGGGTGGTTGTGTGTGTAGAGGTAGTGGTCACACACACACACACACACACACACACACACACACACACACACACACACACACACACACACACACACACACACACACACACACACACACACACACACACACACACACACACACACACACACACACACACACACACACACACACACACAGACAGACCTGTAGTAGCAGTATGAAGTAGTCTACGGGGTGGTTGTGGGTGTAGAGGTAGTGGTCACACACACACACACTGACCTGTAGTAGCAGTATGAAGTAGTCTACGGGGTGGTTGTGTGTGTAGAGGTAGTGGTCACACACACACACACTGACCTGTAGTAGCAGTATGAAGTAGTCTACGGGGTGGTTGTGTGTGTAGAGGTAGTGGTCACACACACACTGACCTGTAGTAGCAGTATGAAGTAGTCTACGGGGTGGTTGTGTGTGTAGAGGTAGTGGTCACACACCCTGACCTGTAGTAGCAGTATGAAGTAGTCTACGGGGTGGTTGTGTGTGTAGAGGTAGTGGTCACACACACTGACCTGTAGTAGCAGTATGAAGTAGTCTACGGGGTGGTTGTGTGTCTAGAGGTAGTGGTCACACACACACACTGACCTGTAGTAGCAGTATGAAGTAGTCTACGGGGTGGTTGTGTGTGTAGAGGTAGTGGTCACACACCCTGACCTGTAGTAGCAGTATGAAGTAGTCTACGGGGTGGTTGTGTGTGTAGAGGTAGTGGTCACACACACACACTGACCTGTAGTAGCAGTATGAAGTAGTCTACGGGGTGGTTGTGTGTGTAGAGGTAGTGGTCACACACACACTGACCTGTAGTAGCAGTATGAAGTAGTCTACGGGGTGGTTGTGTGTGTAGAGGTAGTGGTCACACACACACTGACCTGTAGTAGCAGTATGAAGTAGTCTACGGGGTGGTTGTGTGTGTAGAGGTAGTGGTCACACACACACACACACACACACACACACACACACACACACACACACACACACACACACACACACAGACCTGTAGTAGCAGTATGAAGTAGTCTACGGGGTGGTTGTGTGTGTAGAGGTAGTGGTCACACACACACTGACCTGTAGTAGCAGTATGAAGTAGTCTACAGGGTGGTTGTGTGTGTAGAGGTAGTGGTCACACACACACTGACCTGTAGTAGCAGTATGAAGTAGTCTACGGGGTGGTTGTGGGTGTAGAGGTAGTGGTCACACACACTGACCTGTAGTAGCAGTATGAAGTAGTCTACGGGGTGGTTGTGTGTGTAGAGGTAGTGGTCACACACACACTGACCTGTAGTAGCAGTATGAAGTAGTCTACGGGGTGGTTGTGTGTGTAGAGGTAGTGGTCACACACACTGACCTGTAGTAGCAGTATGAAGTAGTCTACGGGGTGGTTGTGTGTGTAGAGGTAGTGGTCACACACACACACTGACCTGTAGAAGCAGTATGAAGTAGTCTACGGGGTGGTTGTGTGTGTAGAGGTAGTGGTCACACACACACACTGACCTGTAGTAGCAGTATGAAGTAGTCTACGGGGTGGTTGTGTGTGTAGAGGTAGTGGTCACACACACACTGACCTGTAGTAGCAGTATGAAGTAGTCTACGGGGTGGTTGTGTGTGTAGAGGTAGTGGTCACACACACACTGACCTGTAGTAGCAGTATGAAGTAGTCTACGGGGTGGTTGTGGGTGTAGAGGTAGTGGTCACACACACACTGACCTGTAGTAGCAGTATGAAGTAGTCTACGGGGTGGTTGTGTGTGTAGAGGTAGTGGTCACACACACACTGACCTGTAGTAGCAGTATGAAGTAGTCTACGGGGTGGTTGTGTGTGTAGAGGTAGTGGTCACACACACTGACCTGTAGTAGCAGTATGAAGTAGTCTACGGGGTGGTTGTGTGTGTAGAGGTAGTGGTCACACACACACACACACTGACCTGTAGTAGCAGTATGAAGTAGTCTACGGGGTGGTTGTGTGTGTAGAGGTAGTGGTCACACACACACACACTGACCTGTAGTAGCAGTATGAAGTAGTCTACGGGGTGGTTGTGTGTTTAGAGGTAGTGGTCACACACACAATGACCTGTAGTAGCAGTATGAAGTAGTCTACGGGGTGGTTGTGTGTGTAGAGGTAGTGGTCACACACACACTGACCTGTAGTAGCAGTATGAAGTAGTCTACGGGGTGGTTGTGTGTGTAGAGGTAGTGGTCACACACACTGACCTGTAGTAGCAGTATGAAGTAGTCTACGGGGTGGTTGTGTGTGTAGAGGTAGTGGTCACACACACACACACACACACTGACCTGTAGTAGCAGTATGAAGTAGTCTACGGGGTGGTTGTGTGTGTAGAGGTAGTGGTCACACACACACACTGACCTGTAGTAGCAGTATGAAGTAGTCTACGGGGTGGTTGTGTGTGTAGAGGTAGTGGTCACACACACACACCGACCTGTAGTAGCAGTATGAAGTAGTCTACGGGGTGGTTGTGTGTGTATAGGTAGTGGTCACACACACTGACCTGTAGTAGCAGTATGAAGTAGTGTACGGGGTGGTTGTGTGTGTAGAGGTAGTGGTCACACACACACTGACCTGTAGTAGCAGTATGAAGTAGTCAACGGGGTGGTTGTGTGTGTAGAGGTAGTGGTCACACACACACTGACCTGTAGTAGCAGTATGAAGTAGTCTACGGGGTGGTTGTGTGTGTAGAGGTAGTGGTCACACACACACTGACCTGTAGTAGCAGTATGAAGTAGTCTACGGGGTGGTTGTGTGTGTAGAGGTAGTGGTCACACACACACTGACCTGTAGTAGCAGTATGAAGTAGTCTACGGGGTGGTTGTGTGTGTAGAGGTAGTGGTCACACACACACTGACCTGTAGTAGCAGTATGAAGTAGTCTACGGGGTGGTTGTGTGTGTAGAGGTAGTGGTCACACACACACTGACCTGTAGTAGCAGTATGAAGTAGTCTACGGGGTGGTTGTGTGTGTAGAGGTAGTGGTCACACACACACTGACCTGTAGTAGCAGTATGAAGTAGTCTACGGGGTGGTTGTGTGTGTGTGTGTAGAGGTAGTGGTCACACACACACACTGACCTGTAGTAGCAGTATGAAGTAGTCTACGGGGTGGTTGTGTGTGTAGAGGTAGTGGTCACACACACACTGACCTGTAGTAGCAGTATGAAGTAGTCTACGGGGTGGTTGTGTGTGTAGAGGTAGTGGTCACACACACACACCTGACCTGTAGTAGCAGTATGAAGTAGTCTACGGGGTGGTTGTGTGTGTAGAGGTAGTGGTCACACACACACTGACCTGTAGTAGCAGTATGAAGTAGTCTACGGGGTGGTTGTGTGTGTAGAGGTAGTGGTCACACACACACACACTGACCTGTAGTAGCAGTATGAAGTAGTCTACGGGGTGGTTGTGTGTGTAGAGGTAGTGGTCACACAAACACACTGACCTGTAGTAGCAGTATGAAGTAGTCTACGGGGTGGTTGTGTGTGCGTGTAGAGGTAGTGGTCACACACACTGACCTGTAGTAGCAGTATGAAGTAGTCTACGGGGTGGTTGTGTGTGTAGAGGTAGTGGTCACACACACACTGACCTGTAGTAGCAGTATGAAGTAGTCTACGGGGTGGTTGTGTGTGTAGAGGTAGTGGTCACACACACACTGACCTGTAGTAGCAGTATGAAGTAGTCTACGGGGTGGTTGTGTGTGTAGAGGTAGTGGTCACACACACACACACTGACCTGTAGTAGCAGTATGAAGTAGTCTACGGGGTGGTTGTGTGTGTAGAGGTAGTGGTCACACACACACACTGACCTGTAGTAGCAGTATGAAGTAGTCTACGGGGTGGTTGTGCGTGTAGAGGTAGTGGTCACACACACACTGACCTGTAGTAGCAGTATGAAGTAGTCTACGGGGTGGTTGTGTGTGTAGAGGTAGTGGTCACACACACACACTGACCTGTAGTAGCAGTATGAAGTAGTCTACGGGGTGGTTGTGTGTGTAGAGGTAGTGGTCACACACACACTGACCTGTAGTAGCAGTATGAAGTAGTCTACGGGGTGGTTGTGTGTGTAGAGGTAGTGGTCACACACACACTGACCTGTAGTAGCAGTATGAAGTAGTCTACGGGGTGGTTGTGTGTGTAGAGGTAGTGGTCACACACACACTGACCTGTAGTAGCAGTATGAAGTAGTCTACGGGGTGGTTGTGTGTGTAGAGGTAGTGGTCACACACACACTGACCTGTAGTAGCAGTATGAAGTAGTCTACGGGGTGGTTGTGTGTGTAGAGGTAGTGGTCACACACACACTGACCTGTAGTAGCAGTATGAAGTAGTCTACGGGGTGGTTGTGTGTGTAGAGGTAGTGGTCACACACACACTGACCTGTAGTAGCAGTATGAAGTAGTCTACGGGGTGGTTGTGTGTGTAGAGGTAGTGGTCACACACACACTGACCTGTAGTAGCAGTATGAAGTAGTCTACGGGGTGGTTGTGTGTGTAGAGGTAGTGGTCACACACACACTGACCTGTAGTAGCAGTATGAAGTAGTCTACGGGGTGGTTGTGTGTGTAGAGGTAGTGGTCACACACACACTGACCTGTAGTAGCAGTATGAAGTAGTCTACGGGGTGGTTGTGTGTGTAGAGGTAGTGGTCACACACACACTGACCTGTAGTAGCAGTATGAAGTAGTCTACGGGGTGGTTGTGTGTGTAGAGGTAGTGGTCACACACACACTGACCTGTAGTAGCAGTATGAAGTAGTCTACGGGGTGGTTGTGTGTGTAGAGGTAGTGGTCACACACACACTGACCTGTAGTAGCAGTATGAAGTAGTCTACGGGGTGGTTGTGTGTGTAGAGGTAGTGGTCACACACACACTGACCTGTAGTAGCAGTATGAAGTAGTCTACGGGGTGGTTGTGTGTGTAGAGGTAGTGGTCACACACACACTGACCTGTAGTAGCAGTATGAAGTAGTCTACGGGGTGGTTGTGTGTGTAGAGGTAGTGGTCACACACACACTGACCTGTAGTAGCAGTATGAAGTAGTCTACGGGGTGGTTGTGTGTGTAGAGGTAGTGGTCACACACACACTGACCTGTAGTAGCAGTATGAAGTAGTCTACGGGGTGGTTGTGTGTGTAGAGGTAGTGGTCACACACACACTGACCTGTAGTAGCAGTATGAAGTAGTCTACGGGGTGGTTGTGTGTGTAGAGGTAGTGGTCACACACACACTGACCTGTAGTAGCAGTATGAAGTAGTCTACGGGGTGGTTGTGTGTGTAGAGGTAGTGGTCACACACACACTGACCTGTAGTAGCAGTATGAAGTAGTCTACGGGGTGGTTGTGTGTGTAGAGGTAGTGGTCACACACACACTGACCTGTAGTAGCAGTATGAAGTAGTCTACGGGGTGGTTGTGTGTGTAGAGGTAGTGGTCACACACACACTGACCTGTAGTAGCAGTATGAAGTAGTCTACGGGGTGGTTGTGTGTGTAGAGGTAGTGGTCACACACACACTGACCTGTAGTAGCAGTATGAAGTAGTCTACGGGGTGGTTGTGTGTGTAGAGGTAGTGGTCACACACACACTGACCTGTAGTAGCAGTATGAAGTAGTCTACGGGGTGGTTGTGTGTGTAGAGGTAGTGGTCACACACACACTGACCTGTAGTAGCAGTATGAAGTAGTCTACGGGGTGGTTGTGTGTGTAGAGGTAGTGGTCACACACACACTGACCTGTAGTAGCAGTATGAAGTAGTCTACGGGGTGGTTGTGTGTGTAGAGGTAGTGGTCACACACACACTGACCTGTAGTAGCAGTATGAAGTAGTCTACGGGGTGGTTGTGTGTGTAGAGGTAGTGGTCACACACACACTGACCTGTAGTAGCAGTATGAAGTAGTCTACGGGGTGGTTGTGTGTGTAGAGGTAGTGGTCACACACACACACTGACCTGTAGTAGCAGTATGAAGTAGTCTACGGGGTGGTTGTGTGTGTAGAGGTAGTGGTCACACACACACACTGACCTGTAGTAGCAGTATGAAGTAGTCTACGGGGTGGTTGTGTGTGTAGAGGTAGTGGTCACACACACACTGACCTGTAGTAGCAGTATGAAGTAGTCTACGGGGTGGTTGTGTGTGTAGAGGTAGTGGTCACACACACACTGACCTGTAGTAGCAGTATGAAGTAGTCTACGGGGTGGTTGTGTGTGTAGAGGTAGTGGTCACACACACACTGACCTGTAGTAGCAGTATGAAGTAGTCTACGGGGTGGTTGTGTGTGTAGAGGTAGTGGTCACACACACACACTGACCTGTAGTAGCAGTATGAAGTAGTCTACGGGGTGGTTGTGTGTGTAGAGGTAGTGGTCACACACACACACTGACCTGTAGTAGCAGTATGAAGTAGTCTACGGGGTGGTTGTGTGTGTAGAGGTAGTGGTCACACACACACTGACCTGTAGTAGCAGTATGAAGTAGTCTACGGGGTGGTTGTGTGTGTAGAGGTAGTGGTCACACACACACTGACCTGTAGTAGCAGTATGAAGTAGTCTACGGGGTGGTTGTGTGTGTAGAGGTAGTGGTCACACACACACTGACCTGTAGTAGCAGTATGAAGTAGTCTACGGGGTGGTTGTGTGTGTAGAGGTAGTGGTCACACACACACTGACCTGTAGTAGCAGTATGAAGTAGTCTACGGGGTGGTTGTGTGTGTAGAGGTAGTGGTCACACACACACACACCCTGACCTGTAGTAGCAGTATGAAGTAGTCTACGGGGTGGTTGTGTGTGTAGAGGTAGTGGTCACACACACACTGACCTGTAGTAGCAGTATGAAGTAGTCTACGGGGTGGTTGTGTGTGTAGAGGTAGTGGTCACACACACACTGACCTGTAGTAGCAGTATGAAGTAGTCTACGGGGTGGTTGTGTGTGTAGAGGTAGTGGTCACACACACACTGACCTGTAGTAGCAGTATGAAGTAGTCTACGGGGTGGTTGTGTGTGTAGAGGTAGTGGTCACACACACACACTGACCTGTAGTAGCAGTATGAAGTAGTCTACGGGGTGGTTGTGTGTGTAGAGGTAGTGGTCACACACACACTGACCTGTAGTAGCAGTATGAAGTAGTCTACGGGGTGGTTGTGTGTGTAGAGGTAGTGGTCACACACACACTGACCTGTAGTAGCAGTATGAAGTAGTCTACGGGGTGGTTGTGTGTGTAGAGGTAGTGGTCACACACACACTGACCTGTAGTAGCAGTATGAAGTAGTCTACGGGGTGGTTGTGTGTGTAGAGGTAGTGGTCACACACACACTGACCCTGTAGTAGCAGTATGAAGTAGTCTACGGGGGTGGTTGTGTGTGTAGAGGTAGTGGTCACACACACACTGACCTGTAAGTAGCAGTATGAAGTAGTCTACGGGGGTGGTTTGTGTGTGTAGAGGTAGTGGTCACACACACACTGACCTGTAGTAGCAGTATGAAGTAGTCTACGGGGTGGTTGTGTGTGTAGAGGTAGTGGTCACACACACACACTGACCTGTAGTAGCAGTATGAAGTAGTCTACGGGGTGGTTGTGTGTGTAGAGGTAGTGGTCACACACACACTGACCTGTAGTAGCAGTATGAAGTAGTCTACGGGGTGGTTGTGTGTGTAGAGGTAGTGGTCACACACACACACTGACCTGTAGTAGCAGTATGAAGTAGTCTACGGGGTGGTTGTGTGTGTAGAGGTAGTGGTCACACACACACTGACCTGTAGTAGCAGTATGAAGTAGTCTACGGGGTGGTTGTGTGTGTAGAGGTAGTGGTCACACACACACACTGACCTGTAGTAGCAGTATGAAGTAGTCTACGGGGTGGTTGTGTGTGTAGAGGTAGTGGTCACACACACACTGACCTGTAGTAGCAGTATGAAGTAGTCTACGGGGGTGAGTTGTGTGTGTAGAGGTAGTGGTCACACACACACACTGACCTGTAGTAGCAGTATGAAGTAGTCTACGGGGGTGGTTGTGTGTGTAGAGGTAGTGGTCACACACACACTGACCTGTAGTAGCAGTATGAAGTAGTCTACGGGGTGGTTGTGTGTGTAGAGGTAGTGGTCACACACACACTGACCTGTAGTAGCAGTATGAAGTAGTCTACGGGGTGGTTGTGTGTGTAGAGGTAGTGGTCACACACACACACACTGACCTGTAGTAGCAGTATGAAGTAGTCTACGGGGTGGTTGTGTGTGTAGAGGTAGTGGTCACACACACACTGACCTGTAGTAGCAGTATGAAGTAGTCTACGGGGTGGTTGTGTGTGTAGAGGTAGTGGTCACACACACACACTGACCTGTAGTAGCAGTATGAAGTAGTCTACGGGGTGGTTGTGTGTGTAGAGGTAGTGGTCACACACACACTGACCTGTAGTAGCAGTATGAAGTAGTCTACGGGGTGGTTGTGTGTGTAGAGGTAGTGGTCACACACACACTGACCTGTAGTAGCAGTATGAAGTAGTCTACGGGGTGGTTGTGTGTGTAGAGGTAGTGGTCACACACACACACTGACCTGTAGTAGCAGTATGAAGTAGTCTACGGGGTGGTTGTGTGTGTAGAGGTAGTGGTCACACACACACTGACCTGTAGTAGCAGTATGAAGTAGTCTACGGGGTGGTTGTGTGTGTAGAGGTAGTGGTCACACACACACTGACCTGTAGTAGCAGTATGAAGTAGTCTACGGGGTGGTTGTGTGTGTAGAGGTAGTGGTCACACACACACTGACCTGTAGTAGCAGTATGAAGTAGTCTACGGGGTGGTTGTGTGTGTAGAGGTAGTGGTCACACACACACACTGACCTGTAGTAGCAGTATGAAGTAGTCTACGGGGTGGTTGTGTGTGTAGAGGTAGTGGTCACACACACACACACACTGACCTGTAGTAGCAGTATGAAGTAGTCTACGGGGTGGTTGTGTGTGTAGAGGTAGTGGTCACACACACACTGACCTGTAGTAGCAGTATGAAGTAGTCTACGGGGTGGTTGTGTGTGTAGAGGTAGTGGTCACACACACACTGACCTGTAGTAGCAGTATGAAGTAGTCTACGGGGTGGTTGTGTGTGTAGAGGTAGTGGTCACACACACACACTGACCTGTAGTAGCAGTATGAAGTAGTCTACGGGGTGGTTGTGTGTGTAGAGGTAGTGGTCACACACACACACTGACCTGTAGTAGCAGTATGAAGTAGTCTACGGGGTGGTTGTGTGTGTAGAGGTAGTGGTCACACACACACACTGACCTGTAGTAGCAGTATGAAGTAGTCTACGGGGTGGTTGTGTGTGTAGAGGTAGTGGTCACACACACAACACTGACCTGTAGTAGCAGTATGAAGTAGTCTACGGGGTGGTTGTGTGTGTAGAGGTAGTGGTCACACACACACTGACCTGTAGTAGCAGTATGAAGTAGTCTACGGGGTGGTTGTGTGTGTAGAGGTAGTGGTCACACACACACTGACCTGTAGTAGCAGTATGAAGTAGTCTACGGGGTGGTTGTGTGTGTAGAGGTAGTGGTCACACACACACACACCTGACCTGTAGTAGCAGTATGAAGTAGTCTACGGGGTGGTTGTGTGTGTAGAGGTAGTGGTCACACACACACTGACCTGTAGTAGCAGTATGAAGTAGTCTACGGGGTGGTTGTGTGTGTAGAGGTAGTGGTCACACACACACTGACCTGTAGTAGCAGTATGAAGTAGTCTACGGGGTGGTTGTGTGTGTAGAGGTAGTGGTCACACACACACTGACCTGTAGTAGCAGTATGAAGTAGTCTACGGGGTGGTTGTGTGTGTAGAGGTAGTGGTCACACACACACTGACCTGTAGTAGCAGTATGAAGTAGTCTACGGGGTGGTTGTGTGTGTAGAGGTAGTGGTCACACACACACTGACCTGTAGTAGCAGTATGAAGTAGTCTACGGGGTGGTTGTGTGTGTAGAGGTAGTGGTCACACACACACACACCCTGACCTGTAGTAGCAGTATGAAGTAGTCTACGGGGTGGTTGTGTGTGTAGAGGTAGTGGTCACACACACACTGACCTGTAGTAGCAGTATGAAGTAGTCTACGGGGTGGTTGTGTGTGTAGAGGTAGTGGTCACACACACACTGACCTGTAGTAGCAGTATGAAGTAGTCTACGGGGTGGTTGTGTGTGTAGAGGTAGTGGTCACACACACACTGACCTGTAGTAGCAGTATGAAGTAGTCTACGGGGTGGTTGTGTGTGTAGAGGTAGTGGTCACACACACACTGACCTGTAGTAGCAGTATGAAGTAGTCTACGGGGTGGTTGTGTGTGTAGAGGTAGTGGTCACACACACACTGACCTGTAGTAGCAGTATGAAGTAGTCTACGGGGTGGTTGTGTGTGTAGAGGTAGTGGTCACACACACACTGACCTGTAGTAGCAGTATGAAGTAGTCTACGGGGTGGTTGTGTGTGTAGAGGTAGTGGTCACACACACACTGACCTGTAGTAGCAGTATGAAGTAGTCTACGGGGTGGTTGTGTGTGTAGAGGTAGTGGTCACACACACACTGACCTGTAGTAGCAGTATGAAGTAGTCTACGGGGTGGTTGTGTGTGTAGAGGTAGTGGTCACACACACACACTGACCTGTAGTAGCAGTATGAAGTAGTCTACGGGGTGGTTGTGTGTGTAGAGGTAGTGGTCACACACACACACTGACCTGTAGTAGCAGTATGAAGTAGTCTACGGGGTGGTTGTGTGTGTAGAGGTAGTGGTCACACACACACTGACCTGTAGTAGCAGTATGAAGTAGTCTACGGGGTGGTTGTGTGTGTAGAGGTAGTGGTCACACACACACTGACCTGTAGTAGCAGTATGAAGTAGTCTACGGGGGTGGTTGTGTGTGTAGAGGTAGTGGTCACACACACACTGACCTGTAGTAGCAGTATGAAGTAGTCTACGGGGTGGTTGTGTGTGTAGAGGTAGTGGTCACACACACACTGACCTGTAGTAGCAGTATGAAGTAGTCTACGGGGTGGTTGTGTGTGTAGAGGTAGTGGTCACACACACACTGACCTGTAGTAGCAGTATGAAGTAGTCTACGGGGGTGGTTGTGTGTGTAGAGGTAGTGGTCACACACACACACTGACCTGTAGTAGCAGTATGAAGTAGTCTACGGGGTGGTTGTGTGTGTAGAGGTAGTGGTCACACACACACTGACCTGTAGTAGCAGTATGAAGTAGTCTACGGGGTGGTTGTGTGTGTAGAGGTAGTGGTCACACACACACACACTGACCTGTAGTAGCAGTATGAAGTAGTCTACGGGGTGGTTGTGTGTGTAGAGGTAGTGGTCACACACACACACACTGACCTGTAGTAGCAGTATGAAGTAGTCTACGGGGTGGTTGTGTGTGTAGAGGTAGTGGTCACACACACCACACACTGACCTGTAGTAGCAGTATGAAGTAGTCTACGGGGTGGTTGTGTGTGTAGAGGTAGTGGTCACACACACACACTGACCTGTAGTAGCAGTATGAAGTAGTCTACGGGGTGGTTGTGTGTGTAGAGGTAGTGGTCACACACACACACTGACCTGTAGTAGCAGTATGAAGTAGTCTACGGGGTGGTTGTGTGTGTAGAGGTAGTGGTCACACACACACACTGACCTGTAGTAGCAGTATGAAGTAGTCTACGGGGTGGTTGTGTGTGTAGAGGTAGTGGTCACACACACACTGACCTGTAGTAGCAGTATGAAGTAGTCTACGGGGTGGTTGTGTGTGTAGAGGTAGTGGTCACACACACACTGACCTGTAGTAGCAGTATGAAGTAGTCTACGGGGTGGTTGTGTGTGTAGAGGTAGTGGTCACACACACACACTGACCTGTAGTAGCAGTATGAAGTAGTCTACGGGGTGGTTGTGTGTGTAGAGGTAGTGGTCCACACACACACTGACCTGTAGTAGCAGTATGAAGTAGTCTACGGGGTGGTTGTGTGTGTAGAGGTAGTGGTCACACACACCACTGACCTGTAGTAGCAGTATGAAGTAGTCTACGGGGTGGTTGTGTGTGTAGAGGTAGTGGTCACACACACACTGACCTGTAGTAGCAGTATGAAGTAGTCTACGGGGTGGTTGTGTGTGTAGAGGTAGTGGTCACACACACACACACTGACCTGTAGTAGCAGTATGAAGTAGTCTACGGGGTGGTTGTGTGTGTAGAGGTAGTGGTCACACACACACTGACCTGTAGTAGCAGTATGAAGTAGTCTACGGGGTGGTTGTGTGTGTAGAGGTAGTGGTCACACACACACTGACCTGTAGTAGCAGTATGAAGTAGTCTACGGGGTGGTTGTGTGTGTAGAGGTAGTGGTCACACACACACTGACCTGTAGTAGCAGTATGAAGTAGTCTACGGGGTGGTTGTGTGTGTAGAGGTAGTGGTCACACACACACTGACCTGTAGTAGCAGTATGAAGTAGTCTACGGGGTGGTTGTGTGTGTAGAGGTAGTGGTCACACACACACTGACCTGTAGTAGCAGTATGAAGTAGTCTACGGGGTGGTTGTGTGTGTAGAGGTAGTGGTCACACACACACTGACCTGTAGTAGCAGTATGAAGTAGTCTACGGGGTGGTTGTGTGTGTAGAGGTAGTGGTCACACACACACTGACCTGTAGTAGCAGTATGAAGTAGTCTACGGGGTGGTTGTGTGTGTAGAGGTAGTGGTCACACACACACACTGACCTGTAGTAGCAGTATGAAGTAGTCTACGGGGTGGTTGTGTGTGTAGAGGTAGTGGTCACACACACACTGACCTGTAGTAGCAGTATGAAGTAGTCTACGGGGTGGTTGTGTGTGTAGAGGTAGTGGTCACACACACACTGACCTGTAGTAGCAGTATGAAGTAGTCTACGGGGTGGTTGTGTGTGTAGAGGTAGTGGTCACACACACACTGACCTGTAGTAGCAGTATGAAGTAGTCTACGGGGTGGTTGTGTGTGTAGAGGTAGTGGTCACACACACACTGACCTGTAGTAGCAGTATGAAGTAGTCTACGGGGTGGTTGTGTGTGTAGAGGTAGTGGTCACACACACACTGACCTGTAGTAGCAGTATGAAGTAGTCTACGGGGTGGTTGTGTGTGTAGAGGTAGTGGTCACACACACACTGACCTGTAGTAGCAGTATGAAGTAGTCTACGGGGTGGTTGTGTGTGTAGAGGTAGTGGTCACACACACACTGACCTGTAGTAGCAGTATGAAGTAGTCTACGGGGTGGTTGTGTGTGTAGAGGTAGTGGTCACACACACACTGACCTGTAGTAGCAGTATGAAGTAGTCTACGGGGTGGTTGTGTGTGTAGAGGTAGTGGTCACACACACACTGACCTGTAGTAGCAGTATGAAGTAGTCTACGGGGTGGTTGTGTGTGTAGAGGTAGTGGTCACACACACACTGACCTGTAGTAGCAGTATGAAGTAGTCTACGGGGTGGTTGTGTGTGTAGAGGTAGTGGTCACACACACACTGACCTGTAGTAGCAGTATGAAGTAGTCTACGGGGTGGTTGTGTGTGTAGAGGTAGTGGTCACACACACACACTGACCTGTAGTAGCAGTATGAAGTAGTCTACGGGGTGGTTGTGTGTGTAGAGGTAGTGGTCACACACACACTGACCTGTAGTAGCAGTATGAAGTAGTCTACGGGGTGGTTGTGTGTGTAGAGGTAGTGGTCACACACACACTGACCTGTAGTAGCAGTATGAAGTAGTCTACGGGGTGGTTGTGTGTGTAGAGGTAGTGGTCACACACACACACTGACCTGTAGTAGCAGTATGAAGTAGTCTACGGGGTGGTTGTGTGTGTAGAGGTAGTGGTCACACACACACTGACCTGTAGTAGCAGTATGAAGTAGTCTACGGGGTGGTTGTGTGTGTAGAGGTAGTGGTCACACACACACACTGACCTGTAGTAGCAGTATGAAGTAGTCTACGGGGTGGTTGTGTGTGTAGAGGTAGTGGTCACACACACACTGACCTGTAGTAGCAGTATGAAGTAGTCTACGGGGTGGTTGTGTGTGTAGAGGTAGTGGTCACACACACACTGACCTGTAGTAGCAGTATGAAGTAGTCTACGGGGTGGTTGTGTGTGTAGAGGTAGTGGTCACACACACACTGACCTGTAGTAGCAGTATGAAGTAGTCTACGGGGTGGTTGTGTGTGTAGAGGTAGTGGTCACACACACACACTGACCTGTAGTAGCAGTATGAAGTAGTCTACGGGGTGGTTGTGTGTGTAGAGGTAGTGGTCACACACACACTGACCTGTAGTAGCAGTATGAAGTAGTCTACGGGGTGGTTGTGTGTGTAGAGGTAGTGGTCACACACACACTGACCTGTAGTAGCAGTATGAAGTAGTCTACGGGGTGGTTGTGTGTGTAGAGGTAGTGGTCACACACACACTGACCTGTAGTAGCAGTATGAAGTAGTCTACGGGGTGGTTGTGTGTGTAGAGGTAGTGGTCACACACACACTGACCTGTAGTAGCAGTATGAAGTAGTCTACGGGGTGGTTGTGTGTGTAGAGGTAGTGGTCACACACACACTGACCTGTAGTAGCAGTATGAAGTAGTCTACGGGGTGGTTGTGTGTGTAGAGGTAGTGGTCACACACACACTGACCTGTAGTAGCAGTATGAAGTAGTCTACGGGGTGGTTGTGTGTGTAGAGGTAGTGGTCACACACACACTGACCTGTAGTAGCAGTATGAAGTAGTCTACGGGGTGGTTGTGTGTGTAGAGGTAGTGGTCACACACACACTGACCTGTAGTAGCAGTATGAAGTAGTCTACGGGGTGGTTGTGTGTGTAGAGGTAGTGGTCACACACACACTGACCTGTAGTAGCAGTATGAAGTAGTCTACGGGGTGGTTGTGTGTGTAGAGGTAGTGGTCACACACACACTGACCTGTAGTAGCAGTATGAAGTAGTCTACGGGGTGGTTGTGTGTGTAGAGGTAGTGGTCACACACACACTGACCTGTAGTAGCAGTATGAAGTAGTCTACGGGGTGGTTGTGTGTGTAGAGGTAGTGGTCACACACACACACTGACCTGTAGTAGCAGTATGAAGTAGTCTACGGGGTGGTTGTGTGTGTAGAGGTAGTGGTCACACACACACTGACCTGTAGTAGCAGTATGAAGTAGTCTACGGGGTGGTTGTGTGTGTAGAGGTAGTGGTCACACACACACTGACCTGTAGTAGCAGTATGAAGTAGTCTACGGGGTGGTTGTGTGTGTAGAGGTAGTGGTCACACACACACTGACCTGTAGTAGCAGTATGAAGTAGTCTACGGGGTGGTTGTGTGTGTAGAGGTAGTGGTCACACACACACTGACCTGTAGTAGCAGTATGAAGTAGTCTACGGGGTGGTTGTGTGTGTAGAGGTAGTGGTCACACACACACTGACCTGTAGTAGCAGTATGAAGTAGTCTACGGGGTGGTTGTGTGTGTAGAGGTAGTGGTCACACACACACTGACCTGTAGTAGCAGTATGAAGTAGTCTACGGGGTGGTTGTGTGTGTAGAGGTAGTGGTCACACACACACTGACCTGTAGTAGCAGTATGAAGTAGTCTACGGGGTGGTTGTGTGTGTAGAGGTAGTGGTCACACACACACTGACCTGTAGTAGCAGTATGAAGTAGTCTACGGGGTGGTTGTGTGTGTAGAGGTAGTGGTCACACACACTGACCTGTAGTAGCAGTATGAAGTAGTCTACGGGGTGGTTGTGTGTGTAGAGGTAGTGGTCACACACACTGACCTGTAGTAGCAGTATGAAGTAGTCTACGGGGTGGTTGTGTGTGTAGAGGTAGTGGTCACACACACACTGACCTGTAGTAGCAGTATGAAGTAGTCTACGGGGTGGTTGTGTGTGTAGAGGTAGTGGTCACACACACACTGACCTGTAGTAGCAGTATGAAGTAGTCTACGGGGTGGTTGTGTGTGTAGAGGTAGTGGTCACACACACACACTGACCTGTAGTAGCAGTATGAAGTAGTCTACGGGGTGGTTGTGTGTGTAGAGGTAGTGGTCACACACACACTGACCTGTAGTAGCAGTATGAAGTAGTCTACGGGGTGGTTGTGTGTGTAGAGGTAGTGGTCACACACACACTGACCTGTAGTAGCAGTATGAAGTAGTCTACGGGGTGGTTGTGTGTGTAGAGGTAGTGGTCACACACACACTGACCTGTAGTAGCAGTATGAAGTAGTCTACGGGGTGGTTGTGTGTGTAGAGGTAGTGGTCACACACACACTGACCTGTAGTAGCAGTATGAAGTAGTCTACGGGGTGGTTGTGTGTGTAGAGGTAGTGGTCACACACACACTGACCTGTAGTAGCAGTATGAAGTAGTCTACGGGGTGGTTGTGTGTGTAGAGGTAGTGGTCACACACACACTGACCTGTAGTAGCAGTATGAAGTAGTCTACGGGGTGGTTGTGTGTGTAGAGGTAGTGGTCACACACACACTGACCTGTAGTAGCAGTATGAAGTAGTCTACGGGGTGGTTGTGTGTGTAGAGGTAGTGGTCACACACACACTGACCTGTAGTAGCAGTATGAAGTAGTCTACGGGGTGGTTGTGTGTGTAGAGGTAGTGGTCACACACACACTGACCTGTAGTAGCAGTATGAAGTAGTCTACGGGGTGGTTGTGTGTGTAGAGGTAGTGGTCACACACACACTGACCTGTAGTAGCAGTATGAAGTAGTCTACGGGGTGGTTGTGTGTGTAGAGGTAGTGGTCACACACACACTGACCTGTAGTAGCAGTATGAAGTAGTCTACGGGGTGGTTGTGTGTGTAGAGGTAGTGGTCACACACACACTGACCTGTAGTAGCAGTATGAAGTAGTCTACGGGGTGGTTGTGTGTGTAGAGGTAGTGGTCACACACACACTGACCTGTAGTAGCAGTATGAAGTAGTCTACGGGGTGGTTGTGTGTGTAGAGGTAGTGGTCACACACACACTGACCTGTAGTAGCAGTATGAAGTAGTCTACGGGGTGGTTGTGTGTGTAGAGGTAGTGGTCACACACACACTGACCTGTAGTAGCAGTATGAAGTAGTCTACGGGGTGGTTGTGTGTGTAGAGGTAGTGGTCACACACACACTGACCTGTAGTAGCAGTATGAAGTAGTCTACGGGGTGGTTGTGTGTGTAGAGGTAGTGGTCACACACACACTGACCTGTAGTAGCAGTATGAAGTAGTCTACGGGGTGGTTGTGTGTGTAGAGGTAGTGGTCACACACACACTGACCTGTAGTAGCAGTATGAAGTAGTCTACGGGGTGGTTGTGTGTGTAGAGGTAGTGGTCACACACACACTGACCTGTAGTAGCAGTATGAAGTAGTCTACGGGGTGGTTGTGTGTGTAGAGGTAGTGGTCACACACACACTGACCTGTAGTAGCAGTATGAAGTAGTCTACGGGGTGGTTGTGTGTGTAGAGGTAGTGGTCACACACACACTGACCTGTAGTAGCAGTATGAAGTAGTCTACGGGGTGGTTGTGTGTGTAGAGGTAGTGGTCACACACACACTGACCTGTAGTAGCAGTATGAAGTAGTCTACGGGGTGGTTGTGTGTGTAGAGGTAGTGGTCACACACACACTGACCTGTAGTAGCAGTATGAAGTAGTCTACGGGGTGGTTGTGTGTGTAGAGGTAGTGGTCACACACACACTGACCTGTAGTAGCAGTATGAAGTAGTCTACGGGGTGGTTGTGTGTGTAGAGGTAGTGGTCACACACACACTGACCTGTAGTAGCAGTATGAAGTAGTCTACGGGGTGGTTGTGTGTGTAGAGGTAGTGGTCACACACACACACTGACCTGTAGTAGCAGTATGAAGTAGTCTACGGGGTGGTTGTGTGTGTAGAGGTAGTGGTCACACACACACTGACCTGTAGTAGCAGTATGAAGTAGTCTACGGGGTGGTTGTGTGTGTAGAGGTAGTGGTCACACACACACTGACCTGTAGTAGCAGTATGAAGTAGTCTACGGGGTGGTTGTGTGTGTAGAGGTAGTGGTCACACACACACTGACCTGTAGTAGCAGTATGAAGTAGTCTACGGGGTGGTTGTGTGTGTAGAGGTAGTGGTCACACACACACTGACCTGTAGTAGCAGTATGAAGTAGTCTACGGGGTGGTTGTGTGTGTAGAGGTAGTGGTCACACACACACTGACCTGTAGTAGCAGTATGAAGTAGTCTACGGGGTGGTTGTGTGTGTAGAGGTAGTGGTCACACACACACACTGACCTGTAGTAGCAGTATGAAGTAGTCTACGGGGTGGTTGTGTGTGTAGAGGTAGTGGTCACACACACACTGACCTGTAGTAGCAGTATGAAGTAGTCTACGGGGTGGTTGTGTGTGTAGAGGTAGTGGTCACACACACACTGACCTGTAGTAGCAGTATGAAGTAGTCTACGGGGTGGTTGTGTGTGTAGAGGTAGTGGTCACACACACACTGACCTGTAGTAGCAGTATGAAGTAGTCTACGGGGTGGTTGTGTGTGTAGAGGTAGTGGTCACACACACACTGACCTGTAGTAGCAGTATGAAGTAGTCTACGGGGTGGTTGTGTGTGTAGAGGTAGTGGTCACACACACACTGACCTGTAGTAGCAGTATGAAGTAGTCTACGGGGTGGTTGTGTGTGTAGAGGTAGTGGTCACACACACACACTGACCTGTAGTAGCAGTATGAAGTAGTCTACGGGGTGGTTGTGTGTGTAGAGGTAGTGGTCACACACACACTGACCTGTAGTAGCAGTATGAAGTAGTCTACGGGGTGGTTGTGTGTGTAGAGGTAGTGGTCACACACACACTGACCTGTAGTAGCAGTATGAAGTAGTCTACGGGGTGGTTGTGTGTGTAGAGGTAGTGGTCACACACACACTGACCTGTAGTAGCAGTATGAAGTAGTCTACGGGGTGGTTGTGTGTGTAGAGGTAGTGGTCACACACACACTGACCTGTAGTAGCAGTATGAAGTAGTCTACGGGGTGGTTGTGTGTGTAGAGGTAGTGGTCACACACACACTGACCTGTAGTAGCAGTATGAAGTAGTCTACGGGGTGGTTGTGTGTGTAGAGGTAGTGGTCACACACACACTGACCTGTAGTAGCAGTATGAAGTAGTCTACGGGGTGGTTGTGTGTGTAGAGGTAGTGGTCACACACACACTGACCTGTAGTAGCAGTATGAAGTAGTCTACGGGGTGGTTGTGTGTGTAGAGGTAGTGGTCACACACACACTGACCTGTAGTAGCAGTATGAAGTAGTCTACGGGGTGGTTGTGTGTGTAGAGGTAGTGGTCACACACACACTGACCTGTAGTAGCAGTATGAAGTAGTCTACGGGGTGGTTGTGTGTGTAGAGGTAGTGGTCACACACACCACTGACCTGTAGTAGCAGTATGAAGTAGTCTACGGGGTGGTTGTGTGTGTAGAGGTAGTGGTCACACACACACTGACCTGTAGTAGCAGTATGAAGTAGTCTACGGGGTGGTTGTGTGTGTAGAGGTAGTGGTCACACACACACTGACCTGTAGTAGCAGTATGAAGTAGTCTACGGGGTGGTTGTGTGTGTAGAGGTAGTGGTCACACACACACTGACCTGTAGTAGCAGTATGAAGTAGTCTACGGGGTGGTTGTGTGTGTAGAGGTAGTGGTCACACACACACTGACCTGTAGTAGCAGTATGAAGTAGTCTACGGGGTGGTTGTGTGTGTAGAGGTAGTGGTCACACACACACTGACCTGTAGTAGCAGTATGAAGTAGTCTACGGGGTGGTTGTGTGTGTAGAGGTAGTGGTCACACACACACTGACCTGTAGTAGCAGTATGAAGTAGTCTACGGGGTGGTTGTGTGTGTAGAGGTAGTGGTCACACACACACTGACCTGTAGTAGCAGTATGAAGTAGTCTACGGGGTGGTTGTGTGTGTAGAGGTAGTGGTCACACACACACTGACCTGTAGTAGCAGTATGAAGTAGTCTACGGGGTGGTTGTGTGTGTAGAGGTAGTGGTCACACACACACTGACCTGTAGTAGCAGTATGAAGTAGTCTACGGGGTGGTTGTGTGTGTAGAGGTAGTGGTCACACACACACTGACCTGTAGTAGCAGTATGAAGTAGTCTACGGGGTGGTTGTGTGTGTAGAGGTAGTGGTCACACACACACTGACCTGTAGTAGCAGTATGAAGTAGTCTACGGGGTGGTTGTGTGTGTAGAGGTAGTGGTCACACACACACTGACCTGTAGTAGCAGTATGAAGTAGTCTACGGGGTGGTTGTGTGTGTAGAGGTAGTGGTCACACACACACTGACCTGTAGTAGCAGTATGAAGTAGTCTACGGGGTGGTTGTGTGTGTAGAGGTAGTGGTCACACACACACTGACCTGTAGTAGCAGTATGAAGTAGTCTACGGGGTGGTTGTGTGTGTAGAGGTAGTGGTCACACACACACTGACCTGTAGTAGCAGTATGAAGTAGTCTACGGGGTGGTTGTGTGTGTAGAGGTAGTGGTCACACACACACCTGACCTGTAGTAGCAGTATGAAGTAGTCTACGGGGTGGTTGTGTGTGTAGAGGTAGTGGTCACACACACACTGACCTGTAGTAGCAGTATGAAGTAGTCTACGGGGTGGTTGTGTGTGTAGAGGTAGTGGTCACACACACACTGACCTGTAGTAGCAGTATGAAGTAGTCTACGGGGTGGTTGTGTGTGTAGAGGTAGTGGTCACACACACACTGACCTGTAGTAGCAGTATGAAGTAGTCTACGGGGTGGTTGTGTGTGTAGAGGTAGTGGTCACACACACACACTGACCTGTAGTAGCAGTATGAAGTAGTCTACGGGGTGGTTGTGTGTGTAGAGGTAGTGGTCACACACACACTGACCTGTAGTAGCAGTATGAAGTAGTCTACGGGGTGGTTGTGTGTGTAGAGGTAGTGGTCACACACACACTGACCTGTAGTAGCAGTATGAAGTAGTCTACGGGGTGGTTGTGTGTGTAGAGGTAGTGGTCACACACACACTGACCTGTAGTAGCAGTATGAAGTAGTCTACGGGGTGGTTGTGTGTGTAGAGGTAGTGGTCACACACACACTGACCTGTAGTAGCAGTATGAAGTAGTCTACGGGGTGGTTGTGTGTGTAGAGGTAGTGGTCACACACACACTGACCTGTAGTAGCAGTATGAAGTAGTCTACGGGGTGGTTGTGTGTGTAGAGGTAGTGGTCACACACACACTGACCTGTAGTAGCAGTATGAAGTAGTCTACGGGGTGGTTGTGTGTGTAGAGGTAGTGGTCACACACACACTGACCTGTAGTAGCAGTATGAAGTAGTCTACGGGGTGGTTGTGTGTGTAGAGGTAGTGGTCACACACACACTGACCTGTAGTAGCAGTATGAAGTAGTCTACGGGGTGGTTGTGTGTGTAGAGGTAGTGGTCACACACACACTGACCTGTAGTAGCAGTATGAAGTAGTCTACGGGGTGGTTGTGTGTGTAGAGGTAGTGGTCACACACACACTGACCTGTAGTAGCAGTATGAAGTAGTCTACGGGGTGGTTGTGTGTGTAGAGGTAGTGGTCACACACACACTGACCTGTAGTAGCAGTATGAAGTAGTCTACGGGGTGGTTGTGTGTGTAGAGGTAGTGGTCACACACACACTGACCTGTAGTAGCAGTATGAAGTAGTCTACGGGGTGGTTGTGTGTGTAGAGGTAGTGGTCACACACACACTGACCTGTAGTAGCAGTATGAAGTAGTCTACGGGGTGGTTGTGTGTGTAGAGGTAGTGGTCACACACACACTGACCTGTAGTAGCAGTATGAAGTAGTCTACGGGGTGGTTGTGTGTGTAGAGGTAGTGGTCACACACACACTGACCTGTAGTAGCAGTATGAAGTAGTCTACGGGGTGGTTGTGTGTGTAGAGGTAGTGGTCACACACACACTGACCTGTAGTAGCAGTATGAAGTAGTCTACGGGGTGGTTGTGTGTGTAGAGGTAGTGGTCACACACACACTGACCTGTAGTAGCAGTATGAAGTAGTCTACGGGGTGGTTGTGTGTGTAGAGGTAGTGGTCACACACACACTGACCTGTAGTAGCAGTATGAAGTAGTCTACGGGGTGGTTGTGTGTGTAGAGGTAGTGGTCACACACACACTGACCTGTAGTAGCAGTATGAAGTAGTCTACGGGGTGGTTGTGTGTGTAGAGGTAGTGGTCACACACACACTGACCTGTAGTAGCAGTATGAAGTAGTCTACGGGGTGGTTGTGTGTGTAGAGGTAGTGGTCACACACACACTGACCTGTAGTAGCAGTATGAAGTAGTCTACGGGGTGGTTGTGTGTGTAGAGGTAGTGGTCACACACACACTGACCTGTAGTAGCAGTATGAAGTAGTCTACGGGGTGGTTGTGTGTGTAGAGGTAGTGGTCACACACACACTGACCTGTAGTAGCAGTATGAAGTAGTCTACGGGGTGGTTGTGTGTGTAGAGGTAGTGGTCACACACACACTGACCTGTAGTAGCAGTATGAAGTAGTCTACGGGGTGGTTGTGTGTGTAGAGGTAGTGGTCACACACACACTGACCTGTAGTAGCAGTATGAAGTAGTCTACGGGGTGGTTGTGTGTGTAGAGGTAGTGGTCACACACACACACCTGACCTGTAGTAGCAGTATGAAGTAGTCTACGGGGTGGTTGTGTGTGTAGAGGTAGTGGTCACACACACACTGACCTGTAGTAGCAGTATGAAGTAGTCTACGGGGTGGTTGTGTGTGTAGAGGTAGTGGTCACACACACACTGACCTGTAGTAGCAGTATGAAGTAGTCTACGGGGTGGTTGTGTGTGTAGAGGTAGTGGTCACACACACACTGACCTGTAGTAGCAGTATGAAGTAGTCTACGGGGTGGTTGTGTGTGTAGAGGTAGTGGTCACACACACACTGACCTGTAGTAGCAGTATGAAGTAGTCTACGGGGTGGTTGTGTGTGTAGAGGTAGTGGTCACACACACACTGACCTGTAGTAGCAGTATGAAGTAGTCTACGGGGTGGTTGTGTGTGTAGAGGTAGTGGTCACACACACACTGACCTGTAGTAGCAGTATGAAGTAGTCTACGGGGTGGTTGTGTGTGTAGAGGTAGTGGTCACACACACACTGACCTGTAGTAGCAGTATGAAGTAGTCTACGGGGTGGTTGTGTGTGTAGAGGTAGTGGTCACACACACACTGACCTGTAGTAGCAGTATGAAGTAGTCTACGGGGTGGTTGTGTGTGTAGAGGTAGTGGTCACACACACACTGACCTGTAGTAGCAGTATGAAGTAGTCTACGGGGTGGTTGTGTGTGTAGAGGTAGTGGTCACACACACACTGACCTGTAGTAGCAGTATGAAGTAGTCTACGGGGTGGTTGTGTGTGTAGAGGTAGTGGTCACACACACACTGACCTGTAGTAGCAGTATGAAGTAGTCTACGGGGTGGTTGTGTGTGTAGAGGTAGTGGTCACACACACACTGACCTGTAGTAGCAGTATGAAGTAGTCTACGGGGTGGTTGTGTGTGTAGAGGTAGTGGTCACACACACACTGACCTGTAGTAGCAGTATGAAGTAGTCTACGGGGTGGTTGTGTGTGTAGAGGTAGTGGTCACACACACACTGACCTGTAGTAGCAGTATGAAGTAGTCTACGGGGTGGTTGTGTGTGTAGAGGTAGTGGTCACACACACACTGACCTGTAGTAGCAGTATGAAGTAGTCTACGGGGTGGTTGTGTGTGTAGAGGTAGTGGTCACACACACACTGACCTGTAGTAGCAGTATGAAGTAGTCTACGGGGTGGTTGTGTGTGTAGAGGTAGTGGTCACACACACACTGACCTGTAGTAGCAGTATGAAGTAGTCTACGGGGTGGTTGTGTGTGTAGAGGTAGTGGTCACACACACACTGACCTGTAGTAGCAGTATGAAGTAGTCTACGGGGTGGTTGTGTGTGTAGAGGTAGTGGTCACACACACACTGACCTGTAGTAGCAGTATGAAGTAGTCTACGGGGTGGTTGTGTGTGTAGAGGTAGTGGTCACACACACACTGACCTGTAGTAGCAGTATGAAGTAGTCTACGGGGTGGTTGTGTGTGTAGAGGTAGTGGTCACACACACACTGACCTGTAGTAGCAGTATGAAGTAGTCTACGGGGTGGTTGTGTGTGTAGAGGTAGTGGTCACACACACACTGACCTGTAGTAGCAGTATGAAGTAGTCTACGGGGTGGTTGTGTGTGTAGAGGTAGTGGTCACACACACACTGACCTGTAGTAGCAGTATGAAGTAGTCTACGGGGTGGTTGTGTGTGTAGAGGTAGTGGTCACACACACACTGACCTGTAGTAGCAGTATGAAGTAGTCTACGGGGTGGTTGTGTGTGTAGAGGTAGTGGTCACACACACACTGACCTGTAGTAGCAGTATGAAGTAGTCTACGGGGTGGTTGTGTGTGTAGAGGTAGTGGTCACACACACACTGACCTGTAGTAGCAGTATGAAGTAGTCTACGGGGTGGTTGTGTGTGTAGAGGTAGTGGTCACACACACACTGACCTGTAGTAGCAGTATGAAGTAGTCTACGGGGTGGTTGTGTGTGTAGAGGTAGTGGTCACACACACACTGACCTGTAGTAGCAGTATGAAGTAGTCTACGGGGTGGTTGTGTGTGTAGAGGTAGTGGTCACACACACACTGACCTGTAGTAGCAGTATGAAGTAGTCTACGGGGTGGTTGTGTGTGTAGAGGTAGTGGTCACACACACACTGACCTGTAGTAGCAGTATGAAGTAGTCTACGGGGTGGTTGTGTGTGTAGAGGTAGTGGTCACACACACACTGACCTGTAGTAGCAGTATGAAGTAGTCTACGGGGTGGTTGTGTGTGTAGAGGTAGTGGTCACACACACACTGACCTGTAGTAGCAGTATGAAGTAGTCTACGGGGTGGTTGTGTGTGTAGAGGTAGTGGTCACACACACACTGACCTGTAGTAGCAGTATGAAGTAGTCTACGGGGTGGTTGTGTGTGTAGAGGTAGTGGTCACACACACACACTGACCTGTAGTAGCAGTATGAAGTAGTCTACGGGGTGGTTGTGTGTGTAGAGGTAGTGGTCACACACACACTGACCTGTAGTAGCAGTATGAAGTAGTCTACGGGGTGGTTGTGTGTGTAGAGGTAGTGGTCACACACACACTGACCTGTAGTAGCAGTATGAAGTAGTCTACGGGGTGGTTGTGTGTGTAGAGGTAGTGGTCACACACACACTGACCTGTAGTAGCAGTATGAAGTAGTCTACGGGGTGGTTGTGTGTGTAGAGGTAGTGGTCACACACACACTGACCTGTAGTAGCAGTATGAAGTAGTCTACGGGGTGGTTGTGTGTGTAGAGGTAGTGGTCACACACACACACTGACCTGTAGTAGCAGTATGAAGTAGTCTACGGGGTGGTTGTGTGTGTAGAGGTAGTGGTCACACACACACTGACCTGTAGTAGCAGTATGAAGTAGTCTACGGGGTGGTTGTGTGTGTAGAGGTAGTGGTCACACACACACTGACCTGTAGTAGCAGTATGAAGTAGTCTACGGGGTGGTTGTGTGTGTAGAGGTAGTGGTCACACACACACTGACCTGTAGTAGCAGTATGAAGTAGTCTACGGGGTGGTTGTGTGTGTAGAGGTAGTGGTCACACACACACTGACCTGTAGTAGCAGTATGAAGTAGTCTACGGGGTGGTTGTGTGTGTAGAGGTAGTGGTCACACACACACTGACCTGTAGTAGCAGTATGAAGTAGTCTACGGGGTGGTTGTGTGTGTAGAGGTAGTGGTCACACACACACTGACCTGTAGTAGCAGTATGAAGTAGTCTACGGGGTGGTTGTGTGTGTAGAGGTAGTGGTCACACACACACTGACCTGTAGTAGCAGTATGAAGTAGTCTACGGGGTGGTTGTGTGTGTAGAGGTAGTGGTCACACACACACTGACCTGTAGTAGCAGTATGAAGTAGTCTACGGGGTGGTTGTGTGTGTAGAGGTAGTGGTCACACACACACTGACCTGTAGTAGCAGTATGAAGTAGTCTACGGGGTGGTTGTGTGTGTAGAGGTAGTGGTCACACACACACTGACCTGTAGTAGCAGTATGAAGTAGTCTACGGGGTGGTTGTGTGTGTAGAGGTAGTGGTCACACACACACTGACCTGTAGTAGCAGTATGAAGTAGTCTACGGGGTGGTTGTGTGTGTAGAGGTAGTGGTCACACACACACTGACCTGTAGTAGCAGTATGAAGTAGTCTACGGGGTGGTTGTGTGTGTAGAGGTAGTGGTCACACACACACTGACCTGTAGTAGCAGTATGAAGTAGTCTACGGGGTGGTTGTGTGTGTAGAGGTAGTGGTCACACACACACTGACCTGTAGTAGCAGTATGAAGTAGTCTACGGGGTGGTTGTGTGTGTAGAGGTAGTGGTCACACACACACTGACCTGTAGTAGCAGTATGAAGTAGTCTACGGGGTGGTTGTGTGTGTAGAGGTAGTGGTCACACACACACTGACCTGTAGTAGCAGTATGAAGTAGTCTACGGGGTGGTTGTGTGTGTAGAGGTAGTGGTCACACACACACTGACCTGTAGTAGCAGTATGAAGTAGTCTACGGGGTGGTTGTGTGTGTAGAGGTAGTGGTCACACACACACTGACCTGTAGTAGCAGTATGAAGTAGTCTACGGGGTGGTTGTGTGTGTAGAGGTAGTGGTCACACACACACTGACCTGTAGTAGCAGTATGAAGTAGTCTACGGGGTGGTTGTGTGTGTAGAGGTAGTGGTCACACACACACTGACCTGTAGTAGCAGTATGAAGTAGTCTACGGGGTGGTTGTGTGTGTAGAGGTAGTGGTCACACACACACTGACCTGTAGTAGCAGTATGAAGTAGTCTACGGGGTGGTTGTGTGTGTAGAGGTAGTGGTCACACACACACTGACCTGTAGTAGCAGTATGAAGTAGTCTACGGGGTGGTTGTGTGTGTAGAGGTAGTGGTCACACACACACTGACCTGTAGTAGCAGTATGAAGTAGTCTACGGGGTGGTTGTGTGTGTAGAGGTAGTGGTCACACACACACACTGACCTGTAGTAGCAGTATGAAGTAGTCTACGGGGTGGTTGTGTGTGTAGAGGTAGTGGTCACACACACACACTGACCTGTAGTAGCAGTATGAAGTAGTCTACGGGGTGGTTGTGTGTGTAGAGGTAGTGGTCACACACACACTGACCTGTAGTAGCAGTATGAAGTAGTCTACGGGGTGGTTGTGTGTGTAGAGGTAGTGGTCACACACACACTGACCTGTAGTAGCAGTATGAAGTAGTCTACGGGGTGGTTGTGTGTGTAGAGGTAGTGGTCACACACACACTGACCTGTAGTAGCAGTATGAAGTAGTCTACGGGGTGGTTGTGTGTGTAGAGGTAGTGGTCACACACACACTGACCTGTAGTAGCAGTATGAAGTAGTCTACGGGGTGGTTGTGTGTGTAGAGGTAGTGGTCACACACACACTGACCTGTAGTAGCAGTATGAAGTAGTCTACGGGGTGGTTGTGTGTGTAGAGGTAGTGGTCACACACACACACACTGACCTGTAGTAGCAGTATGAAGTAGTCTACGGGGTGGTTGTGTGTGTAGAGGTAGTGGTCACACACACACACACTGACCTGTAGTAGCAGTATGAAGTAGTCTACGGGGTGGTTGTGTGTGTAGAGGTAGTGGTCACACACACTGACCTGTAGTAGCAGTATGAAGTAGTCTACGGGGTGGTTGTGTGTGTAGAGGTAGTGGTCACACACACACTGACCTGTAGTAGCAGTATGAAGTAGTCTACGGGGTGGTTGTGTGTGTAGAGGTAGTGGTCACACACACACTGACCTGTAGTAGCAGTATGAAGTAGTCTACGGGGTGGTTGTGTGTGTAGAGGTAGTGGTCACACACACACACACACCCCCCTGACCTGTAGTAGCAGTATGAAGTAGTCTACGGGGTGGTTGTGTGTGTAGAGGTAGTGGTCACACACACTGACCTGTAGTAGCAGTATGAAGTAGTCTACGGGGTGGTTGTGTGTGTGGGAGAGGTAGTGGTCACACACACACTGACCTGTAGTAGCAGTATGAAGTAGTCTACGGGGTGGTTGTGTGTGTAGAGGTAGTGGTCACACACACACACCTGACCTGTAGTAGCAGTATGAAGTAGTCTACGGGGTGGTCGTGTGTGTAGAGGTAGTGGTCACACACACACACACACTGTAGTAGCAGTATGAAGTAGTCTACGGGGTGGTTGTGTGTGTAGAGGTAGTGCACACACACACACACTGACCTGTAGTAGCAGTATGAAGTAGTCTACGGGGTGGTTGTGTGTGTAGAGGTAGTGGTCACACACACTGACCTGTAGTAGCAGTATGAAGTAGTCTACGGGGTGGTTGTGTGTGTAGAGGTAGTGGTCACACACACACTGACCTGTAGTAGCAGTATGAAGTAGTCTACGGGGTGGTTGTGTGTGTAGAGGTAGTGGTCACACACACACTGACCTGTAGTAGCAGTATGAAGTAGTATACGGGGTGGTTGTGTGTGTAGAGGTAGTGGTCACACACACCTGACCTGTAGTAGCAGTATGAAGTAGTCTACGGGGTGGTTGTGTGTGTAGAGGTAGTGGTCACACACACTGACCTGTAGTAGCAGTATGAAGTAGTCTACGGGGTGGTTGTGTGTGTAGAGGTAGTGGTCACACACACGCACTGACCTGTAGTAGCAGTATGAAGTAGTCTACGGGGTGGTTGTGTGTGTAGAGGTAGTGGTCACACACACACTGACCTGTAGTAGCAGTATGAAGTAGTCTACGGGGTGGTTGTGTGTGTAGAGGTAGTGGTCACACACACACTGACCTGTAGTAGCAGTATGAAGTAGTCTACGGGGTGGTTGTGTGTGTAGAGGTAGTGGTCACACACACACTGACCTGTAGTAGCAGTATGAAGTAGTCAACGGGGTGGTTGTGTGTGTAGAGGTAGTGGTCACACACACACACTGACCTGTAGTAGCAGTATGAAGTAGTCTACGGGGTGGTTGTGTGTGTAGAGGTAGTGGTCACACACACACTGACCTGTAGTAGCAGTATGAAGTAGTCTACGGGGTGGTTGTGTGTGTAGAGGTAGTGGTCACACACACTGACCTGTAGTAGCAGTATGAAGTAGTCTACGGGGTGGTTGTGTGTGTAGAGGTAGTGGTCACACACACACTGACCTGTAGTAGCAGTATGAAGTAGTCTATGGGGTGGTTGTGTGTGTAGAGGTAGTGGTCACACACACACTGACCTGTAGTAGCAGTATGAAGTAGTCTACGGGGTGGTTGTGTGTGTAGAGGTAGTGGTCACACACACACTGACCTGTAGTAGCAGTATGAAGTAGTCTACGGGGTGGTTGTGTGTGTAGAGGTAGTGGTCACACACACACTGACCTGTAGTAGCAGTATGAAGTAGTCTACGGGGTGGTTGTGTGTGTAGAGGTAGTGGTCACACACACACTGACCTGTAGTAGCAGTATGAAGTAGTCTACGGGGTGGTTGTGTGTGTAGAGGTAGTGGTCACACACACACTGACCTGTAGTAGCAGTATGAAGTAGTCTACGGGGTGGTTGTGTGTGTAGAGGTAGTGGTCACACACACACTGACCTGTAGTAGCAGTATGAAGTAGTCTACGGGGTGGTTGTGTGTGTAGAGGTAGTGGTCACACACACTGACCTGTAGTAGCAGTATGAAGTAGTCTACGGGGTGGTTGTGTGTGTAGAGGTAGTGGTCACACACACACTGACCTGTAGTAGCAGTATGAAGTAGTCTAAGGGGTGGTTGTGTGTGTAGAGGTAGTGGTCACACACACACACACACACTGACCTGTAGTAGCAGTATGAAGTAGTCTACGGGGTGGTTGTGTGTGTAGAGGTAGTGGTCACACACACTGACCTGTAGTAGCAGTATGAAGTAGTCTACGGGGTGGTTGTGTGTGTAGAGGTAGTGGTCACACACACTGACCCGTAGTAGCAGTATGAAGTAGTCTACGGGGTGGTTGTGTGTGTAGAGGTAGTGGTCACACACACACACACTGACCTGTAGTAGCAGTATGAAGTAGTCTACGGGGTGGTTGTGTGTGTAGAGGTAGTGGTCACACACACACTGACCTGTAGTAGCAGTATGAAGTAGTCTACGGGGTGGTTGTGTGTGTAGAGGTAGTGGTCACACACACACACTGACCTGTAGTAGCAGTATGAAGTAGTCTACGGGGTGGTTGTGTGTGTAGAGGTAGTGGTCACACACACACACTGACCTGTAGTAGCAGTATGAAGTAGTCTACGGGGTGGTTGTGTGTGTAGAGGTAGTGGTCACACACACACTGACCTGTAGTAGCAGTATGAAGTAGTCTACGGGGTGGTTGTGTGTGTAGAGGTAGTGGTCACACACACTGACCTGTAGTAGCAGTATGAAGTAGTCTAGGGGTGGTTGTGTGTGTAGAGGTAGTGGTCACACACACACTGACCTGTAGTAGCAGTATGAAGTAGTCTACGGGGTGGTTGTGTGTGTAGAGGTAGTGGTCACACACACACACTGACCTGTAGTAGCAGTATGAAGTAGTCTACGGGGTGGTTGTGTGTGTAGAGGTAGTGGTCACACACACTGACCTGTAGTAGCAGTATGAAGTAGTCTACGGGGTGGTTGTGTGTGTAGAGGTAGTGGTCACACACACTGACCTGTAGTAGCAGTATGAAGTAGTCTACGGGGTGGTTGTGTGTGTAGAGGTAGTGGTCACACACACTGACCTGTAGTAGCAGTATGAAGTAGTCTACGGGGTGGTTGTGTGTGTAGAGGTAGTGGTCACACACACACACTGACCTGTAGTAGCAGTATGAAGTAGTCTACGGGGTGGTTGTGTGTGTAGAGGTAGTGGTCACACACACACACTGACCTGTAGTAGCAGTATGAAGTAGTCTACGGGGTGGTTGTGTGTGTAGAGGTAGTGGTCACACACACACACTGACCTGTAGTAGCAGTATGAAGTAGTCTACGGGGTGGTTGTGTGTGTAGAGGTAGCGGTCACACACACTGACCTGTAGTAGCAGTATGAAGTAGTCTAGGGGTGGTTGTGTGTGTAGAGGTAGTGGTCACACACACACTGACCTGTAGTAGCAGTATGAAGTAGTCTACGGGGTGGTTGTGTGTGTAGAGGTAGTGGTCACACACACACTGACCTGTAGTAGCAGTATGAAGTAGTCTACGGGGTGGTTGTGTGTGTAGAGGTAGTGGTCACACACACTGACCTGTAGTAGCAGTATGAAGTAGTCTACGGGGTGGTTGTGTGTGTAGAGGTAGTGGTCACACACACACTGACCTGTAGTAGCAGTATGAAGTAGTCTACGGGGTGGTTGTGTGTGTAGAGGTAGTGGTCACACCCACACTGACCTGTAGTAGCAGTATGAAGTAGTCTACGGGGTGGTTGTGTGTGTAGAGGTAGTGGTCACACACACACACTGACCTGTAGTAGCAGTATGAAGTAGTCTAGGGGTGGTTGTGTGTGTAGAGGTAGTGGTCACACACACACTGACCTGTAGTAGCAGTATGAAGTAGTCTACGGGGTGGTTGTGTGTGTAGAGGTAGTGGTCACACACACACACACACTGACCTGTAGTAGCAGTATGAAGTAGTCTACGGGGTGGTTGTGTGTGTAGAGGTAGTGGTCACACACACACACACACTGACCTGTAGTAGCAGTATGAAGTAGTCTACGGGGTGGTTGTGTGTGTAGAGGTAGTGGTCACACACACACACACACTGACCTGTAGTAGCAGTATGAAGTAGTCTACGGGGTGGTTGTGTGTGTAGAGGTAGTGGTCACACACACACTGACCTGTAGTAGCAGTATGAAGTAGTCTATGGGGTGGTTGTGTGTGTAGAGGTAGTGGTCACACACACACTGACCTGTAGTAGCAGTATGAAGTAGTCTACGGGGTGGTTGTGTGTGTAGAGGTAGTGGTCACACACACACACACCCTGACCTGTAGTAGCAGTATGAAGTAGTCTACGGGGTGGTTGTGGGTGTAGAGGTAGTGGTCACACACACACTGACCTGTAGTAGCAGTATGAAGTAGTCTACGGGGTGGTTGTGTGTGTAGAGGTAGTGGTCACACACACACTGACCTGTAGTAGCAGTATGAAGTAGTCTACGGGGTGGTTGTGTGTGTAGAGGTAGTGGTCACACACACTGACCTGTAGTAGCAGTATGAAGTAGTCTACGGGGTGGTTGCGTGTGTAGAGGTAGTGGTCACACACACACTGACCTGTAGTAGCAGTATGAAGTAGTCTACGGGGTGGTTGTGTGTGTAGAGGTAGTGGTCACACACACACTGACCTGTAGTAGCAGTATGAAGTAGTCTACGGGGTGGTTGCGTGTGTAGAGGTAGTGGTCGGGGCTCAAGCGGTTGGAGGGGTCAAAATGGACTTCCTGGTTGACACTGGGGTGACGGAGCAGGTGGAACAACATCTTCTCTGACACACGGGCTGGACTGAAGTGCTCTACCTCTGCAATGAGACACACACAGCACATTGATTATCATTGCTTTGTTCAAGCATCCTGTCTAACACACAGGTCTGTGGAGCTTTAGTATCCAATACATTTGTGTAGGGCTGGGGCAAAAGCCTGCAACTATCCAGGAGCAGGGTTGGTGAACCCTGGCCTATGGTTTCGTCACTGATCAAAAGCATACTAGTTTGTCTAACAAACCTTACATCTTGTCTTTTCTATTGTAATTAGCTACACTATTGTATCGTAGTATACATTCTGTTCTATTTTCAGTCCAAATCTCAGCAGCTAAAGGTCAATCTATGTCAAGAAGCTGAAGAGGACAGAGAAAGGTCAAACAACACCCACCCACATCCAGAGTGTAGTCCTATAATGCAGACAGATTAACGATCCAGGTTGAATATTTATTCCTGCATATTTTCCACTGTGAAGACTTAGTGCGTTTCCATTAACTTCTGTTACAGCGATGTAACCATTACTTGTGGTGATAAAGTGTTACTGTCCTGGTTAGAGGTCGACCGATTATGATTTTTCAACGCTGATGATACCGATAGGAGGACCAAAAAAAGCCGATACCGATTAATCGGCCGATTTTTAAATATATATTTGTAATTACAACAATACTGAATGAACAATGAACACTTATTTTAACTGAATATAATACATAAATAAAATATATTTAGTCTCAAATAATGAAACATGCTCAATTTGGTTTAAATAATGCAAAAATACAGTGTTGAGAAGAAAGTAAAAGTGCAATATGTGCCATGTAAAAAAGCTAACGTTTAACTTCGTTGCTCAGAACATGAGAACATATGAAAGCTGGTGGTTCAATATTCCCAGTTAAGAAGTTTTAGGTTGTAGTTATTATAGGAATTATGACGCGTCGACTATTTCTCTCTATACCATTTGTATTTCATATACCTTTGACTATTGGATGTTCTAATAGGCACTTTAGTATTGCCAGCCTAATCTCGGGAGTTAATAGGCTTGAAGTCATAAACAGCGCTGTGCTTCAAGCATTGCTAAGAGCTGCTGGCAAACGCAGTAAAGTGCTGTTTGAATGAATGCTTACGAGCCTGCTGCTGCCTACCACTCAGTCAGACTGCTATATCAAATATCAAATCATAGACTTAATTATAATATAATAAACACAGAAATACGAGCCTTTGGTCATTAATATGGTCAAATCTGGAAACTATCATTTAAAAAACAAAACGTTTATTCTTCCAGTGAAATACGGAACCGTTCCGTATTTTATCTAACGGGTGGCATCCCTAAGTCAAAATATTGCTGTTACATTGCACAACCTTCAATGTTATGTCATAATTATGGAAAATTCTGGAAAATTAATTACGGTCCTCACACAGTTCGCAACGAGCCAGGCGGCCCAAACTGTTGCATATACCCTGACTCTGCGTGCAATGAACGCAAGAGAAGTGACACAATTTCCCTGGTTAATATTGCCTGCTAGCCTGGATTTATTTTAACTAAATAGGCAGGTTAAACATTTTTACTTCTGTGTATTGTTTTTAAGAAAGGCATTCATGTTTATGGTTAGGTACATTCGTGCAACCATTGTGCTTTTTTCGCGAATGCGCTTTTCTTAAATCATCCCCCGTTTGGCGAAGTAGGCTGTGATTCCATGATAAATTAACAGGCACCGCATTGATTATATGCAACGCAGGACAAGCTAGTTAACCTAGTAATATCATCAACCATGTGTAGTGATTATGTGAAGATTGATTGTTTTTTATAAGATAAGTTTAATGCTAGCTAGCAACTTAACTTGGCTCCTTGCAGCCACAAGGTCCTTTTGACGCTGCACTCTCGTAACAGGTGGTCAGCATGCCACACAGTTTCCTCATGGAATGCAATGTAATCGGCCATAATCGGCGCCCAAAAATGCTGATTACCGATTGTTATGAAAACTTGAAATCGGCCCTTCCGATTAATCGGTCGACCTCTAGTCCTGGTAAACCACTGACTGAGTGAGACAGGTACCGCAACAACACAACTCATGAGATCAGTGTATGTCTCCATGCGTTACGTACACCCTCACCTCTGGAGAGGAAGCGGTGTGTGGCCAGCAGTAGCTGAGGTGAGGTGCGGATCTTGGGTTCTCCCTCTGGGAGTTTGAACAGAGAGAACTCTTGGTGGACGCTGTGAGGTTCCAGAGGAATCTCCAGAGGTGCCAGGGGACGCTTCACCTTCATGTCCACTACAGAGAGAGGGTGGCGGGTGTAGGGGTTAGTGGACAGAGGGGAGGGAGAGGTGTTAGGGGACAGGGAGAGGGGTTAGAAGAGTGGGAAGAAAGAGGATGAGATTAGGAAAGAGAATGCCGTAGAGAAGGAGAAGTGTAATGTTTAACCATCAATATTTCCTTACAAAATACACATTCCATCCTCTTTCCCAACCATTTAGTGTAGACATTGCACACACACACACTACCGTTCAATGATTTGGGGTCACTTACAACACTGTGTACTACTCCCTTCACAGAACAGCGCAAACTGTCTCTAACCAGAATAGAAAGGAGTGGGAGGCCCCGGTGCACAACTGAGCAAGAGGACAAGTACATTAGTGTCTAGTTTGAGAAACAGACACCTCACAAGTCCTCAACTGGCAGCTTAATTAAATAGTACCCGCAAAACACCAGTCTCAATGTCAACAATGAAGAGGTGACTCCGGGATGCTGGGCTTCTAGGCAGAGTTCCTCTGTCCAGTGTCTGTGTTCTTTTGCCCATCTTAATCTTTTATTTTTATTGCCCAGTCTGAGATATGGCTTTTTCTTTGCAACTCTGCCTAGAAGGCCAGCATCCCGGAGTCGCCTCTTCACTGTTGACGTTGAGACTGGTGTTTTGCGGGTACTATTTAATGAAGCTGCCAGTTGAGGACTTGTGAGGTGTCTGTTTCTCAAACTAGACACTAATGTACTTGTCCTCTTGCTCATCAAATGATGATGCTCCAGATACTCAACTAGTCTAAAGGACAGTTTTATTGCTTGTTTAATCAGTACAACAGTTTTCAGCTGTGCTAACATAATTGCAAAATGGTTTTCTAATGGTTTCTAAATTTCAATTAGCTTTTTAAAATTATAAACTTGGATTAGCTAACACAATGAATGTGTCATTGGAACACAGGAGTGATGGTTGCTGATAAATGTAGATATTCCATTAAAAATCAGCCATTTCCAGCTACATTAGTCATTTACAACATTAACATTGTCTACACTGTATTTCTAATCAATGAGATGTTATTTTAATGGACAAGAAAATTTGCTTCTCTTTCAAAAACAAGGACATTTCTAAGTGAGCCCAAACTTTTGAACATTAGTGTATACACACATTCGCGGTTTCTCGCGCTCTCTCTTACTGTAGCCGTCTGACTCGTCCAGGATCTCTGATTTGATGATCTCCTCGATGACATCCTCCAAGGTGACCAATCCCAGCACCTCGTAGAAGGGATCCCCCTCCCCCTCGTTGTTCACCTTCTGAACGATGGCCAGGGCAGAGTTTCCTGGGGGGGGTGAAGTAAAGGTCAAAGTTGAGGAGAGCTGGGTACCTTAGTGGTCATATCGCAAGCCGACCCCAACTTTTTCACATTAGTCTACAAGGAGGGCAGGAATGACGGTAAAGAAATTGACTTGATATTGTGGCTATCTTTCTAAAACAATCACCACATACACACACGTATTAACACACACCTTTCTTGAACTCCTCCAGCATGGCGTCCAGTTTAGTGTCGTTGAAAACAAAGTGCAGTGGGTGATTGTAGAACTTGGTGATGGTCGTCATGGGAGTAGAGTCGTCAGGATCGACCAGAGCCAGGTCCTTCACGAACAAGATCTCCACGATGTTGGACCTGGGTAAATTACATTAGATACCTGTTAGTGTGTGTGTGCTTGAATGACCCACCTGTCTTCTTTGTAGACAGGATGTGTGTGTATGTTTCTTTAAGTGTATGTCCCTTTGTGTCAGAGTGTGTGTGTGTGTGTGTGTGTGGTGTGTGTATGGCCCATCCACCCACTTCTCCTCTTCATAGATGGGGACTCGTGTGTATCCACTCTGCATGATCTCTGACATGGTGGAGAAGTCCAGCACAGCGGTGGACGGCAGCATGAAACAGTCGTTCAGCGGAGTCAGGATGTCCTCCACAGTCTTCCTGCGCAGCGCACCACGGCTAAACTCCTCCTTCACAAACTCACTGCAAACCACAATGATGACAAACGATAATGATGGATTATAACATTTACCATTTATTCGGTATCAACCCATAGCCTCTAAACCCTAGACAGAGGGCAGTCAACTCCAGTCCTGCAAGCTTTTCAGCCCAGTACTCGCAAACCTGATCAGGTGTGTTAATGTTGGGCCGGAACAAAAGCCTGCTCCTGTTGGTCCTCATGACCTTGTGGGGTATAGGGGCTAGATATATATTTTGTTTATTGCAGTATGGGAATCACCATAGACACAGTTGTCCTATTGATCAGTGATAGAGCAGTGCATGGTCGTACCGATGTGTGTGTCAGGTACCTGTAGGGGTCATTGACGTTGGTGCGGATCATCTCCATGGCCCTCTCCCTCACACCGCAGGTGCTGATGTCACGTCTCAACACCAGGTCCAGCACCAGGCCCAGCGGGCATGACAGTGGGCACGTCAGCACCATACACACCTGGCAGAGGAAGATGTAACCTGTTCAATTCTACCTTCTTGTTAAGAAGAAAAAAATGTATACCGAGGTTGCTAGGAGCCACCGGTCCAGGTATTCCCTCCCTGTTTGAGTCTGTTTTCTCTCGGTTGGTGCGTAATGAACATGACCCTTGCCTTCTGTTAGGTTCCATACAGACCTGTGCCAGCCAGGTGAAGCCTGGGGCTAGCTGGAAGCCGTAGCCGGAACACACTATGTGGGGAACAAGCTCTGACACCATAAAGATGAGGAACCCGCTGGTAAAGACGGCGGGCGCTATGGAATCCAGGACCCTGTAGAGTAGCACACCAAGAACCGAGTGGCCCAGAGCGCACAGGAACAGCAGAGAACACACCTAGAACCAAGAGTGGGGATGGTGTGAAGTTAGATAGTGTGGATTTCAGAGTGATGTCATACATCTGAATATTATTTGATACGGTAGGCCAGGGGTCTCTAGTCTTGGATGTGCAGGCTTTTATTCCAACCTAGCACTAACACAGGGTTAGGGAGTAACTGATTACGTAAAAAAATTGTAATCAGTTGCGTTTCCAGCTAAAATATTGGAATCAGATTACAGATACTTTTGAAAAACTAGATGATTACTTCTTGGATTACTTGTAAATTCAGAAAGGATGTTTGTGAAAAAAATACATCATACCTTAATGTTTTCTCAATGACATTCAATTCAGCATTGAATGAGTGAGTCTGACCAAGTCAGAGACTACTATGATGACACATCAAATGCGTTTGATGGATCCCTTTTGTCTTCTTCTAATGCCTCTTAAAGGAAATGTAATCCAAAGTGACAAAGTAATCAGATTACATTACTGAGTTTGGGTAATACAAAAGTTACATTACTGATTACAATTTTGGACAGGTAACCAGTAACAGATTATATTTAAAAAGTAACCTACCTAACCCCGATAACACACCTATTTCAACAAATTAAGGTCCAGACATGAGCTGATTATTTGAAACAAGTGTGTTAGTGCTGGGATGGAACAAAAGCCTGCACACCCAATAGCATAGCTCTCCAGGGGGGGTGTAAATTGGGACCCCAGGCATGGGCGTCATGCACCCTAAAAATCTGAGGGGTCAAAGTATGTGAGGCTCTGCCCACCTGTCTGTAAATTGGAGAATTTAGCATTTTTTCAAACATCTTTGTCCTGCAATCTAGAGCCATAATCAATATTCTTAATTCGATGAAGGAAAAAAACAGTTTTTTTCTGCATATCTAAGCATACCTCGAGCATACCCCATACCTGGCTAAAAGATTGAATTTATTCAGTCTACCAACCTTGCCAGCAGGCATGCCAACTAAAATAGACAAGCTAGCTACTCTAATTTGAGATGGCATAAAATTGCTACTTGGTAGCTAGTTATGAGGTTGGGAGATCGGAAACCTATGTGGGCTGGCTAACGCCAACTACAATTGCTAAATGGCTAGAAGTATTACAGAGAAGAAGAAAAAACTGTGCCCCTTTATCCCCCATGGGCATCACGTCTCTGACACCAGGTCTAATCCTTGTGTTGTGTCGTATTAGTAACCCACCAGGCAGTTGCCTCGTCTCCGGATTGGCTCGAGGCGCTTGGCGGTCCGTTTGTCCTCCTCTGAGCCGCAGCTGTGGAAGACGTAGAGCTCCAGGGGGTCCAGCCACAACAGGCTGAGGTTCACGCTCCTCAGCACCCCGCACACCAGGATCAGCAGCACGATCAGCACCGCCATACCCCACGGAGGGATGTAGTCCGCCGGGAGACCTGCGTCGTTGTTGATCTGCAACCTGTCCGGTCCCACCGACACCCAGCTTCCGTTCTTCAGCACGCACAGGTGGTGGTGGTGGTAGGTAGGGTTGGCATCATCCCCTCCTCCCGTGGAGGATGCAGCGGGAGAGATGCTGCTCTTGTCCCGCGTCTGTACCGTTATCAACCCGCTGTACTCCTCGTCCGCTGTGAACTCCCCCGTGACCTGGAAGGCGGCGGAGTCACGGCGGGTCTCCTGCTTGCACGGATCAGCTGCATCCTCCACCACCCCGGTCTCCTCCTGTCTTGTTCCAGCGAACGCCACCCACGGCCAGGTCCCATTTAGATCCCAACCGAACAGCCGAAGCTTGAAACTGGCCCCTTGCGGCGCAGAGATGATCCGCTCCTTCATATACACCTGGCCTTCTGGGTCCTCCAGTCGCAGCCCCAGAACCCACGGGGCTTGCTGGGTGCAGGCGCCGTCCCTGATCCTCCAGCAGAGCAATAATATCATCAACAAGAAACGTAGGTCTGCCAAGCTGGCCACCATATTGGAATTGGGCAGCTGGGCTTTGCGCGAATCATGTGACTGCCTGCCCGCGTCGCAGCTGCCCGCCCACTGAGGCTCTGCGAGCCACACAGCGCTCAGAAAGACACTGGCTCCCTTTCGACGCCATTTTGGGGAGAAAGTGCATGAGCTTCGTGTCTTCCACTGCTCTCGTTTGGAGCCGCAATGGACGTAATTTCCTCTTTTACAAATGTTTATAAACGCCTCGAAAATTGACCAATGAGTCTCTATGGCTGATGACACCCAATCAAAAAAGTGGATTGTACCACGCCCATATTTGTTTGGGAGTCTTAACAAGTCAGCTTCCAGCCAAATGTAAAATGTCCTTGCTATCTGGGATCCTTGGGACGTCCCTACCCGCCCCCCACTCCCATTGAAGTTTACATTTAAAATGGTTAGGTAAGGTTTAGGGTACGGATGTCCCAAGGATCCCAGATAGCACTGACCAAAACTTAAAGGGGCTTCATCAATATTCCTTGAGGCATAATAGAGACCACTTAGGCAGCCTAAAGATTATGTAACTGCATGTTGTTAAAGCATTCTTTAGTCATCCAGATTTCTGCTGTTCTCCATTTGAGGATATTGTCATCAGCTTTGTTCTGCACCGTGAAAACAATAGGCCTACAAAGAGCGTTCAACTATAATGTTATTTCAGGATCCCTGTGAGTCCAAGTACAGAGCTCCAGGTAGAAGTTTCCTTTTGGCACAGATTTAGAATCAGCTTACCCTCCAACTCCTAACCCTGATCGCAGATGAGTTTGGGACCAAATGCATGATACTCTGTACAGAGAGACAGCTCCACCTGAGACAAAGACATCCCCTGGAGGATACAATCACCACAAAAGTAGCCTAAACAGTCACACCCAGCACCACACTGACTGGGCAAGTTAAAACACGATGACTAAGGGTCTGTCACAGAGCCAAACACTGTAGTTATGTAACCCCCAATGAAAACACAGCATAAACGTGCAGTGGAAGAGTTAAATTCCTATCTTCATGTAGCAACCTGCAGACTTCAACTTTTTGAAGAAAAACTGTCTTCGACAAACTGAACTACATGACTTTGTGCTGTTGGGAAGTTATACGCACCACAAAGAAAGATACTTTTTGTTTATCTTTTGTTACTTGGCATTGGCAAAAAGGAAATCTAACAGTCACTAATGTTTGCCATCGGTGTGGCCTACTGTTGACATTACCATTGTGGGAATTTATTTAACCTTTTCTATACGTTTGACTAGTCTAGGTGGGGAAAAAAGAGCACACGAGACACAGGAGTTTACATAGAGAAATATATCTCAGGGTTAATAAACCCAATATCGACTTCTTCACAACTCCATACAGATTCATTATTAGAAAACAGTAAGTACACATTGCTTACCACAGAACGTATTGCTGATCAGTCATTACACATGAAAGTCGTTGTGGGACACAAGCACTCCAAACCCTAACCTCAAGTAATAAATAATATAACATTTAGAACTCTGACCGGCTTCTTGTGGAAGACTAGCAGAGAGAAAAACAGAGTGAGATCAGTGTGAACCCGGAGGCCAGACCCCTAGTCTCTGTCAGACTGTTCAGTGTGTGCTTATGGGTTTATCTAAAGAATTATTGTACCCATTCTAATTTCATGCACAAAAAACATCCTTCTTGGAGGAGTTCTATTCTATTCCATAGTGGGGGTCTGGCTCTCAGGCTAGCAGTATGGCACTAGGCTGTTCCCAGATCTGTGTGTGCCGTCTTGCCAATTCCTGCACTGAACAATAATATAAACACCTAAAGTGTTGGTCCCATGTTTAATGAGCTGAAATAAAATATCCAATACATTTCATATGCACAAATTTGTTTACATCTCTGTAAGTGAGCATTTCTCCTTTGCCAAGATAATACATCCACCTGACAGGTGTAGCATATCAAGAAGCTGATTAAACAACATGATCATTACACAGGTGCACCTTGTGCTGGGGAAAATCTAAAATGTGCATTTGTGTCACACAACAATTCCACAGATGTCTTAAGTTGAAGGAGTGTGCATTTGGCATGGTGACAGCAGGAATGTCCACCTATTGCCAGAGAATTTAATGTTCATTTCTCTTCCATAAGCCGCCTCCAATGTTGTTTTAGAGAATTTGGCAGTACGTCCAACCGGCCTCACAACCGCAGACCACGTGTATGGCGTCGTGTGGGTGAGCGGTTTGCTGATGTCAACGTCGTGAACAGAGTGCCCCCATGGTGCCAGTAGGGTTATGGTATGGACAGGCATAAGCTACAGACAACGAACACAATTGAATTTTATCTATGGCAATTTGAATGCACAAAAATACTGTGACGAGATTGTGAGGCCCATTTATTTTTAGGCATCTGTGATCAACAGATGCATATCTGTATTCCCAGTTATGTGAAATCCATAGACTAGGGCCTAATGAATGCGTTTCAATTGACTGGTTTCCTCATATGAACTGTAACTCAGTAAAATCTTTGAAACTGTTGCATGTTGCGTTTATATTTTTGTTCAGTATATATAGTCATTGGCGTGACAATGGCCACATAGTAACTGGCAGACAGGCTAGTATGGCACCCTCGTGTCTCCCCAGTCATCACCTCTACCAGCCACCGGTGAATCAACCACCCACAGTGGAAAAGCGGTCTCTGGTCTGAGAATACAGCACCAGGAATCTTTATACCTCCTCGTCTAGGTCCCAGGTCTAATCACAACACTGGGGCTGAGCTAACAACCACACAACAGAGCCTGGCTGCCAGTTAAGCTCTGCCATCCCGCCAGGATCCAACCACCAGGAGCTGGACAACCATCCCGCCAGGAGCTGGACAACCATCCCGCCAGGAGCTGGACAACCATCCCGCCAGGAGCTGGACAACCATCCCACCAGGAGCTGGACATTAAAAAAAGCTTATAGGAATGTTCAGATCAGAAGTCAAAGAATTTAAACATTACTTGACCAGCGAGAGGGAAGAAGGGGGTAGAGAGAAGGGAAGGAGGGGAGAAGTGGGGGTGTGAGGAGCATAGAAGCTTGGGGAGTGGGTAAAGAAAGGACCGGAAAAGAGGGAAGAGGGGAGGAAGAGAGGAAAAAAAATTAGGAAAGGAAAAGAGGGGAAGGAGGCATGATAGTCTGCCCAGACAGCTAGCTAACAGCCAGCTAACAGCCAGCGAACAGCCAGCTAACATCTAGCTAACAGCCAGCTAACATCTAGCTAACAGCCAGCTAACATCTAGCTAACAGCCAGCTAACATCCAGCTAACAGCCAGCTAACATCCAGCTAACAGCCAGCTAACATCCAGCTAACAGCCAGCTAACATCTAGCTAACAGCCAGCTAACAGCCAGCTAACAGCCAGCTAACAGCCAGCTAACAGCCAGCTAACAGCTAGCTAACAGCCAGCTAACAGCTAGCTAACAGCCAGCTAACAGCCAGCTAACAGCCAGCTAACAGCCAGCTACGCTACCACAGTGCTGTGACTTTGATCATTCATGTCAAATGACAATTCACGGTCAGTGTTACTAAATGCTACAGAAGGCTACTTCAGCTGGGGGGAAAAAATAAATCAGAGAGAAAGAGAGAAATGTTCTTTGTGGTCAAATCCAAGCAATGTTTTTATTGCTATTTCAATGTCTTCCTAGTAAAACATCTTAGTCTAAAGAGATATACGTTTTTATCTCCGGTAAGTATTCTCACAGAGGCTACTTTATACATGTGTTCCATATAGGCATCCTCGCTTACTCCAATTACACACAATATAGCAGACAAATGCCTGTTTCTTCATATACAGTAGTATTTACAGTAACATAATACAAGCAGGAAATATATAACATCTCTTCGCCTGTCACAATAACCCGTTGATAGACGCGATTGTCGTAAATGGAAGCCCATTTCACAAGAGAACACATAACAAAAAACAGAATATTATTACTTTTCAAATAAATACAACATTTCTAAGTATTCGAACAATGCTTTCCTAACATCACCGTTCCTGGTACAGAGACTAGGAGCATCACAGCCAACCAGTGGCTAGACTGGCAACCAGACCAGTACTGTAACACAACCAGTAAGACCGAATTCTACAAGTGACCTATGTGAACCAGCAGTCAGGTCTAGGGTTTCTGTGTGAAGTAGTGTGTAAGGCCACACCCACCATAGACTTAGAAAATCCTAGAATAGACGACCCCATTCAATACCCTGTACTAAGGGGCTTGTGTCAGTTCTATTCATTCTAATATGTGCTATACTCTTAAAATTCAGGTATGAACTCTTGCCTGTGGAACAGAATAAATACTCAGTTCTACCTCACAGTTAGTGATTTTCTTACCAAATTCATGTGTGTAAATCAATCTTTATCAAGTTGTTTTCCTTCATGTTGACGGTTGCTTGAGTTACTTCATTGTCAGTTCATATATCTCTGGGGCTCAAGATCGGTAGATTTTCATGATAGCAGCGTTATATATCTGGTCTGCCCTCCATCCATAAAGAATGCACGGTGAAGGAGAGACAGTCATCTCTAAGCTCTGTGTCCATTCCTCTGGAGGAGAGCCCAGTCCTACAGTTCCTCTATATGTGTTATAGACACCATATCTAGCCATAGACAGCAAGCCTGGGCACAGAGCGTGTAACAATTTCACTTATACACACAATAACACCTACATCACATTGAATCTGAATGGTCAATTGTGGATCCCCTGTTTTGGAATGTCATTTTTGGAGTACATACAATATAAATGGGAAGGGAACATTCTGGTAGAGCTGACATGCCTGTTTTCAGGTCATTAGCAGTGCCAACCACCACTCACTGACTAACATCACACAATAAAACTCTCAATTCTAAAGTTCATTGTGACATCACAAATGGGAACTTTGAACTCCATTGTGACATCACCCCTGAAAACAGTGAATTCGATATTCCATTGTGACATCACACAGTAACACTCGGAACTCTAAACTCCATTGTGACATCACTCCAAAGCAGCCAATAATGTTAAACCACAGTGTCTCAGACACCCAAGTGCTATTCCACTGCTTAAGTGAAATGATATAAACAGGAAAAGAAGCTAGTATCATAGTCGAATTGAGCTCTGTTCACAGTTAGGTGTGTGAGTGTGTAGGTGCTAGGAGGAGTTGGTTGCAATACAGTAGTAAAGTCTGTTCTGGAGTGTCAGTGTCATCAGTCACAGTACATGGAGTTTTGAAAGTTTTCAACAAAATAAAATCTATAGAATATAAAACATTTGACATCAAATAAATCTCTCTCTCTTATATATATATATATATATATATATATATATATACACACACAAAGTAATAAATAAATATTACTATTTATATTTAAATAATTCATAATATAATACACTTCACATCTCTGGTCAGGAGGTGGGTCTGTGTTAAACAAACCCACCTGTTAGTCAATCAGTCAGCCAACTCCTCCCTTCCAGTAATCCCACCCCCACCCAGCCTGATAGGCCTGACAGGGTCAGCTAATCAATCACTTCTAGTGTGTTTCATTCCACAAAAATCCCAAAATGAGATGCAGCCCAGGAGGTACACACACAAATCCTTACTCTCCTGTATAGCCCTTGTGTAAACAGACCCCAAACGCAACAATCGCTATCTTTAACACTCATCTACTCACAACCTTCTAGTTGACTTTTTGGGGAAATCGCCATCTTTGGAAAAAAGAAAGAACAGACAAACAAAAATAAACAAAAATAAACGAACCAAGATTCTAGGACTCCCTCATGAGAATGTTCCATTGAGGGGGGTGGTTCGAAAGTCATTGCCATGGAAACTGGGCATGTGGGAGGGGAGTGGGACAGAAGGTTTTTAGAGAGAACACAGGTAGAGATGTGTGGGTGAGGGTTCACAGTGAACACTAAGCTAAAAATGCATGACTCTCTCAATATTGCTACATTTCTCTTTAAAAACATTTTTCAGGTCATATTATATATATTTTACCCAAAACCTGAGGGCAGAGAATTAACACATACAATAAACATGCTATAGGCTGGGGTGTATATCACCCCCTCCTCTGTCCTCCTCACCCACATAGCTGATCCCAGGCTGTGTCTGCAGCATCCGTAACACTGACACACACACACACACACGCACACACAGATGTATTCACACACACACACAGACAGAACCGTATAACAGAGACTAGATACATCACACATGGTCTCCGCACTAGTGCGTAACACACCAGTGCTCCTGGTCTCCTTCTTCTCCCATCTTGAGAGGAGGGTGGGAGGATAGGGGGCATTATAGGGGACAGGGGAGAGTGGGAGGATAGGGGGCAAGGGAGGGTGGGAGGATAGGGGGTATTATAGGGGACAGGGGAGAGTGGGAGGATAGGGGACAAGGGAGGGTGGGAGGATAGGGGGTATTATAGGGGACAGGGGAGAGTGGGAGGATAGGGGACAAGGGAGGGTGGGAGGATAGGGGGTATTATAGGGGACAGGGGAGAGTGGGAGGATAGGGGACAAGGGAGGGTGGGAGGATAGGGGGCATTATAGGGGACAGGGGAGAGTGGGAGGATAGGGGACAAGGGAGGGTGGGAGGATAGGGGACAGAGGAGGGTGGGAGGATAGGGGGCAGGGGAGGGTGGGAGGATAGGGGGCATTATAGGGGACAGGGGAGAGTGGGAGGATAGGGAGCAAGGGAGGGTGGGAGGATAGGGGGCATTATAGGGGAAGGGGGAGAGTGGGAGGATAGGGGGCAAGGGAGGGTGGGAGGATAGGGGACAGAGGAGGGTGGGAGGATAGGGGGCAGGGGAGGGTGGGAGGATAGGGGGCAGGGGAGGGTGGGAGGATAGGGGGCAGGGGAGGGTGGGAGGATAGGGGGCAGGGGAGGGTGGGAGGATGGGGACGGGGGGGGGAGGGGGCAGGGGAGGGTGGGAGGAGGGGCGGGGGGTGGGAGGGGGCAGGGGAGGGGGGTGGGAGGATAGGGGGCAGGGGAGGGTGGGAGGATAGGGGACAGGGGAGGGTGGGAGGAGGTAGCGGGGACAGGGGAGGGTGGGAGGATAGGGGACAGGGGAGGGTGGGAGGATAGGTAGCATTATAGGGGACAGGGGAGAGTGGGAGGATAGGGGGCAAGGGAGGGTGGGAGGATAGGGGGTATTATAGGGGACAGGGGAGAGTGGGAGGATAGGGGGCAAGGGAGGGTGGGAGGATAGGGGGCATTATAGGGGACAGGGGAGAGTGGGAGGATAGGGGGCAAGGGAGGGTGGGAGGATAGGGGGCATTATAGGGGAAAGGGGAGAGTGGGAGGATAGGGGTCAAGGGAGGGTGGGAGGATAGGGGGCATTATAGGGGAAAGGGGAGAGTGGGAGGATAGGGGTCAAGGGAGGGTAGGAGGTTAGGGGGCAGGGGAGGGTGGGAGGATAGGGGGCAGGGGAGGGTGGGTGGGAGGATAGGGGGCAGAGGAGGGTGGTAGGATAGGGGGCAGGGGAGGGTGGGAGGATAGGAGGGGCAGGGGAGGGGGGTAGGAGGGGAGGGTAGGGGGGGGGCATTATAGGTGAAAGGGGAGAGTGGGAGGATAGGGGGCAGGGGAGGGAGGGAGGATAGGGGGAGGGAGGGAGGATAGGGGGAGGATAGGGAGAGGGAGGGAGGATAGGGAGGGAGGATAGGGGGCAGGGGAGAGCGAGAGGATAGGGGGCAGGGGAGGGAGGGAGGATAGGGGGAGGGAGGGAGGATAGGGGGCAGGATAGGGAGAGGGAGGGAGGATAGGGGGCAGGGGAGAGTGGGAGGATAGGGGGCAGGGGAGGGTGGGAGGATAGGGGGAGGGAGGGAGGATAGGGGGCAGGGGAGGGTGGGAGGATAGGGGGAGGGAGGGAGGATAGGGGACAGGAGGATTCCCATAATGCACCTTGCTCCTTAGAATCCTCCAGTGCTCCAGGGATAGTGTCAGTCAGGGCCAACAGAACTTGAGAAGGGAATGTGTGTGTGTATTTATTTTAACACATCTTAACAAACCCCCCTCATGGGTAGTTGTCAGATGGTGCTCTCGGTGTGTGCATGACTGATGGTGTGCATGTGTGTGTGCGGGTGTTGGTGTGTGTGAGGGTGTTGTGTGTGTGTTTGTGGGTAGCTGGGCCTGCGTGTGCCACCCAGGCAGTTCTGTGGCTGCTCAGAGAGCAGAGAGGTCATCTCACCTGGCCCATTCTCCCCCCCTGGCCTCGCAGAAGGGGGGGATTTGGGGGGGAGAGAGGTGAGGGGATGCGGCAGGTGGGGGAGAGAGGATGAGGAGGAAGATGGAGGTGGGTGAGGGGTGGATTGGGGCAGGGGCTGGGCCGGGTGGGGATTGACTTGGGTGGTGGTTTGGGGTAAGGGTGTACGGTCGGTGGGAGGAGGGGTGGGCTGGGGGATGGCAAGGGGGCGTTTGAAGGGTGGGGTGGCCAAGGGGAGAGGGATGCGGGGAAAGGCTGGGGTGGTGATGGGGGGCAGGGATGCGGAGGTGCTGTTCAGGTGGGGGTGGCTCCCCTCGGGTGACTGGGGGGTGCTGTCCAGCCTAGACGCCAGCAGACCGTTCTGGTACTGGGAACGAGTGATCTGAGGAGAGGAGAAGAAAGCGACAGAGTGTTAGGACGGGAGAGTATAGATAGACCAAGGCCCTGTTATAAAACAAACCCTCACCAAGTATGTGTGACTACTAGACATAATAGTGCTGTCAGCATGAAGGTGACTAAGATATACGTAGAGTTATAAGCAGCTTAAAAGTCAAGGTCAGGGGTTAAAGTTGAGAGTGTTACCTTGACATACTGCAGGTCAGTAAGAGCCCGTACGTAGAAGTCTGGTGTGTACTGGCAGGTGGTGACCTGCGTGTTGCTAGCGGTTACCGAGCTGCATTCTCCGGGAGCGCCACGCTCAGTGCAGCTCAGCGACGCCGAGCGGTTCAGACCACTGCTGTGAGTAGGAGAACGGAACTCTGGGATACGGAGAGGGAGAGAGTGGGTGAGCTTGGAATAATACACCTACACACATTCACACAAGAACACACACATTCACTCGCACCCACATGAATGCATGCACACACACATATATTAGGTAAACACATACATGCATGCACATGCACAGACAGAGGAGAACACAGGAGAACAGAGCAGAGGAAAACAGAGGAGAACAGGGGAGAGGAGAACAGAGGAGAACAGGGGAGAGGAGAACAGGGGAGAGGAGAACAGGGGACGGGGAGGAGAACAGAGGAGAGGAGAACAGGGGAGAGGAGAACAGAGGAGGAGGAGCAGGGGAGAGGAGAACAGAGGAGAACAGGGGAGAGGAGAACAGGGGAGAGGAGAACAGGGGAGAGGAGAACAGAGCAGAACAGGGGAGAGGAGAACAGAGCAGAACAGGGGAGAGGAGAACAGGGGACAGGAGAACAGGGGACAGGAGAACAGTGGACAGGAGAACAGTGGACAGGAGAACAGGGAGCAGAACAGGGGAGAGGAGAACAGGGGAGAGGAGAACAGGGGAGCAGGAGAACAGGGGACAGGAGAACAGGGGACAGGAGAACAGGGGAGAGGAGAACAGGGGAGAGGAGAACAGGGGAGAGGAGAACAGGGGAGAGGAGAACAGGGGACAGGAGAACAGGGGACAGGAGAACAGGGGACAGGAGAACAGGGGACAGGAGAACAGGGCAGAGGAGAGCAGAGCAGAGGAGAACAGAGCAGAGGAGAACAGGGGAGAGGAGAACAGGGGAGAGGAGAACAGGGGAGAGGAGAACAGGGGAGAGGAGAACAGGGGAGAGGAGAACAGGGCAGAGGAGAACAGGGGAGAGGAGAACAGGGGACAGGAGAACAGGGGAGAGGAGAACAGGGGAGAGGAGAACAGGGGAGAGGAGAACAGGGGAGAGGAGAACAGGGGAGAGGAGAGGAGAACAGGGGAGAGGAGAACAGGGCAGAGGAGAACAGGGCAGAGGAGAACAGGGCAGAGGAGAACAGGGCAGAGGAGAACAGGGGAGAGGAGAACAGGGCAGAGGAGAACAGGGGAGAGGAGAACAGGGGAGAGGAGAACAGGGGAGAGGAGAACAGGGGAGAGGAGAACAGGGGAGAGGAGAACAGGGGAGAGGAGAACAGGGGAGAGGAGAACAGGGGAGAACAGGGCAGAGGAGAACAGGGCAGAGGAGAACAGGGGAGAGGAGAACAGGGGAGAGGAGAACAGAACAGAGGAGAACAGGGGAGAGGAGAACAGGGGAGAGGAGAACAGGGGAGAGGAGAACAGGGGAGAGGAGAACAGGGGAGAGGAGAACAGGGGAGAGGAGAACAGGGCAGAGGAGAACAGGGGAGAGGAGAACAGGGGAGAGGAGAACAGAACGAGAGGAGAACAGAGCAGAGGAGAGGAGAACAGAGCAGAGGAGAACAGGGCAGAGGGGAACAGGGGAGAGGAGAACAGGGCAGAGGAGAACAGAACAGAGGAGAACAGAACAGAGGAGAACAGAACAGAGGAGAACAGGGGAGAGGAGAACAGGGGAGAGGAGAACAGAACAGAGGAGAACAGAACAGAGGAGAACAGAGCAGAACATGATTGTACAGTAGAATGTCATGGCTCTGACAGCAGTAATTCAGACACAGATGAAGTTAGTGAGACACAGTGTGGTATAAATCACTGGATGGATGCTGGAGGTTAGTGGACACACAACACAGGCATGCAGACACACATGATACGCACCAACGTCAGCAGCCACTACAGCCATGTCTCCACACACACACACACACACACACACACACACACACACACACACACACACACACACACCCCCCCCGGTGTCCCACACAGCAGCAGAGAGCAACAGGTATATATATGCAACACAAACATATGGAAACACAAAGACACAGGTTGGGTATGATTGACTGGTGATTAGAGGAGGAAGTGGTTATATATACGGATCGGGAGTAATGGGGACCAATCAACAGCCAGGACCAAGGGTGATGGCATTATGGCTACCAATCAACAACCAGGATTCTGTGGCGTTTGATCTCGTTGAGTTTTCATGGCCCTGGGATCTGCCTGCCATGCAAACGAGGCTCTGATTGGCTTGGTGGGAGGGGGAAGGGGTCTGGACATGATGAGTGTGTGTGTGTTGGTTAGGGGAAGTGGGGAGAAGGAGTGTGTAGTTTGTTCCTTCTAGGCACACTTCTGAAAACATTGGATAGGTAATGAGGTAGAGCCCACCTTGTCTTTGGGTAGGCCGGGTCAAACTGGCCTCATATTGCCTGTACCCATCTACTCTTTTTAGATCTATACAAGTGCCTAGGGGAATGGTCTAGGGAAGTATTAGTTATAGGAAGTAGGGAGGGTCAGAAGTAGAGCAGTGATCATAGAACTCTAATTCTATGCTAGTGACAGGATCAGGTAGTAGTGGCGCAAGGTAGAACATGGCCTTTAACCACAGATCTAGGATCAGATTACCCAAAATGTAACCAGTAGGGCAATGAGAAAAGATCTGAACCTAGACCATTGGTTAAGGCAACTAGGTAGAAGGGGTCAGGGGTTAAAGGTCAGAGATGAGAGGTAGTGCCGTGGAGCAGTGGCTCCACCTAGAGCCCCATCCAGCAAGTTCCTTCCATCCTCCTTCCTTTCCCTCAATCTGTACTGTGTAGTCCAGCAGTTCCAAAGGTCCAAAGAAATTGGTATCACTCATTCTAAGTCCCTGACCCTGCTCCAATATCATGAAAATACTTTTCCTCCCTACTGTCCTACCTTCCATACTTCCTCCCTACTGCCTATCTTAAACACTTCCTTCCTACTGTCCTACCTTCCAACCTTCCTCCCTACTGTCCTACCTTCCACACTTCCTCCCTACTGTCCTACCTTCCACACTTCCTCCCTACTGTCCTACCTTCCACACTTCCTCCCTACTGTCCTACCTTCCACACTTCCTCCCTACTGTCCTATCTTCCACACTTCCTCCCTACTGCCCTACCTTCCACACTTCCTCCCTACTGCAGTATCCTTCCACACGTCCTCCCTACTGCCCTACCTTCCACACGTCCTCCCTACTGCCCTACCTTCCACACTTCCTCCCTACTGCAGTATCCTTCCACACTTCCTCCCTACTGCCCTACCTTCCACACATCCTCCCTACTGCCCTACCTTCCACACCTCCTCCCTACTGCAGTATCCTTCCACACTTCCTTCCTACTGCCCTACCTTCCAACCTTCCTCCCTACTGTCCTACCTTCCACACTTCCTCCCTACTGTCCTACCTTCCACACTTCCTCCCTACTGTCCTACCTGTCCACACTTCCTCCCTACTGTCCTACCTTCCACACTTCCTCCCTACTGCCCTACCTTCCACACTTCCTCCCTACTGCAGTATCCTTCCACACTTCCTCCCTACTGCCCTACCTTCCACACATCCTCCCTACTGCCCTACCTTCCACACCTCCTCCCTACTGCAGTATCCTTCCACACTTCCTTCCTACTGCCCTACCTTCCAACCTTCCTCCCTACTGTCCTACCTTCCACACTTCCTCCCTACTGTCCTACCTTCCACACTTCCTCCCTACTGTCCTACCTGTCCACACTTCCTCCCTACTGTCCTACCTTCCACACTTCCTCCCTACTGTCCTACCTGTCCACACTTCCTCCCTACTGTCCTACGTTCCACACGTCCTCCCTACTGCCCTACCTTCCACACGTCCTCCCTACTGCCCTACCTTCCACACGTCCTCCCTACTGCAGTATCCTTCCACACTTCCTCCCTACTGCCCTACCTTCCACACATCCTCCCTACTGCAGTATCCTTCCCACACTTCCTTCCTACCTGCCCTACCTTCCAACCTTCCTCCCTACTGTCCTACCTTCCACACTTCCTCCCTACTGTCCTACCTGTCCACACTTCCTCCCTACTGTCCTACGTTCCACACTTCCTCCCTACTGTCCTACCTTCCACACTTCCTCCCTACTGTCCTACCTGTCCACACTTCCTCCCTACTGTCCTACCTTCCACACTTCCTCCCTACTGTCCAACCTTCCACACTTCCTCCCTACTGTCCAACCTTCCACACTTCCTCCCTACTGTCCTACCTTGCACACTTCCTCCCTACTGTCCTACCTTGCACACTTCCTCCCTACTGTCCTACCTTGCACACTTCCTCCCTACTGTCCTACCTTGCACACTTCCTCCCTACTGTCCTACCTTGCACACTTCCTCCCTACTGTCCTACCTTGCACACTTCCTCCCTACTGTCCTACCTTGCACACTTCCTCCCTACTGTCCTACCTTGCACACTTCCTCCCTACTGTCCTACCTTGCACACTTCCTCCCTACTGTCCTACCTTGCACACTTCCTCCCTACTGTCCTACCTTGCACACTTCCTCCCTACTGTCCTACCTTGCACACTTCCTCCCTACTGTCCTACCTTGCACACTTCCTCCCTACTGTCCTACCTTGCACACTTCCTCCCTACTGTCCTACCTTGCACACTTCCTCCCTACTGTCCTACCTTGCACACTTCCTCCCTACTGTCCTACCTTGCACACTTCCTCCCTACTGTCCTACCTTGCACACTTCCTCCCTACTGTCCTACCTTGCACACTTCCTCCCTACTGTCCTACCTTGCACACTTCCTCCCTACTGTCCTACCTTGCACACTTCCTCCCTACTGTCCTACCTTGCACACTTCCTCCCTACTGTCCTACCTTGCACACTTCCTCCCTACTGTCCTACCTTGCACACTTCCTCCCTACTGTCCTACCTTGCACACTTCCTCCCTACCTTCCACACTTCCTCCCTACTGCCCTACCTTCCACACGTCCTCCCTACTGCCCTACCTTCCACACTTCCTCCCTACTGCAGTATCCTTCCACACTTCCTCCCTACTGCCCTACCTTCCACACGTCCTCCCTACTGCCCTACCTTCCACACGTCCTCCCTACTGCCCTACCTTCATCACGTCCTCCCTACTGCCCTACCTTCATCACGTCCTCCCTACTGCCCTACCTTCATCACGTCCTCCCTACTGCCCTACCTTCCACACGTCCTCCCTACTGCAGTATCCTTCCACACTTCCTTCCTACTGCCCTACCTTCCACACGTCCTCCCTACTGCCCTACCGTCCACACATCCTCCCTACTGTCCGTGCTTCCACACTTCCTCCCTACCTTCCACACTACCTCCCTACTGCCCTACCTTCCACCTCTCCTCCCTACCTTCCACACTTCCTCCCTACTGCCCTACCTTCCACACTTCCTCCCTACTGTCCTACCTTCCACACTTCCTCCCTACTGTCCAACCTTCCACACTTACTCCCTACTGTCCTACCTTTCACACTTCCTCCCTACTGTCCTACCTTCCACACTTCCTCCCTACTGTCCAACCTTCCACACTTCCTCCCTACTGTCCAACCTTCCACACTTACTCCCTACTGTCCAACCTTCCACACTTACTCCCTACTGTCCAACCTTCCACACTTACTCCCTACTGTCCAACCTTCCACACTTCCTCCCTACTGCCCTACCTTCCACACTTCCTCCCTACTGCCCTACCTTCCACACTTCCTCCCTACTGCCCTACCTTCCATACTTCCTCCCTACTGCCCTACCTTCCACACTTCCTCCCTACTGTCCAACCTTCCACACTTACTCCCTACTGTCCTACCTTCCACACTTACTCCCTACTGTCCTACCTTCCACACTTACTCCCTACTGTCCTACCTTCCACACTTACTCCCTACTGTCCTACCTTCCACACTTACTCCCTACTGCCCTACCTTCCACACTTACTCCCTACTGCCCTACCTTCCACACTTACTCCCTACTGCCCTACCTTCCACACTTCCTCCCTACTGCCCTACCTTCCACACTTCCTCCCTACTGCCCTACCTTCCACACTTCCTCCCTACTGCCCTACCTTCCATACTTCCTCCCTACTGCCCTACCTTCCATACTTCCTCCCTACTGCCCTACCTTCCATACTTCTTCCCTACTGCCCTACCTTCCACACTTCTTCCCTACTGCCCTACCTTCCACACTTCTTCCCTACTGCAGTATCCTTCCACACTTCCTTCCTACTGCCCTACCTTCCACACTTCCTCCCTACTGTCCTACCTTCCACACTTCCTCCCTACTGCCCTGTCTTCCACACTTCCTCCCTACTGCCCTGTCTTCCACACTTCCTCCCTACTGCCCTACCTTCCACACTTCCTCCGTAATGCCCTACCTTCCACACTTACTCCCTACTGTCCAACCTTCCACACTTCCTTCCACGTTACTGATCTAACATAAGGTTGGTGAAACCAGTACAGAGGAAAGTAGATAAGCTATTATTCCAAGGAAGAGACCAAGGAAGAAAGGCGAGATGCATAATATATAACTTGTAAACCCTAACCTCATTGGAATAGGACCCGTCAACAGCACTAAACTGAGTAATGTTGTCACAGGCTCCTCTGCTCTGTCCTGCTGACTGGGGACGAACCCACTGATGTGGCACTCGGTCTGTTAGCATCACATACCGTATAGGGCTCAGCTGTCAGCATCAGCAATTACCAGGCAGAGTAAGAATTGCACCACATCACTCAGTCACTCCTAGAAAGAGATGACTGCAGAGGACCGGCTTGTCCACCAAACCATGAATAATTTAATACCATCCCACTCCACTGAGAGTGATGTGGAGCGTAGATATGCGTTATGCTAAAATAGCGTTATTAACTAGCATTAGTGCCGCTGACTGTTATCTCGACCGGCGTTCAGTCTGGTTTGACCAGGCTACTGTGAGTCTGCTATCATCTCTGGAGAAAAGCATTAGAGGCTTGAGGGCCTGATTAGATTACTAAACCTTTGTAACTGCTGGTTTCCAGAGGGAATAAGACCAGCAGAGAAGGAATAGATCTTGGGAGTTAAGAGTCGTTTGGGAGTTAAAATGTTTTAGTGTTTACTCTACTTAAAACAAACAATTAGTATAACTTCCACTGTATGTAAGGTATGGATATTCTAGTGGATCTCCACGCTGTTTGTCTATCAGGTTGTACTTCCACTGTATGTAAGGTATGGATATTCTACTGGATCTCCACGCTGTTTGTCTATCAGGTTGTACTTCCACTGTATGTAAGGTATGGATATTCTAGTGGATCTCCACGCTGTTTGTCTATCAGGTTGTACTTCCACTGTATGTAAGGTATGGATATTCTAGTGGATCTCCACGCTGTTTGTCTATCAGGTTGTACTTCCACTGTATGTAAGGTATGGATATTCTAGTGGATCTCCACGCTGTTTGTCTATCAGGTTGTACTTCCACTGTATGTAAGGTATGGATATTCTAGTGGATCTCCACGCTGTTTGTCTATCAGGTTGTACTTCCACTGTATGTAAGGTATGGATATTCTAGTGGATCTCCACGCTGTTTGTCTATCAGGTTGTACTTGGGAGGCTAGTGGATCTCCACGCTGTTTGTCTATCAGGTTGTACTTCCACTGTATGTAAGGTATGGATATTCTAGTGGATCTCCACGCTGGTCAGGTTGTACTTGCTGGAGCAGGGCTCTGAAGAAGAGGATGATGGGAGGGAAACTTAAATGTGATTTTGGCATATAAAGTGACCCCTCTCCCCTCCCCCATGTTACCCCTCCCCTTAGGGTAGTTGGTTCTTTACCTGGGAAGCGAGAGAACAGAGAGAATCTCTTAAGAGAGAGGCGTCGTGGAGGGGGGGACGCCATTGAGGGGGAGAGAGGGGGAGTGACGGCTGAGAGAGGGGTGGGCAGAAGGGGGAGAGAGAGAGACGCTCTCGTTTACTCATCGGTAGGCAGTAACAGCACTGTAGGACTTAAATCTGCCTCTCTCGCCCAGACTGACCTGAAGACACACAAACCTTTCTCCTTCACAGAGCACTTTGACATGATCACCTCTATACATCATATACATTTAGTGAACAATACATTGAGTCTGTGTCTAAAATGGCACCCTATTCCCTACTATAGTGCACTACTTTTGGCCAGGGTTAGCCACATAGGGCTTTGGCCTAAATTAGTGCACTACATTGGGGTTAGGGTGCAATATCAGATTCGCCCTGAGTGACTCGTCATTTTCAAAGGTCAGATTGGAGGCAGACAGACCAATGGTAGGGGCTTAACTGAGTGACATCAGACACAGATGTGAGTTGGACACAGTTTGACATGTAGGCAGCAGTACAGTACAGAGCATATAGCACATGCATACACATCATACACAGACAACACTATTACAGAGAGATATTAGACAGAGACAGATGGAGAGAGAGAAGAGAAAGGAAGACAGGGGAGAGAGAGAAAAGAACCCGTTTGTCCTGTATTGGTAATATTTGGGTTTAACTTTAAAAGGCTTTCGACAACCAGAACCTACTCTGCTTATGTCTGAATGTGTAGCGCCATCTACAGGACTAGTTACACTACTGACAGCATAGAAAGCCTAACTTAATTCCATTTTATGACTCTCAGCACACTGATTATATTGTCAAATCTTTAAGGGAGGCTGCTGGTCATACTGGTATCTGACCACTAGGTGGCAGCAGTGTTTCTAAAGAGATCTGGTTTCAGAGACACATTTCAACAACTCCAGCTCACGTGGGACTAAACACCGCTCTCTGTATCAGGGAGTGTGAGTCACCTGAAAGGTCCCAATACTACCCATAGTTGGTATCACAATTCCAGCCCTGTGGCATCATCACCTTCCTGCCAACTAAGCCCTCTCTCTCTCTCTCTCTCTCTCTCTCTCTCCACACACACACACACACACATCCCAGTCACTGGGATATAAACACCTTCCCCTCCTTTAAGGGTGACACAGGTGTGTGTTTCCTTCTACCTGTTTAATACGTCATCTGTAGATCACATTTCTGTCTTCTGTTGGATCTCCTAAGACATTACACACACACACACCACAGGGGGCTGGTGGCAGAATGGGCTGGTGGTAATGACTAGAGCGGGATCAGTGGTATGGTTTCCATGGTTTCCAGGTGTTTGATACAATTCCATTCGCACAGATCTGAATATTATTATGAGTCGTCCACCCCTCCTGCCAACACAAACGCCTCATTGTGAGTTTTTCCAACACACACGCCTCATTGTGAGTTTTTCCAACACACACGCCTCATTGTGAGTTTTTCCAACACACACGCCTCATTGTGAGTTTTTCCAACACACACGCCTCATTGTGAGTTTTTCCAACACACACGCCTCATTGTGAGTTTTTCCAACACACACGCCTCATTGTGAGTTTTTCCAACACAAACGCCTCATTGTGAGTTTTTCCAACACACACGCCTCATTGTGAGTTTTTCCAACACACACGCCTCATTGTGAGTTTTTCCAACACACACGCCTCATTGTGAGTTTTTCCAACACACACGCCTCATTGTGAGTTTTTCCAACACACACGCCTCATTGTGAGTTTTTCCAACACAAACGCCTCATTGTGAGCTGAGTAGGAGCACTATCTACTCTGGTGTGTGTGTGTGTGTGTGTGTGTGTGTGTGTGTGTGTGTAGGAGTTGAACATTTATGGATGTTGGTCAGTGAAGCTGGTGTTTCAGAAATATAACAACCACACTAGAAAAACAGGATAGAAATACTGTCTGACTGAACCAAGGTGATTGTTTGTGTTCCTGCCAGTGTGTATGACAGAGAAAGTTAGAGAAAGTTAGAGAGAGAGAGGCTTTGTGTTTGTCTTTGTGCATTGCTTGTCTTTTGTCTGATCATATACTGTATACAGTACGTGTGTGTGTGTGTGTGTGTGTGTGTGTGCTCACCCAGTGACGCTGTGCTAAGTGCCATGACTCCATAGTAGGAGAAGGGTCCTGTCTCAAACTTCATGTTCTCGTTTCCAGCCTCCACCTCCACTCGGCCCTGAGGAACACACAGTAACGCACACAGTAACGCCCACAGTAACGCCCACAGTAACGCCCACAGTAACGCCCACAGTAACGCCCACAGTAACGCCCACAGTAACGCCCACAGTAACGCCCACAGTAACGCCCACAGTAACGCCCACAGTAACGCCCACAGTAACGCCCACAGTAACGCCCACAGTAACGCCCACAGTAACGCACACAGTGACGCCCAGTGACGTACACACACCCAGTGACCTAATTACATAAAGATAAGTACCCATACACTGATGAGTACACCTGGAGTATGTGCAGTAAAACGTCCATTCATCAGTGTGCGGATACCTACCTTCATGTCATACACATGAACACACACACAGTGTCTACAGTTTCACTGGTGTTGTTTGATCACTGATCGACCCATAAAGGCCAGAACCCTAACCATTGATATTCCATGCATGATTTACACTGTCAAGTTAAGGCTGAGCATCTGATGATAGGATTTCTGCCCAGGATTATGGATTTATGGGATTATTATAACATGATAATTATGGATTGTTATTATTCTATTTGTACTGCGAGAGTGATGTCTGATCTATCTGCTACGTTTCTTTGAGAGAGCTCTCCTAACAGGGTGAAAGAAAACCCTGGCAATCTCATCAATATTATATCAAAGTGCAGGTGTGCATGCTGTGTCACACACCCACCCTGAGGGTTTCATGTCAACACACCCTGGATCAACACACCCCAATCAGGGTTCATTTTGGCAGCTATTAGTTTTAGTCTTTAAATACCTTTTAGTCTTAGTCACATTTGAGTCATTTCATCCTTCATTAGTTTTAGTTATTATCAGTCGATTAAAACTCAGGACAATTTTAGTCTAGTTTTAGTCACAGACATTTTAGTCAGATAATAGTCAGCGCATTTGTTTTCTTCTATTAAATAATGAATATTTAGGCACCCTCACACTTCCATCACGTTCACATGGTCTTGTCCAACTTGGCCTCGTATAAATTAGCTGGAAACATTGATATTGTGGCAGATTGTAAACAACACCAGCCACAATTAACCACATAGGCTATAAAGCCTTGGCTACAGGTTAAACAATTTACAATTCAGATTTTCTTCCCATCATACCTGTTAAGGGGGGGTAAGCATTTCCAGAAATCCCAGAAGTATTACTGTACTAGTATAGCTATGGTTTTTCCCATAGGAAAAAAAGAAACTGCAACTCGCATTAGCGGACTGCTTCGCTGGAGAGGCAATACAGATGAATGAATAACAGAACACATGACAAAATAGAGCTTCTGGTGTGATCAAAGCTAAAATATCCTCCAGGACAGTAAGAGAGAGAGTAAACATTGTTTCTAGCTGAGGTTAGTTAGAAGTGAAGGCTCCCGGCTTCGCATCAGTTCAAAAGATTGACGAGTGACTGAAGTGACCTCCGGGGAACTGTGCAGGAGAGCCAGGAACAGCTCAATCAGACTGTGCAACTGAAACAAGTCAATTCTGCCAACGAGAGGATTGCATGAAATATTCTGCATGAAATGAAAAGGGAGCTTCGTGTCAAATGAGCTGTCCATTAGTCTCATGTGGAATTGTCGCCTCGTCACATTTTCATTGACTAAAATGAAAAGTCATTTGTAATGGGTATGGTTTTTTCCAAGGGCATCTCATCTTGTTTTTGTCATAGTTTTAGTCAGGAAGAACAAGTTGTACAGTGATCCCAAAGACCTCCTGGAGATGACCCCCCCCTACACACACACACACCTTCCTGAATGGTGGTACCAGAGCAGCTGTGCTCATGTTGCCATCAGTGTATCTGCACAGTGTCACCTTGTGTGTCAACAACAGAGTATCACACACACATAGGGGGATTGGGTTCTGAGGGCAAAGCCTAGGTAAGTGTGTGTTGATGTATTGTCTTTGAGTGGATTGTGGTAGGCTATGGTATGTACACTTGTAGTGCTTTGACCTTGCTCAGAAAAGAGACCCAAACCTCCCACACTGACAGGCGTGATGAAGTGACTGATGGGAAAACCAAGAGTCATCGCCCTGATCTCTGCCCCAGGGTGATCTGGGTAATCCCCCCAGCAGGGGGATGGGTAACCTTGGCCTGACTGCCACTAAGGGAGAGGTAATCCAGGCTGTGATTTAGTGATGTGCTCTGTGGGGCAGTGTGTGTGTGTCTGTGGGCTTGGCATACACAGAAGGCTTTATCGGTCTGCAGTCAGGGTGGACTAATGTGTGTGTGTGTGTGTGTGTGTCTGCCTGATATAGCACAGTGCCAACTTAAGCAGGGATGTGATTCTTGTGTTAATGAGAATGACACTAAAGTGACTGTGAGTAGCTGTGAGCCTCGCCCTCTCTCGCTGTGTGTGTCAGCGTCTCCCCCTCTCTCGCTGTGTGTGTCAGCGTCTCCCCCTCTCTCGCTGTGTGTGTCAGCGTCTCCCCCTCTCTCGCTGTGTGTGTCAGCGTCTCCCCCTCTCTCGCTGTGTGTGTCAGCGTCTCCCCCTCTCTCGCTGTGTGTGTGTGTCAGTGTAAGCGTCTCCAGGGTCAGCAGCTACATACTGGGTCAGATCCAGGGTCAGTAGTCAGATCCAGGGTCAGATCCAGGGTCAGTAGTTACATACAGGGTCAGATCCAGGTTCAGTAGCTACATACTGGGTCAGATCCAGGGTCAGTGCCAATACCATATTTACAATGTGCAGGGACACTGGAGTGGTTGGGTTACTTGTGTGTGAACCCCCCCCCCCCCCTCTCTCTCTCATATCTTGGTGCAGGGGAGGAGAGGAGAACAGGGGAGGAGAGGAGAACAGGGGAGGAGAGGAGAACAGGGGAGGAGAGGAGAACAGGGGAGGAGAGGAGAACAGGGGAGGAGAGGAGAACAGGGGAGGAGAGGAGAACAGGGGAGGGGAGGAGAACAGGGGAGGGGAGAGGAGAACAGGGGAGGGGAGAGGAGAACAGGGGAGGAGAGGAGAACAGGGGAGGGGAGAGGAGAACAGGGGAGGAGAGGAGAACAGGGGAGGGGGAGGAGAACAGGGGAGGGGAGAGGAGAACAGGGGAGGAGAGGAGAACAGGGGAGGGGAGAGGAGAACAGGGGAGGGGAGAGGAGAACAGGGGAGGGGAGAGGAGAACAGGGGAGGGGAGAGGAGAACAGGGGAGGAGAGAGGAGAACAGGGGAGGAGAGGAGAACAGGGGAGGGATTAGTTTATGCTAATTCACTGGCAGTGGGAGCAGAAACACTTGGCCTGTCCTCTCCCCTCTTGAATTATCATTCCATTTTCCTCCCCTTTCCAATCCTCGCTCTCTTCGACCCATTGTCTCCTCTCCTTCCTTCACCTTTCCACCTGACTCTAGTCATGTCTTCTCTACTCTCCATCTCCACCCTTCCTTGCTCCCCTCTTCTCCCTTTCTCTTCCCTTCCCCCCTCAGTCTCTCCTTACATAAGAGGGATCAATTAGTGAAGGGCAGGTCTGCCCCCCAGCAAGCTTCACACCCACCCATATATACATTGTGCTCAAGTGCTTAGTCACACCACAGGAATCACACTGTTCACCTTAATCCAGTCTGTGTGTTTAAAGCTGTGAGTGAGCCGTCTACCTAGAAGATGAGGATAGATATTGCATTGGTGTTGGACTACGTGTGTGACTGCACGTGTGCATGTACTGTGTACCTGCAGAATGAGTATGAAGTAGTCGACAGGTTTGCCTCTCTCGTAGATGTAGTGCAGAGCAGAGCGCTTGTCGCTGTCGTTGAACTTGATCTCCTGGATGACGTCAGGGTGCCTCAGAATCCTCAGTAAGACCTTCTCAGTGACCTGACTGGGACTGAACAGACTCACCTCTGTTGGGCACAGACACACACCCAGACATCACTTCCAGATTCTACCATCAATTTAGACAAATCAGTCACACTAAAGGCTGTAGAACACATGAACAGGATGCAGTTATACACTGTAAGACTTGTTATGAGGATGTATGACCCAACATCATCCTGACTAAATACCAACAATTTTGTTGATATAGAGATTCCTTTTTTTAATGACATTATAAAGTCTCATAAACGCTTATAACAAGTTAAAGCGTTATACCTTCAGGCTTTAAGTCAAGTGTAACCGACAAATCTCCACTGGAATGCCATCTGGTTGACCTGTGTTAAGTTGTTAACTATAATACCATGGTATGGTACTTCCTGTCAGGTGATAGTCAACTCACCTGTAGCCAGGAAGCGATGAGCAGCCAGCATCAGTTGAGGAGAGATCTTCACCCTGCACTCGTTCTCTGTGTGCTTAAAAGCAGAGAAGTCACGCATTCTCTTGTTAGGGTCCACCTTCTTTCTGTTCCTATTGTCAGCTGGAGAGAGGAGAGAGAAAGAAAGTAGAGAAAGAAAGTAGAGAGAGAAAGAGAGTAGAGGAGAGAGAAAGAAAGTAGAGAGAGAAAGAGTCGAGAAAGAGAAAGTAGAGTGTAGAGAAAGAGTAGAGAGAGAGAGTAGAGAGAGAGAAAGTAGAGAGCCGAGAGAGAGAGAGAGAGCCGAGAGAGAGAGAGAGAGCCGAGAGAGAGTCAAGAGAGAGAGAGAGAGAGCCGAGAGAGAGAGAGAGAGCCGAGAGAGAGTCAAGAGAGAGAGAGAGAGCCGAGAGAGAGAGAGAGAGAGAGAGAGAGCCGAGAGAGAGAGAGAGAGCCGAGAGAGAGTCGAGAGAGAGAGAGTCGAGAGAGAGAGTCGAGAGAGAGAAAGTAGAGTGTAGAGAAAGAGTAGAGAGAGAAAGAGTAGAGAGAGGAGAGTAGAGAGAGAAAGTAGAGAAAGGAGAGAGAAAGTAGAGAGAGAAAGGAGAGTAGGGAGAGAGTAGAGAAGGAGAGAGAAAGCGAGGATAGAGAGAAAATAGGAAGAGAGGATAGAGGGAAAATGACAACAGTCATGTTTACCATGAGTGAATTCACTATCCACAAAAAAAAATGTTTAGGAGTATGGGAGCTTCATTCTCTTTATGTATTTTTCTGTTGACAATCCTGAAATGAGATGGGACACAGTGATAGACGGGAGATGGGAGTATGAAATTGGCGGAGGGGTTGGCATTCTGAAGGCGATGTGTGTTGGGAAACTGCAACGCTGCCTCTGTTTCAATACAACACAACTCCTCCTGAAGAGCTGATAGGTAGGCTTTTGCTCCAGCCCTACACTTGAACACACGATTCAGTTAGTCAAGGTCCTGAGGAGAAGCTGCTTCGTAGAATCAGATGTCTTAGAACAGGGTTGGAAACAAAACCAATTTCCATCCATAATTTAACTCATTACACTCCAGTTCACTACAGAATAAGTAAATTGACTCTGGACTGATCCATTGTCCATGTGTAGTTTCAATCAGGGTTGGTTGATGTTGACTCACTATAAAGGTCGGACTCGTCCAGTATCTCTGATTTGATGATCTCCTCGATGACATCCTCCAAGGTGACCAATCCCAGCACCTCGTAGAAGGGATCCCCCTCCCCCTCGCTGTTGACTTTCTGAACGATGGCCAGGTGAGATTTACCTAGAAGGGTGAACACCAGAGACAGTCAAGGCTAGAACCCACAACACCAAGAAGCAGAAAATACCCAGACCTAGTGTTTCCGAGTGAGACTGTGACGAGACCAAGATCAGTCAGTACTGGGGTCAGTCAGTCAGTCAGTACTGTGGTCAGTCAGTCAATCAGTCCTGGGGTCAGTCAGTCAGTCAGTACTGGGGTCAGTCAGTCAGTACTGTGGTCAGTCAGTCAATCAGTACTGTGGACAGTCAGTCAATCAGTACTGTGGACAGTGAGTCAGTCAGTACTGTGGACAATCAATCAGTCAGTACTGTGGACAATCAATCAGTCAGTACTGTGGACAGTCAGTCAGTCAGTACGGGGGTCAGTCAGTCAATCAGTCCTGGGGTCAGTCAGTCAATCAGTACTGGGGTCAGTCAGTACTGGGGTCAATCAGTCAGTCAGTACTGGGGTCAATCAGTCAGTCAGTCAGTCAGTACTGGGGTCAGTCAGTCAGTCAGTACTGGGGTCAATCAGAACTGGGGTCAATCAGTCAGTCAGTACTGTGGACAGTCAGTCAGTCAGTACTGGGGTCAATCAGTCAGTCAGTCAGTCAGTACTGGGGTCAGTCAGTACTGGGGTCAATCAGTCAGTCAGTACTGGGGTCAATCAGTCAGTCAATCAGTACTGGGGTCAGTCAGTCAGTCAGTCAGGACTGGGGTCAGTCAGTCAGTACTGTGGACAGTCAGTCAGTCAGTACTGGGGTCAGTCAGTCAGTACTGGGGTCAGTCAGTCAGTCAGTACTGGGGTCAGTCAGTCAGTCAGGACTGGGGTCAGTCAGTCAGGACTGGGGTCAATCAGTCAGTCAGGACTGGGGTCAATCAGTCAGTCAGGACTGGGGTCAATCAGTCAGGACTGGGGTCAATCAGTCAGTCAGTTGGGACTGAGGTCAATCAGTCAGTCAGTCAGTACTGAGGTCAATCAGTCAGTCAGTCAGTACTGAGGTCAATCAGTCAGTACTGGGGTCATTCAGTCAGTCGGGACTGGGGTCAATCAGTCAGTCAGGACTGGGGTCAATCAGTCAGTCAGTACTGGGGTCAATCAGTCAGTCAGTCCTGGGGTCAATCAGTCAGTCAGTCCTGGGGTCAGTCAGTCCTGGGGTCAGTCAGTACTGGGGTCAGTCAGTACTGGGGTCAGTCAGTCAGTACTGTGGACAATCAGTCAGTCAGTACTGGGGTCAATCAGTCAGTCAGTACTGGGGTCAGTCAGTACTGGGGTCAATCAGTCAGTCAGTACTGGGGTCAATCAGTCAGTCAGTCAGGACTGGGGTCAGTCAGTCAGTCAGGACTGGGGTCAGTCAGTCAGTACTGGGGTCAATCAGTCAGTCGGTACTGGGGTCAGTCAGTACTGGGGTCAGTCAGTACTGGGGTCAATCAGTCAGTCAGTCAGGACTGGGGTCAATCAGTCAGTACTGGGGGTCAATCAGTCAGTCAGTTAGTACTGGGGTCAGTCAGTCAGTACAGGGATCAGTCAGTCAGTCAGTACTGGGGTCAGTCAGTCAGTCAGTACTGTGGACAATCAGTCAGTCAGTCAGTACTGGGGTCAATCAGTCAGTCGGTACTGGGGTCAGTCAGTACTGGGGTCAATCAGTCAGTCAGTACTGGGGTCAATCAGTCAGTCAGTCAGTCAGTACTGGGGTCAATCAGTCAGTCAGTACTGGGGTCAATCAGTCAGTCAGGACTGGGGTCAGTCAGTCAGTCAGTCAGTACGGGGGTCAGTCAGTCAATCAGTCCTGGGGTCAGTCAGTCAATCAGTCCTGGGGTCAGTCAGTACTGGGGTCAATCAGTCAGTCAGTACTGGGGTCAATCAGTCAGTCAGTCAGTACTGGAGTCAGTCAGTAAGTACTGGAGTCAGTCAGTACTGGGGTCAGTCAGTACTGGGGTCAATCAGTCAGTCAGTCCTGGGGTCAGTCAGTCAGTACTGGGGTCAATCAGTCAATCAGTACTGGGGTCAATCAGTCAGTCAGTACTGTGGACAGTCAGTCAGTCAGTACTGTGGACAGTCAGTCAGTCAGTACTGGGGTCAATCAGTCAGTCAGTACTGGGGTCAATCAGTCAGTCAGTCAGTCAGTACTGGGGTCAATCAGTCAGTCAGTACTGGGGTCAATCAGTCAGTCAGGACTGGGGTCAGTCAGTCAGTCAGTCAGTACGGGGGTCAGTCAGTCAATCAGTCCTGGGGTCAGTCAGTCAATCAGTCCTGGGGTCAGTCAGTACTGGGGTCAATCAGTCAGTCAGTACTGGGGTCAATCAGTCAGTCAGTCAGTACTGGAGTCAGTCAGTAAGTACTGGAGTCAGTCAGTACTGGGGTCAGTCAGTACTGGGGTCAATCAGTCAGTCAGTCCTGGGGTCAGTCAGTCAGTACTGGGGTCAATCAGTCAATCAGTACTGGGGTCAATCAGTCAGTCAGTACTGTGGACAGTCAGTCAGTCAGTACTGTGGACAGTCAGTCAGTCAGTACTGTGGACAATCAGTCAGTCAGTACTGGGGTCAGTCAGTACTGGGGTCAATCAGTCAGTCAGTACTGGGGTCAATCAGTCAGTCAGTCAGGACTGGGGTCAGTCAGTCAGTACTGTGGACAGTCAGTCAGTCAGTACTGTGGACAGTCAGTCAGTCAGTACTGTGGACAGTCAGTCAGTCAGTCAGTACTGTGGACAGTCAGTCAGTCAGTACTGGGGTCAGTCAGTCAGTCAGTCAGTCAGTCCTGGGGTCAGTCAGTCAGTCAGTACTGGGGTCAATCAGTCAATCAGTACTGGGGTCAATCAGTCAGTCAGTACTGTGGACAGTCAGTCAGTCAGTACTGTGGACAATCAGTCAGTCAGTACTGTGGACAATCAGTCAGTCAGTACTGGGGTCAGTCAGTACTGGGGTCAATCAGTCAGTCAGTACTGGGGTCAATCAGTCAGTCAGTCAGGACTGGGGTCAGTCAGTCAGTACTGTGGACAGTCAGTCAGTCAGTACTGTGGACAGTCAGTCAGTCAGTACTGTGGACAGTCAGTCAGTCAGTACTGTGGACAGTCAGTCAGTCAGTACTGTGGACAGTCAGTCAGTCAGTCAGTACTGGGGTCAGTCAGTCAGTCAGTACTGGGGTCAATCAGTCAGTCAGTACTGGGGTCAGTCAGTCAGTCAGTAATGTGGGCAATCAGTCAGTCAGTCAGTACTGGGGTCAATCAGTCAGTCAGTACTGGGGTCAATCAATCAGTCAGGACTGGGGTCAATCAGTCAGTCAGTCCGGACTGAGGTCAATCAGTCAGTCAGTCAGTACTGGGGTCAATCAGTCAGTCAGTCAGGACTGGGGTCAATCAGTCAGTCAGGACTGGGGTCAATCAGTCAGTCAGTACTGTGGACAATCAGTCAGTCAGTACTGTGGACAATCAGTCAGTCAGTACTGTGGACAATCAGTCAGTCAGTACTGTGGACAATCAGTCAGTCAGTCCTGGGGTCAGTCAGTCAGTCAGTCCTGGGGTCAGTCAGTCAGTCCTGGGGTCAGTCAGTCAGTCCTGGGGTCAGTCAGTCAGTCCTGGGGTCAGTCAGTACTGGGGTCAGTCAGTCAGTCAGTACTGTGGACAATCAGTCAGTCAGTACTGGGGTCAATCAGTCAGTCAGTACTGGGGTCAGTCAGTACTGGGGTCAATCAGTCAGTCAGTACTGGGGTCAATCAGTCAGTCAGTCAGTCAGGACTGGGGTCAATCAGTCAGTCAGGACTGGGGTCAATCAGTCAGTCAGGACTGGGGTCAATCAGTCAGTCAGGACTGGGGTCAGTCAGTCAGTCAGGACTGGGGTCAGTCAGTCAGTCAGGACTGGGGTCAGTCAGTCAGTCAGGACTGGGGTCAATGAGTCAGGACTGGGGTCAGTCAGTCAGTCAGTACTGGGGTCAATCAGTCAGTCGGTACTGGGGTCAGTCAGTACTGGGGTCAGTCAGTACTGGGGTCAATCAGTCAGTACTGGGGTCAATCAGTCAGTCAGTCAGTACTGGGGTCAGTCAGTACAGGGATCAGTCAGTCAGTCAGTACTGGGGTCAGTCAGTCAGTCAGTACTGGGGTCAATCAGTCAGTCAGTACTGGGGTCAATCAGTCAGTCAGTACTGTGGACAATCAGTCAGTCAGTACTGGGGTCAATCAGTCAGTCAGTCAATCAGTCAGGACTGGGGTCAGTCAGTCAGTACTGGGGTCAGTCAGTCAGTCAGTACTGGGGTCAATCAGTACTGGGGTCAATCAGTCAGTCAGTCAGTACTGGGGTCAATCAGTCAGTCAGTCAGGACTGGGGTCAATCAGTCAGTCAGTCAGGACTGGGGTCAATCAGTCAGTCAGTCAGGACTGGGGTCAGTCAGTCAGTCAGTCAGTCAGTACTGTGGACAATCAGTCAGTCAGTCCTGTAGTCAGTCAGTCAGTACTGTAGTCAGTCAGTCAATCAGCTGGAGTCAATGGTGTTGTGAAATATCTGAAGATTGAGAGGAGAGACTATTCCTGGTTCCTGGGTGTTAGGGTACTGGGGGTAACCTACTTAAGTGTACTGTATATAGTAAGTCACATAACATCACTCCTCCCCCTCCCGAGTCTGTTCTGATCTGTGGTTCTTCCCCCAGTCCTCCTCTCATTAAGCTCGAAGTCCATACAAGAAAGGGGGATGGGGATAGAGAGAGACAGAAAGGGGTAATCCACTCATTCTCCTGGTTTACTATTCCTCCTCTCTTATCCTCCTCCCCGCTCTTATCCTCATCCCCTTCTCTTATCCTCCTCTCTTATCCTCCTCCTCGCTCTTATCCTCCTCCCCGCTCTTCACCTCCTCTCCGCTCTTATCCTCATCTCCGCTCTTATCCTCATCCCCTTCTCTTATCCTCCTCTCCGCTCTTATCCTCCTCCCCTTCTCTTATCCTCCTCTCTTATCCTCCTCCCCTTCTCTTATCCTCCTCTCCGCTCTTATCCTCCTCCCCTTCTCTTATCCTCCTCTCTTATCCTCCTCCCCTTCTCTTATCCTCCTCTCCGCTCTTATCCTCCTCCTCGCTCTTATCCTCCTCCCCTTCTCTTATCCTCCTCTCCGCTCTTATCCTCCTCCCCTTCTCTTATCCTCCTCCTCACTCTTATCCTCCTCCTCTCCGCTCTTATCCTCCTACCCGCTCTTATCCTCCTCTCCGCTCTTATCCTCCTCTCCGCTCTTATCCTCCTCTCCGCTCTTATCCTCCTCTCCGCTCTTATCCTCCTCCCCTTCTCTTATCCTCCTCCCCTTCTCTTATCCTCCTCCCCTTCTCTTATCCTCCTCTCTGCTCTTATCCTCCTCTCCGCTCTTATCCTCCTCTCCGCTCTTATCCTCTCAGGTGTTGGGAACACACTGTTCTGTGTATTTTACAAGCTCTGTCACATGTATAATATTGAGTGTGATATACCCTATTGTATTTTCAGCCTGCACTTAAAGGGACAGCGAACACACAGTGGGAATTGATTGGCTGAGTCAGTCAACCTAACACACACACAAACATCAGAGTCAACCAAACCCAACACACATATACTGTACTGTATACCTTCCCACTGACAACACGGCTGACATCTCACACACTGTCACAATCCAGCCAATAAAAAAAGAGTAGAGAGACACCAGTGGGTCAGAAGAGTGAGGTCACACGGTGATTCTAGCCACAGCGATGATCTGAATGCGTGGTTGTTAGGCTGAGTCAGTGTCGTCCATCTTTGATCTCTGACTGTCTGTGTGGTGTGAAGATCAGTACTGACCTGTCACTATCCCTCCACTAGGTCACCATGCTGTCTAACCACAGATACAAGGCTTCTTCAACAACTAACCCTTAAACCTCACCCATACCTTGTTCCCAACCTTACTCGTGTGTAATGTAGGGATGGAACAAAAGCCTGCACATCCTGTGTGTCTGCAGGACAGGCACTGTGGCAGCAGCAGCTTGCTCTACAGCCGAGACCCCAGCTCCAGACTGACAGTTCAGCTGTTCCCAACTGGTCCAGTAAACCCACTGGTCACCCAGAGAGAACACACAACTGGTATCCCAAGTCTGAACGAGCCTCTGATTAAACTTTGAGGATGTAAACAAGCAGAAACAGTGGCCCTCCAGGACCAGAGCTGTCCATCCCTAGCCTGGAATTCAAACTGATATGCACCATTTGCAGTACATAACGGTTTGGATTCCAGGCTACATCCCTGTTCTGAGCACAGAAATGAGACCATCGAAGGTCATCTAGTCAGTTCTGCTCACTATGGTGTGTTCTGATGGTGCTGGATAACAACTGCAGTGATGCTTCACTAGGACCCTCTTCACAATAAGGCCTAGGCTAGCTAGCTAGCTATCTATCTATCTCTATATCTATATCTATATCTATATATATATATATTTAAATAAACAGTTATGACAGCTGGTGACATTGTCATTCTTCACACACACACAATGATACAAACTGTAGTTTGGGTCAGCTAACTGGCTAGGCATATAGTTAGCCACCTAGGTTGTGTAATGAGCATGCAACATCAAATGACTTGATGTTGATAACATGCGTTACAACTTTTGAGTGAAGCGTTACAACAGCCTAGCTAGCCTAGCCCCTGGATAGCCCTACGACTGAGTGACGATAGCGGCCCTACGACTGAGTGACGATAGCGGCCCTACGACTGAGTGACGATAGCGGCCCTACGACTGAGTGACGATAGCGGCCCTACGACTGAGTGACGATAGCGGCCCTACGACTGAGTGACGATAGCGGCCCTACGACTGAGTGACGATAGCGGCCCTACGACTGAGTGACGATAGCGGCCCTACGACTGAGTGACGATAGCGGCCCTACGACTGAGTGACGATAGCGGCCCTACGACTGAGTGACGATAGCGGCCCTACGACTGAGTGACGATAGCAGCCCTACGACTGAGTGACGATAGCAGCCCTACGACTGAGTGACGATAGCAGCCCTACGACTGAGTGACGATAGCAGCCCTACGACTGAGTGACGATAGCAGCCCTACGACTGAGTGACGATAGCAGCCCTACGACTGAGTGACGATAGCAGCCCTACGACTGAGTGACGATAGCAGCCCTACGACTGAGTGACGATAGCAGCCCTACGACTGAGTGACGATAGCAGTCCTACGACTGAGTGACGATAGCAGCCCTACGACTGAGTGACGATAGCAGCCCTACGACTGAGTGACGATAGCAGTCCTAGCCCAATGCTCTCCCCGTGTGGCTCTACTATATAAATGACAACAGAATGGACCCAGAACTAATTATGGCAGAGTTCCTGGAGAGTTATAGGTACAGACTTCAGCTCCAGGCCAGCACTAACACAGCTGATTCAACCAGGTGTGAATAGTGCAGGTCTAGAACAAAAGCCTATTCCCTGAAGCTATCCAGAGACAGAGTTGATGACCCCTAGATTGTGATGTGTCACATTTGTTCCCTGCCATGACAACTGGGTTGAGATATTCCACTCATCGATACACACATCAATACAGCCAGGGGCACATCTATGTCAGTGTGTGTGTGTGTGTGTGTGTGTGTGTGTGTGTGTGTGTGTGAGAGTGTATTGATTATGGGAAGTGACGGATGCATTATAAATACTTTTCCATACATCAACCATTTATGTAAATATGGTGATGTATGACACATGCTTCCCCCGTCCCTCCAGATATACACACCTTTCTTGAACTCCTCCAGCATGGAGTCCAGCCGTGTGTCGTGGAACACAAAGTGGACCGGGTGGTTGTAGAACTTGGTGATGGTCTTCAGGGTGGTGCAGTCGTCAGGGTCCACGAACGCCAGGTCCTTCACATACAGGATGTCCACGATGTTGGAGCGCTCGTCGTCGAACACGGGGATGCGCGTGTAGCCGCTCTCCATGATCTCTGACATGGTGTTGAAGTCGAGGACCGCGTCATTCTGGATCATGAAGCAGTGGGCCAGAGGAGTCATCACGCTCTCCACCGTCTTATTCCGGAGTTCCAGAGCTCCTTGGATCATGTTGAGCTCCTCTTTGACCAGGTCGTTGTACGGTTCCGTCACCCTGAGCATCTCCACCAGCTTCTCGCGGTTATACACAGTGCCGATCTCCTGGCCTAGGAGCACGTCTAGGAGCTTGCTGACGGGGAAGGAGAGGGGGAAGGTGAGCAACATGAAGAACTTGGTCACCTGGATGGTGTTGGCGCCCACCGCCAGCCCGTGGCGAGAACACAGCGCCTGGGGGACGATCTCACCGAAAATCACAATACCCACTGTGGAGGCGACCACAGCGCCCAGCCCAGAGCCTATCAGGTCGTCCAGGAGGATGGTGAGTGTAGTATTGACCAAGACGTTGCCAAGCAACAGAGAACAGAGAAGGTAGTTCCCCTTGCTGCGGATGGGCTCAATTTTGCTGGCGTATTTCTTCTCCTTCTCTGAGCCACAACTCTGGACTATACGGAGCTCCATCGGGTCCAGAGCCATGAGCCCCAGGTTCAGCCCGCTGAACATGCCAGACAGCACCAACAGACAGCAGATGAGGATGATCTGGAACCACAGGGGGAGGAGAGTTTTCTCCCCCTCCACCACCCGCAGTCTCCCGTCGCTATCCCCGAGCAGAGCCCACCTACCATCAGCCAAACTCCTGATGCACAGCCCGTACTCCTTGTGCGGCTCGCTCTTACGAAGCGGCTTAATGTTTATGCTCAGTACCCCCGTGGTCCCCCGGCTACTGATGTTCATGTAGTTTGCGATGCTGAAGTCTTTTGTGAAATCAACACAAGTGCTGTTAGGTGTGTCGTCAATGATGTTATTGTTTCCCCCATCCTCGCTCCCATCCCCTCGTTCTGTGAACCGTATCTGAGCCCAGGTGCCCGAGTTGAGCTGCACACCGTAGAACCGGAGCTGCACTGTGCTCTCCTCCGTTACCTGGATGACCCCATCGTCAGTGGTCGAGGCCGGTTTGTCGCTCCTCTCCAGCCGCATACCGAGCACCTGGCTCCCGCTGTTGCTGACACTCGAAGTGGCTGTCTCGGTGCGTCCCCCCACTGCACTCCAAAGGAAAACGATTAGAGTCAGAACGTAGCCTTGCTGCCCGCTCCATTCTGTCGCCATGTTTGTTTCACTGTACTGGCGACCTGGGTGCTGACGTCACTACTCATCTCCCTCCAGCCCCGCTCCTATTACCATAATAACCCTAAAGCACCGCCTATCGGACACGGCAGGTATACCATACACACGCACACGTCTGTAACATACTGTTGGGGTTCAGCACAGGAGGTTGGTGGCACCTTCATTTGGGAGGACGGGCTCGTGGTAATGGCTGGAGTGGAATTGATGCTATTCCATTGACTCCGTTCCAGCCATTATTATGAACCATCCTCCCCACCCCTTGACTTGTTCCACATTTTGTTGTGTTACAGCCGAAATTGAAAATTGATTAAATTGATTTTTCTCTCACACCCATCTACACATAAAGTGAAAACATGTTTTTATCATTTTGATCAAATGTATTGAAAATGACATACAGAAATATCACATTTACATAAGTATTCACACCCCTGAGTCACACCTTTGGCAGTGATTACAGCTGTGAGTCTTTCTGGGTTAGTCTTTAAGAGCTTTGCATGTCTGGATTGTACAATATTTGCACATTATTCTTTTTTAATTCTTCAAGATCTGTAAAGTTGGTTGTTGATCATTGCTAGACAGCCATCATTGCTAGACAGCCAAGTCAAAGCTGTAACTAGGCCACACAGGAACATTCAATGTCGTCTTGGTATGCAACTTCAGTGTATATTTGGCCTTGTGTTTTAGGTTATTGTCCTGCTGAAAGGAGAATTTGTCTTCCAGTGTCTGTTGGAAAGCAGACTGAACCAGATTTTCCTCTAGGACTTACTTTGCCTGTGCTTAGTTATACTCCATTGCTTTTTATCCCCCAAAAATCCCTAGTCCTTGCCAATGATAAGCATACCCATAACCTGATGCAATCACCACCATGCTTGAAAATATGAAGAGTGGTACTCGGTGTGTGTGTTGGATTTGCCCCAAACAAAAAGCTTTGTACATTTATTTGTCATTATTTAAAATTGTTACTTTATTGCCAAAAGGATGAATGTTTTGGAATATTTTTATTCTGTACAGGCTTCTTTCTTTTCACTCTGTCATTTAAGTTAGTAATGCGGAGTAACTACAATGTTGTTGATCCATCCTCAGTTTTCTCCTATCACCGCCATTAAAGTGTGTAACTGTTTTAAAGTCACCATTGGCCTCATGGTGAAATCCCTCTCCGGCAACTGAGTTAGGAAGTACATTACATTTTTTTTACATTTTAGTCATTTAGCAGACGCTCTTATCCAGAGCAACTTACAGTAGTGAATGCATACATTTCATACATTTATTTATTTATTTTTCCGTACAAGTACCCTTGTATCTTTGTATTTACTGGGTGTATTGATACACCAGCCATAGTGTAAAGAATAATTTGCTCAAAATAATGTTCAATGTAAAAAAAAATTTACACATTTACCAATCAGTGCCCTTCTTTGTGAGGCATTGGAAAATCTCCCTGAGACATTGCAGCTTTTAATTTTGTATTAATTTGTAAAAAAATAAATAATTGAAAAACATAATTCTACTTTGACATTATGGGGTATTATGTGTAGGCCAGTGTCACTAAATCTCAATGTAATCCATTTTAAATTCAGGCTGTAACACAACAAAATGGGTGTGAATACTTTCTGAAGTCACTGTATACCTCAGTGATTGTCACTGGGCTATGATCGGGGCAATGTTCTGAGCTGCACGTTCACGCTGGACTGCGCTACAGTTTTCTCATGTCGCACGCCGTGCGTGTGAATGGTAGAATCTGGCAAGCATGAATGCTATTGGGCGCGTCCTCTTCCCAGGCGTTGCTGACCAATGCAAGATCTTACAATGCCTGGATAGGTATTTTAAGTATTAGCTAACCACATTATATGTTATAGCAATCTGTCAGTCAATGACACAGTCAATGACGTCGCACACAACCTTCGCTTTGATGCATGCAAAGCTATGTACACTTACTGTATGTTCACTACATGACCAAAAGTATGTGGACACCTGCTCGGCGAATATCTCATTCCAAAATTATGGGAATTAATATGGAGTTTGTCCCCCCTTTGCTGCTATAACAGCCTCCGCTCTTCTGGGAAGGCTTTCCACTTGATGTTGGAACATTGCTGCGGGGACTTGCTTCCATTCAGCCACAAGAGCATTAGTGAGGTTGGGCACTGATGTTGGGCGGTTAGACATGGCTTGTAGTCGGCATAACAATTCATCCCAAAGCTGTTCGATGGGGTTGAGGTCAAGGCTCTGTGCAGTCTAGTCAAGTTATTCAACACCAATCTCGACAAACCATTTCTGTATGGACCTCGCTTTGTGCACAGGGGTATTGTCATGCTGAAACAGGAAAGGGTCTTCCCCAAACTGTTGCCACAAAGGTGGAAGCACAGAATCGTCTAGAATATCATTGTATGATGTTGCGTTAAGATTTCCCTGCACTGGAACTAAGGGGCCTAGCCCAGACTATGAAAAATAGCCCCAGACCATTATTCCTCCTCCACCAAACTTTACAGTTGGCACAATGCATTGAAGCAGGTGTTGTTCTCCTGGCATCTGCCAAAACCAGATTCGTCCATCGGACTGCCAGATGGTAAATCGTGATTCATCACTCCAGAGAAGACGTTTTCACTGCTCCAGAGTCCAATGGCGGCAAGCTTTACACCCCTCCAGCCGACGCTTGCCATTGAGCATGGTGATCTTAGGCTTGTGTGCAGCTGCTCAGCCATGGAAACCCATTTCATGAAGCTCCCAACAAACAGTTATTGTGCTGATGTTGCTTCCAGGGGCAGTTTGGAACTCGATAGTGAGAGTTGCAACCAAGGACAGACGATTTTTACGTGCTACACGCTTCAGCACTTGACGGTCCGTTCTGTGAGCTTGTGTGGCTACGTCGTGGCTGAACCAGTGTTCCCACTTCACAATAACAGAACTGACCGGGGCAGCTCTAGCAGGGCAGAAATTTGACGAACTGACTTGTTGGAAAGGTGGCATCCTATGACAGTCTCACTGAGCTCTTTAGTAAGGCATTGTCAATAAGAATTTGTTCTTAACATTCTACTGCCAATGTTTGTCTATGGAGATTACATTGTCAACAACGGGTGTGGCTGAAATAGTTGAAGGGGTGTCCCCATACTTTTATATATAGTGTATGTACTTGAAGTTCGTGTTAGCCAGACTAATTATGTAGACCTATAGTGTACACACATTTTGGACTGAGCAATTTTAGTGTTTGCTAATTTCATTCTGTATCTTATCATTTATTAGGCTCACCGTTATGATTGTTTATAGCCCATACATAGGCTTTATTGTCACCTCAAAAGGTCTACAAGATAGAATATCATAACATTGTGCCTAATCAATGATCCATATCTTGCGTCTTGATATCAGCCCAAGGCAGATTATCCCTAATTAAATTACATCATCACATTTTGCCATAAAGGACCAAGGCAATGTGGCAGAGTGAATCCTGCGGTTTATAGACAGTCAAAGACCCAGCTGTTATGTAAAGGGTCGGCACACTGCATCTATGTGTCTCACCCGCATCTCTCTGGCTCTGGCGGCCAGGCATCGCAGTGTGGGCAACAGTGGGTCTCAGTTCAATTTAAGTTTCAACCAAAAGACCCTGTCTAAAAGTTGTTGTTTTTTAGATTGGATTCAGGGTTGAAGACCACTCAACCAAACCAAAGATGTGCATGATGTGGTAACGTCTGTGCTCAGTGGCAAAGCAGATGGATAGTCAATGGTCATTCGCGTCACTGAGACAGTTGCAGTCAGTGTTACTGATGCAACTCACCGCAGGTGGTCACTGGTAGATGTGACTATGAGCTGATAGTCAAATTCAAATCAAATCAAATTTATTTTTATATAGCCCTTCGTACATCAGCTGATATTCTCAAAGTGCTGTACAGAAACCCAGCCTAAAACCCCAAACAGCAAGCAAAGCATGTGAAAGAAGCACGGTGGCTAGGAAAAACTCCCTAGGAAAAACTCCCTAGAAAGGCCAAAAACCTAGGAAGAAACCTAGAGAGGAACCAGGCTATGAGGGGTGGCCAGTCCTCTTCTGGCTGTGCAGGGTGGATATTAAAACAGAACATGGTCAAAATGTTAAAATGTTAAAATGTTCATAAATGACCAGCATGGTCAAATAATAATAATCATAGTAGTTGTCGAGGGTGCAACAAGCACGTCCGGTGAACAGGTCAGGGTTCCATAGCCGCAGGCAGAACAGTTGAAACTGGAGCAGCAGCACGGCCAGGTGGACTGGGGACAGCAAGGAGTCATCATACCAGGTAGTCCTGAGGCATGGTCCTAGGGCTCAGGTCCTCCGAGAGAAAGACAGAAAGAGAGAAAGAGAGAATTAGAGAGAGCATATTTAAATACACACAGGACACCGGATAAGACAAGAGAAATACTCCAGATGTAACAGACTGACCCTAGCCCCCCGACACATAAACTACTGCAGCATAAATACTGGAGGCTGAGACAGGAGGGATCAGAAGACACTGTGGCCCCATCCGATGATACCCCCGGACAGGGCCAAACAGGCAGGATATAACCCCACCCACTTTGCCAAAGCACAGCCCCCACACCACTAGAGGGATGTCTCCAACCACCAACTTACCGTCCTAAGACAAGGCCGAGTATAGCCCACAACGATCTCCGCCATGGCACAACCCAAGGGGGGGGGGGGGGGGGGGCGCCAACCCAGACAGGAAGACCACGTCAGTGACTCAATCTCTTAAGGGATGGATGGGTCAAAAACAAAGGGTGGACAACAATGACATCAACAAACATCAACAACAAAACGTGTTAAAGTTTATGCTCCACGTGCATTTTTAAACAGACTAAAATATGAATAATAAAACAATTTAGGCTAAAAGGCTAGCGTAATGATTGAAATAATCTAATGTTTTATAAAAAAAAATAAACCTATGCTTTAGGCTATTCAATTTGTGCCTACCAGTTTTAAATGTCACCGTGTAGTAGCCTAGTGAGGTAGATATGACTTAATTCTCTGTTAATCTATGATTTTAAAAAATCCTCTGATTTTTCCGTGACCTAGAGCTACGTAACAATACTGTAGAAATCACGGTTGTGTTTAATCCAATGACAGTTTTTATGCGATCTGATATTGCCATCTAGTGGACAAAAACGGAATATCCCTGATTGGGCAGCGCTTTTACAATAGCGCAGTCAAATAACATTTATTCTTCAAAAAAAGAATCATGGTACAAGAACATTTAAAATTTCATGATACTACAACATTTGAATATTATGAATATAATTCTGATCAAGAAACATCTTAAACATTTTCAGGATTCAACTTGCATTTTGAAAATAAATATTTGACGATTATGAGAGATAGCGATTCTAGAATGACTGATCTATTAAAACCACCCATTGACAATGAGTGCATCTTAATCTTAACATTGTGTAAAAATCATCTCTTTAGGGTTGCTATAATAGTAAAACAACCTATAAAGATATGTAGCCTATCTATCGGCTGTCAATTAATACAATTGTTAATGAAACTGTTAATGAGAGGCATCGTCAGTGAAAACACTAAACTATATTCATTGCTCCACTTCATAATCATTCCTTCATTCCTTCCACATGCACCGTTTGTCTTTTTATATTGAACTAATGTAGCCTATATAACAAAGTGTCTTTTCTGTGCTGAAAACGGTCGCTATTCCATTCACACAATACTATAAAACAAAGACATATAGTCCTAACTCAAACCTAACGTGACTCTTGTACAAAATGTTTGTACAGATGCTTTTTTCTAGAAAAGCATTGGAAAATGTCCTGTCATAATAGCTAATGCTCATAACTGAGAACAGTGGTGTTTAAACTGTATACTCTACATTGCTATCTTCACTACCCCAGATCTCATATTCGTGTGTTTGTGTGTGGGCATGTCTGTGATGCTAGATGTCTGGGCCCTCTCTCCTAGGGCTCTGTGTCTGTCTGTCAGTAGGTGTGTGTGTGTTGTGTGTGTGTGTAACTCCAGCCGTCCATCCCCTCTGATACTCCCAGGGCTCTGTGTCTGTCTGTCAGTAGGTGTGTGTGTGTGTGTGTTGTGTGTGTGTGTTACTCCAGCCGTCCATCCCCTCTGATACTCCTAGGGCTCTGTGTCTGTCTGTCAGTAGGTGTGTGTGTGTGTTGTGTGTGTGTGTTACTCCAGCCGTCCATCCCCTCTGATACTCCCAGGGCTCTGTGTCTGTCTGTCAGTAGGTGTGTGTGTGTGTGTGTGTGTGTTTGTGTGTGTGTGTGTGTGTGTTACTCCAGCCGTCCATCCCCTCTGATACTCCTAGGGCTCTGTGTCTGTCTGTCAGTAGGTGTGTGTGTGTGTGTGTTGTGTGTGTGTGTTACTCCAGCCGTCCATCCCCTCTGACACTCCTAGGGCTCTGTGTCTGTCTGTCAGTAGGTGTGTGTGTGTGTTGTGTGTGTGTGTTACTCCAGCCGTCCATCCCCTCTGATACTCCCAGGGCTCTGTGTCTGTCTGTCAGTAGGTGTGTGTGTGTGTGTGTGTGTGTTTGTGTGTGTGTGTGTGTGTGTTACTCCAGCCGTCCATCCCCTCTGATACTCCTAGGGCTCTGTGTCTGTCTGTCAGTAGGTGTGTGTGTGTGTGTGTGTGTGTGTGTGTTGTGTGTGTGTGTTACTCCAGCCGTCCATCCCCTCTGATACTCCTAGGGCTCTGTGTCTGTCTGTCAGTAGGTGTGTGTGTGTGTTGTGTGTGTGTGTTACTCCAGCCGTCCATCCCCTCTGATACTCCTAGGGCTCTGTGTCTGTCTGTCAGTAGGTGTGTGTGTGTGTGTGTTGTGTGTGTGTGTTACTCCAGACGTCCATCCCCTCTGACACTCCTAGGGCTCTGTGTCTGTCTGTCAGTAGGTGTGTGTGTGTGTTGTGTGTGTGTGTTACTCCAGCCGTCCATCCCCTCTGATACTCCCAGGGCTCTGTGTCTGTCTGTCAGTAGGTGTGTGTGTGTGTGTGTGTGTGTTTGTGTGTGTGTGTGTGTGTGTTACTCCAGCCGTCCATCCCCTCTGATACTCCTAGGGCTCTGTGTCTGTCTGTCAGTAGGTGTGTGTGTGTGTGTGTGTGTGTGTGTGTTGTGTGTGTGTGTTACTCCAGCCGTCCATCCCCTCTGACACTCCTAGGGCTCTGTGTCTGTCCGTCTGGCAGTAGAACATTGACAGTGTAGCTGATCTTCTTCGACTGCAGCACGCTGTAGGTGTTGTCAAAACGCAGCACATCTACACACAGGACACAATACAGAATTACTACTGTGTATCTGTCTGGCTGTATGTGTGTATATGCCTAGCTGTATGTGTGTATATGTCTAGCTGTATGTGTGTATCTGTCTAGCTGTATGTATGTATATGTCTAGCTGAATGTGTGTAGATGTCTAGCTGTATGTGTGTATATGTCTGGCTGTATGTGTGTATCTGTTAAGCTGTATGTGTGTATCTGTCTAGCTGTATGTGTGTATATGTCTGGCTGTATGTGTGTATATGTCTAACTGTATGTGTGTATCTGTCTAGCTGTATGTGTGTATCTGTCTAGCTGTATATGTGTATATGTCTGGATGTATGTGTGTATCTGTCAAGCTGTATGTGTGTATCTGTCAAGCTGTATGTGTGTATCTGTCTAGCTGTATGTGTGTATCTGTCTAGCTGTATGTGTGTATATGTCTATCTGTATGTGTGTAGATGTCTAGCTGTATGTGTGTATCTGTCTAGCTGAATGTGTGTAGATGTCTAGCTGTATGTGTGTATATGTCTAGCTGTATGTGTGTGTATATGTCTAGCTGTATGTGTGTATATGTCTAGCTGTATGTGTGTATATGTCTAGCTGTATGTGTGTATATGTCTGGCTGTATGTGGGTATCTGTCAAGCTGTATGTGTGTATCTGTCTAGCTGTATGTGTGTATATGTCTGGCTGTATGTGTGTATATGTCTAACTGTATGTGTGTATCTGTCTAGCTGTATGTGTGTATCTGTCTAGCTGTATATGTGTATATGTCTGGATGTATGTGTGTATCTGTCAAGCTGTATGTGTGTATCTGTCAAGCTGTATGTGTGTATCTGTCTAGCTGTATGTGTGTATCTGTCTAGCTGTATGTGTGTATATGTCTATCTGTATGTGTGTAGATGTCTAGCTGTATGTGTGTATCTGTCTAGCTGAATGTGTGTAGATGTCTAGCTGTATGTGTGTATATGTCTAGCTGTATGTGTGTGTATATGTCTAGCTGTATGTGTGTAGATGTCTAGCTGTATGTGTGTATATGTCTAGCTGTATGTGTGTATATGTCTAGCTGTATGTGTGTATATGTCTAGCTGTATGTGTGTCTATGTCTAGCTGTATGTGTGTATATGTCTAGCTGTATGTGTGTGTAGATGTCTAGCTGTATGTGTTTAGATGTCTAGCTGTATGTGTGTATCTGTCTAGCTGAATGTGTGTAGATGTCTAGCTGTATGTGTGTATATGTCTAGCTGTATGTGTGTGTATATGTCTAGCTGTATGTGTGTAGATGTCTAGCTGTATGTGTGTATATGTCTAGCTGTATGTGTGTATATGTCTAGCTGTATGTGTGTATCTGTCTAGCTGTATGTGTGTATATGTCTGGCTGTATGTGTGTATCTGTCTAGCTGTATGTGTGTATATGTCTGGCTGTATGTGTTTAGATGTCTGGCTGTATGTGTGTATCTGTCTAGCTGTATGTGTGTATATGTTTAGCTGTATGTGTGTATATGTCTGGCTGTATGTGTGTATATGTCTAGCTGTATGTGTGTATCTGTCTAGCTGTATGTGTGTATCTGTCTAGCTGTATGTGTGTATCTGTCTAGCTGTATGTGTGTATATGTCTGGCTGTATGTGTGTAGATGTCTAGCTGTATGTGTGTATATGTCTAGCTGTATGTGTGTATCTGTCTAGCTGTATGTGTGTATATGTCTGGCTGTATGTGTGTATATGTCTGGCTGTATGTGTGTATATGTCTAGCTGTATGTGTGTATCTGTCTAGCTGTATGTGTGTATCTGTTTAGCTGTGTGTGTGTATATGTCTAGCTGTGTGTGTATATGTCTAGCTGTGTGTGTATATGTCTAGCTGTGTGTGTATATGTCTGGCTGTATGTGTGTATATGTCTAGCTGTATGTGTGTATCTGTCTAGCTGTATGTGTGTATCTGTGTAGCTGTATGTGTGTATATGTCTAGCTGTATGTGTGTATATGTCTAGCTGTATGTGTGTGTCTAGCTGTATGTGTGTATCTGTCTAGCTGTATGTGTGTATATGTCTGGCTGTATGTGTGTATATGTCTGGCTGTATGTGTGTATATGTCTGGCTGTATGTGTGTATATGTCTAGCTGTATGTGTGTATCTGTCTAGCTGTATGTGTGTATCTGTCTAGCTGTATGTGTGTATCTGTTTAGCTGTATGTGTGTATATGTCTAGCTGTGTGTGTATATGTCTAGCTGTGTGTGTATATGTCTGGCTGTATGTGTGTATATGTCTAGCTGTGTGTGTATATGTCTGGCTGTATGTGTGTATATGTCTAGCTGTATGTGTGTATCTGTATAGCTGTATGTGTGTATCTGTATAGCTGTATGTGTGTATCTGTTTAGCTGTATGTGTGTATATGTCTAGCTGTGTGTGTATATGTCTAGCTGTGTGTGTATATGTCTGGCTGTATGTGTGTATATGTCTAGCTGTGTGTGTATATGTCTGGCTGTATGTGTGTATATGTCTAGCTGTATGTGTGTATCTGTATAGCTGTATGTGTGTATCTGTATAGCTGTATGTGTGTATCTGTTAGTGTGAGTGTCTATTTGTATGTGCAAGTGTATACAGTGCATTCAGGAAAGTATTCAGACACATTCACTTTTTCCACATTTTGTAGCATTACAGCCTTATTCAAAAATGTATTAAATAGTTTTTCCCCCTCATCAATCTACACCCCATAATGACCTTTGAAGCACCTTTGGCAGCGATTACAGCATTAAGTCTTCTTGGGTATGATGCTACCAGCTTGGCACACCTGTATTTGGGGAATTTCTCCCATTCTTCTCCGCAGATCCTCTTAAGCTCTGTCAGGTTGGATGGGGAGCGTTGCTGCACAGCTATTTTCAGGTCTCTCCAGAGATGTTTGATCGGGTTCAAGTCCAGGCTCTGGCTGGGCCACTCAAGGACATTCAGAGACTTGTCCCAAAGCCACTCCTGCGTTGTCTTGGCTGTGTGCTTTTGGTCGTTGTCCTGTTGGAAGGTGAACCTTCACCCCAGTCTGAGGTCCTAAGTGCTCTGAAGCAGGTTTTCATCAAGGATCTCTCTTAATCTTTCCCTCGATTAACAGAGTGGCAGTCCCTGCCACTGAAAAACATCCCCACAGCATGATTCCGCCCCACCATGCTTCACCATAGGGATGGTATTGGCCAGGTAATGAGCGGTGCCTGGTTTCCTCGACGTGATGCTTGGAATTTAATCTTGGTTTCATCGGACCAGAGAATCTTGTTTCTCATATTCCGAAAAGTCCTTTAGGTGCCTTTTGGCAAACTCCAAGCGGGCTGTCATGTGCCTTTTACTGAGGAGCGGCTTCCGTCTGGCCACTCTACCATAAAGGCCTGATTGGTGGAGTGCGGCAGAGATGAATTCCTTCTGGAAGGTTCTCCCATCTCCACAGAGGAACGCTGGAGCTCTGTCAGAGTGAAAATCGGGTTCTTGGTCACCTCCCTGACCAAGGCCATTCTTCCCCGATTGCTCAGTTTGGCCGTGCGGACAGCTCTAGGAAGAGTCTTGGTGGCTCTAAACTTCTTCCATTTAAGAATGATGGAGGCCCCTGTGTTCTTGGGGACCTCAATACTCCTGATTTTTTTTTGTACCCTTCCCCAGATGTGTGCCTCGATACAATGCTATCTCTTGTTACTCTTCCCCAGATCTGTGCCTCGATACAATGCTATCTCTTGTTACTCTTCCCCAGATCTGTGCCTCGATACAATGCTATCTCTTGTTACTCTTCCCCAGATCTGTGCCTCGATACAATGCTATCTCTTGTTACTCTTCCCCAGATCTGTGCCTCGATACAATGCTATCTCTTGTTACCCTTCCCCAGATCTGTGCCTCGATACAATGCTATCTCTTGTTACTCTTCCCCAGATGTGTGCCTCGATACAATGCTATCTCTTGTTACTCTTCCCCAGATCTGTGCCTCGATACAATGCTATCTCTTGTTACTCTTCCCCAGATCTGTGCCTCGATACAATGCTATCTCTTGTTACTCTTCCCCAGATCTGTGCCTCGACACAATCCTGTCTCGGAGCTCAACGGACAATTCCTTCGACCTCATGGCTTGGTTTTTGCTCTGACATGCACTCTCAACTGTGGGACCTTATATAGACAGGTGTGTGCCTTGACAAATCATGTCCAATCAATTGATTTTACCACAGGTGGACTCTCAAGGATGATCACAGGTGGACATCTCAAGGATATGAAATGTCTGCATTCACTACTGTAAGTCGCTCTGGATAAGAGTGTCTGCTAAATGACTAAAATGTAAAAACGTAAATGTAATGATGATCAATGGAAACAGGATGCACCTGAGCTCAATTTCAAGTCTAATAGCAAAGGGTCTGAATACTTATTTAAATGAGGTATTTCTGTTTTTTATTTTTATAAATGAGCAAAAATGTCTAAAAACTTGTTTTTGCTTTGTCATTATGTGGTATTGTGTGCAGGTTGATGAGGATTTTTTTTTATTTCATCAATTTTAGTATAAGGCTGTAACATAACAAAATGTAGAAAAAGAGAAGGGGTCTGAACATCTTTGTGTGTATGTGTTCATCTATGTGTGTGTGTGTGTGTGTGTGTGGTGTGTGTGTGTGTGTGTGTGTGTGTGTGTGTGTGTGTGTGTGTGTGTGTGTGTGTGTGTGTGTGTGTGTGTGTGTGTGTGTGTGTGTGTACCACAGGAGGTTGGTGGCACCTTAATTGGGGAGGACGGACTCATGGTAATGGCTTGAGCGGAATGAGTAGGATAGTATTATGAGCCATTATTATGAGCCGTCCTCCCCTCAGCAGCCTCCACTGGTGTGTACTCACAAGTTCCAGGCTCAGGGCAGGTGAGTGAGCGGTCCTCTGGGACCATGTGTGAGTTGTAGCGTTCACTAGGCACCACCTGCAGCATATCCCCCACCTTCTGAGCCCCACCCCCCTCCTGCGTCCGCATGAAAACCCCAAAGCCTATGTCTGCCCCATCACTGGCAAACTGCCACCTAGAGAGGAGAGGGTGGAGGAGGAGATGGAGGGAGGTGGGGAGATAGAGGGGAGGAGGAAGGAAGATGGACGAGAAGAGAGGAGGGGAGGTGTTACTCCACGTGACATCTTTACCAGGGCTGCATCTCAATAGTGTAAAGTGGCTTCCTCTCCTTCATCTGCACTGATCTGAAATCACCACTGGGTAGGAGAAATCAATATGGAAGACACCCATGTCAGTTTGGGGTCAGGGTTTAACTCTAGTGTGTTCGGTCAGACTTAAAGCTGGAATCTGCACTTGGTGAAACTGCCATGTCCGTTTGGGATATTACAACAACAAACAAGTTACTTCAAACAACGAACACTGTTGTTTTCCCTCAGGCATCATGGCATGAGAGATAGAACACAATAAGTACTGCCGATTTTTGGTTTGTTTCAGCAACAAAAACAACAAAGGCGCTGGGGGCGAACAGTAACGCTGTTTCACCTTATGTGGATTTCAGCTTTAAGGTCAAAGATTACAGCCCGGTTTGGGAAGTAAGGTAAGGGTTAGAGGTCAGTTGTCAGGGTTAAAGGTTGGTTACCTGAGGATGCTGCTGGGGGTGGTGATGTCATACTCCAGTGTGAAGGCGGAGCCTCGGCTGATGGTCACACTGTTGTCATACTGGACCTTGACCATATTGTCCTGAACATAGTACGACCTGGGCACCGTACCGCCGTAGTTTATCTACCACCACAACACACGCATGAATTCATGCACACACCTCTCTCTCCTCTCTCTCTCTCTCTCTCTCTCTCTCTCTCTCTCTCTCTCTCTCTCTCTCTCTCTCTCTCTCTCTCTCTCTCTCTCTCTCTCTCTCTCTCTCTCTCTCTCTCTCTCTCTCTCTCCTCTCTCTCTCTCTCTCCTCTCTCTCTCTCTCTCTCTCTCTCTCTCTCTCCCTCTCTCTCTCTCTCTCTCCTCTCTCTCTCTCTCTCTCTCTCTCTCTCTCTCTCTCTCCTCTCTCTCTCTCTCTCTCTCTCTCTCTCTCTCTCTCGTCCGGGTTTTGGCCGGTGTAGGCCGTCATTGTAAATAAGAATTTGTTCTTAACTGACTTGCCTAGTTAAATAAAGGTTAAATAAAATAAAACATTGGCAAAGCAAGTGACATAGATACTAAACAAAAGTGAAACAAACAATAAAAAATGAACAGTAAACATGAAAGGAATAGAGACATGGCAGATGTCATATTATGTTTATATACGGTGTTATAACGACGTGTAAAGGCAGAATAAATAAACATTAATAAGGGTTGTATTTACAATGGTATTTGTTCAATGGTTGCCCTTTTCTTGTGGCAACACGTCACAAATCTTGCTGCTGTGATGGGACACTGGTATTTCACCCAATAGATTTGGGAGTTTATCAAAATTTTATTTGTTTTTCGAATTCTTTGTGGGTCCGTGTAATCTGAGGGAAATATGTGTCTCTAATATGGTCATATATTTGGCAGGAGGTTAGGAAGTACAGCTCGGTTTCCACCTCATTTTGTGGACAGTGTGCACATAGCCTGTCTTCTCTTGAGAGCCAGGTCTGCCAATGGCGGCCTCTCTCAATAGCAAGGCTATAGCAAGAGTCTGTGGTCACTAAAGGTCCCATGGCACTTATCATAAGAGTATAACCCCGGTGTCCTGGCTAAATTCCCAATATGACCACCATGGTCACCTAATCATCCCCAGCTTCCAATTGGCTCATTCATCCCCCTCCTCTCCCCTGTAACTATTCCAAAGGTTGTTGCTGTAAATGAGAATGTGTTCTCAGTCAATTTACCTGGTAAAATAAGGGTTAAAAAAACCAACAACAAAAAACAGTTATTTCTTTCCTTAAGTTTGGGTCATTCACAGTGGTCAGGTATTCTGCCACTGTGTACTCTCTGTTTAGGGCCAAATAGCATTCTAGTTTGCTCTGTTTTTTGGTAAATTCTTTCCAATGTGTCAACTAATTATCTTTTAGTTTTCTCATGATTTGGTTGGGTCTAATTGTGTTGCTGTCCTGGGGCTCTGTGGGGTCTCTTTGTGTTTGTGAACAGAGCTCCAGGACCAGCTTGCTTAGGGGACTCTTCTCCAGGTTCATCTCTCTGTAGGGGATGGCTTTGTTATCGAAGGTTTGGGAATCGCTTCCTTTTAGGTGGTTGTAGAATTGAAAAGCTATTTTCTGGTATCAGCCTAGTTCTGCTCTGCATGCAATTTTAGGTGTTTTACGTTGTACAAGGAGGATATTTTTTATCAAAATTCTGCATCCCATTTTGTGAATTCTTGGATGGTGAGTGGACCCTAGACCTCACAACCATAAAGGGCAATGGGTTCCTTAACTGATTCAAGTATTTTTAGCCAAATCTTATTTGGGATGTCGAATTTGATGTTCCTTTTGATGGCGTAGAAGTCCCTTCTTGCCTTGTCTCTCAGATCGTTCATAGCTTTGTGGAAGTTACCTCGCTCCCTCCCTCCCTCTCTCTCACCATGGTGCGACAGCGAGGGTCACCATCAGGGTCAGTAAGGGTTCCTCCGTACGCCACCGGGAGTTGCTCCGGGTCAACGTGCTTAAGTAACACCTCCTGCCAGTTAGCTAGAGACGGAGAGAGGGGGAAAAGAGAGGGGGAAAAGAGAGGGGGAGAGAGCGAGAGAGAAAGACAGACGGGAGGTTCAAAAGCTTGTTACAGCTGTACACTTGGCCCACCACCACCTGATGTGAGATTGCCCCCTAATGGCAAGAAGTGACATCTCAAAACGATACAGACCAGGGCTCTCCAACCCTGTTCCTGGACAGCTACCCTCCTGTAGGTTTTTGCTCCAGCTGTTGTTACTACCTGTTGTAACTAACCTGATTCAGCTTATCAGCCAATTAGATTAGGGTTGGAGTAAAAACCTACAGGACGGTAGCTCTCCAGGAACAGGGTAGGAGAGCCCTGGATTAGACAGACACATACCATATCAAAGAGCAATATTAGGTGATATTTTCTCATTTACAGAAACCATATTCCAATAGTCCATATTGATAAGAAAAATACCTCACATATACTGTAACTGCTCCCTAGTGTGTAGTATATATGGGAACACAGTACTCACATCCCAGAATGATGATCTTATGACGTGTCTCTTCACTCAGGAAGTGTTTGACCAGGTTGTAGGCCATCGGGAATAGCTTAGGAGCTGCAGGGAGAGGCACTATAAATACACACACGGACGCACGCACAACACAGGAGGCTGCTGAGGGGAGGACGGCTCATAATAATTCCGCTCCAGCCATTACCACAAGCCCGTCCTCCCCAATTAAGGTGCCACCAACCTCCCGTGACTCACATTTAATTGACATAGATATTGTAAGACATAGATTGTAAGACATAGATACTACACACACACACACACACACCGCACACACGCATACACACATACACACATGCAGAATCTAGATGACTCACTCTTGATGAGAAACACCCTCTTGAGTCCTTCAGGATAGTTCTCCTCAAACATGGTAAGGATCTGCAACAGTATTAGTGAGGGACAGCCAGCCAGCCAACAGACAGGCAACAGCCAGCCATACAATGGCCAGACAGACAGACAGCCAGCAAGACAGACAACAGCCAGCCAGACAGACACATTGTTTTTCAGACACGTCTATTCATGGTGGTCTCACCCATAGAGATGCATAAACACTAAAAGATGAGGGTTCCCCAAGGGATCTTTAGGAAGGGTGATGGTTCTATGTGGAGCCATAATTACTCAAATAACCCTTGTGTTCTTCAATGGTTCTTTAAAGTTCACAAAAGGGTTCTTTGCTCTTTTAGTGATAATTAAATGTAGGGGAGGTGGCTCATTAGAAGATATATAATATAATATGCCTGACCAGAATAAAAACCTGTATGGTTCTTCTACAGGATCTACAAAGAACCTTTCAGATTGAGAAAGGCTTTTTATAAACTCAGAAAAAAAAGAAACGTCCCTTTTTCAGGACTCTGTCTTTCAAAGATAATTCGTAAAAATTCAAATAACTTCCCACATCTTCATTGTAAAGGGTTTAAACACAGTTTCCCATGCTTGTTCAATGAACCATAAACAATTCATGAACATGCACCTGTGGATCGTTTGTTAAGACACTAACAGCTTACAGTCAGTAGGCAATTAAGGTCACAGTTATGAAAACTTAGGACACTAAAGAGGCCTTTCTACTGACTCTGAAAAACACCAAAAGAAAGATGCCCAGGGTCCCTGCTCATCTGCGTGAACGTGCTTTAGGCATGCTGCAAGAATGCATGAGGACTGCAGATGTGGCCAGGGCAATAAATTGCAATGTCCGTACTGTGAGACGCCTAAGAGAGTGCTACAGGGAGACAGGACGGACCGACAGCTGATCGTCCTCGCAGTGGCAGACCACGTGTAACAACACCTGCACAGGATCTGTACATCCGAACATCACACCTGCGGGACAGGTACAGGATGGCAACAACAACTACCTGAGTTACACCAGGAATGCATAATCTCTCCATCAGTGCTCAGACTGTCCGCAATAGGCTGAGAGAAGCTGGACTGAGGGCTTGTAGGCCTGTTGTAAGGCAGGTTCTCACCAGACATCACCGGCAACAACGTCGTCTATGGGCACACCCCATCGTTGCTGGACCAGACAGGATGTCAAAAAGCGCTCTTTACTGTCTCACCAGGGGTGATGGTCGGATTCGCGTTTATCGTCGATGGAATGAGCATTACACCGAGGCCTGTACTCTGGAGCGGGATCGATTTGGAGGTGGAGGGTCCGTCATGGTCTGGGGCGGTGTGTCACAGCATCATCGGACTGAGCTTGTTGTCATTGCAGGCAATCTCAACGCAGTGCGTTACAGGGAAGACATCCTCCTCCCTCATGTGGTACCCTTCCTGCAGGCTCATCCTGACATGACCCTCCAGCATGACAATGCCACCAGCCATACTGCTCATTCTGTGTGTGATTTCCTGAAAGACAAGAATGTCAGTGTTCTGCCATGATCAGCGAAGAGCCCGTATCTCAATCCCATTGAGTACGTCTGGGACCTGTTGGTTTGGAGGGTGAGGGCTAGGGCCATTCCCCCCAGAAATGTCCGGGAACTTGCAGCTGCCTTGGTGTAAGAGCGGGGTATGATCTCACAGCGAGAACTGGCAAATCTGGTGCAGTCCATGAGGAGGAGATACACTGCAGTACTTAATGCAGCTGGTGGCCACACCAGATACTGACTGTTAGTTTTTATTTTGACCCCCCCTTTGTTCAGGGACACATTATTCCATTTCTGTTAGTCACATGTCTGTGGAACTTGTTCAGTTTATGTCTCAGTTGTTGAATCTTGTTACGTTCATACAAATATTTACACGTGTTAAGTTTGCTGAAAATAAACGCAGTTGACAGTGAGAGGACGTTTCTTTTTTTGCTGAGTTTGGAACCCTACTACATAAAGTTTCTATAAAGAACCATAAAACAGGGTTCTATATCACCCCAAAAGGGTTGTAACCATAGCAGAACCCATTTTTGGTGCTATATAGAACCTTTTTTAATGATTCTTTATAGAACCTTAGGAAAGGGTTCTTTATAACACCATACAGGTTCCATTTAGAACATGATGGGCATGGTTCTTTATTAAACCTTCAAAAAAGGGTTGTATATAGCACCAAAAAGGGTGCTGCTATGGTTACAAGCTGAAGAACCCATATCTGGTACTATTTAGAACCATTAGTGTGTATATATTATGTTCTAATCTATTTCATTCAGTGGGTTCACCTCTCCATAGGCCTCTAAAGCAGGCTTCCACAGGTGCTTCAGGCCCAGGCCCTCACAGTCATAGATCAGGGTTATCGCCTCCACATTAACCCCCAACTGATAGAGGGGGAAGGAGAGAAGGTGGGGAGGGACGGGGAGGGGAGAGAGAGAGAGAGAGAGAGAGAGTGAAAAAGGGGTGGGGGATATTTTTTAGAGCGTTTTAAGTCAAACCTCTCGTTCTTCTATATAATAATAATAATAATAATAATAATAACAATAACAATATTATACACCATTTAGCAGACACTTTTATCCAAAGCGTCTTACAGTCATGGGTGCATACATTTTATGTACGGGTGGCCCTAGCGGGAATCAAACCCACAACTCTTGGCGTTGCAAAAATCTCTTTAATGAATGTCTGTCTCTGGCACTCTAATAAATAAAGCCTTATCTTTTTGAATATATATGTAATAAATCATACTCAGTCAAAGCGTCTGCTTCTGGCACTCTGAGATTAGAATAAAGGCCTGTCATATTGTAATACATATTCCACATTTTGTTGTGTTACAGCCTGAATTCAAAATCGATTAAATATATATATTTTCTCCCTCATCTACACACAATACTCCATAATGACAAAGTGAAAACATGTTTTTAGAAATGTTTGAAAACATATTGAAAGAATCTCATCTACATACACTACATAGCCAAAAGTATATGGACACCGCTTCAAATGAGGGAATTTGGCAATTTCAGCCACACTCGTTGCTTACAGGTGTGTATAAAACCGAGCACACAGCCATGCTATCTCCATAGACAAACATTTGCAGTAGAATGGCCTTATCAATGTGGCACCATCATAGGATGTCACCCTTCCAACAAGTCAGTTTGTCAAATGTCTGCCCTGCTAGAGCTGCCATGGTCAACTGTAAGTGCTGTTATTGTGAAGTGGAAACGTCTACGAGCAACAACGGCTCAGCCGTGAAGTGATAGGCCACACAAGCTCACAGAACGGGACTGCTGAGTGCTGAAGCGCTAGGCACGTAAAAATCCTCTGTCCTCGGTTACAACACTCACTACCGAGTTCCAAACTACCTCTGGAAGCAACGTCAGCACAAGAACTGTTCGTTAGGAGCTTCATGAAATGGGTTTCCATGGGCAAGCAGCCACACACAAGCCTAAGATCACCATGCGCAATGTCAAGCGTTGGCTGGAGTGGTGTAAAGCTTGCCGCCCGTTAGTTGAAGTGAATGGAAATCTTAACGCTACAGGATACAATTACATTTTAGACGATTCTGTGCTTCCAACTTTGTGGCAACAGTTTGGGGAAGGCCCTTTCCTGTTTCAGCATGACAATGCCCCCGTGCACAAAGCGAGGTCCATACAGAAATGGTTTGCGAGATCGGTGTGGAAGAACTTGACTAGCCTACAAAGGGCCTCAATCCCATCAAACACCTTTGGGATGAATTGGAACGCCGACTGCGAGCCAGGCCTAATCGCCCAACATCAGTGCCCAACCTCACTAATGCTCTTGTGGCTGAATGGAAGCAAGTCCCCTCAGCAACATTCCAACATCTAGTGGAAAGCCTTCCCAGAAGAGTAGAGGCTGTTATAGCAGCAAAGGGGGGACCAACTCTGTATTAATGCCCATGATTTTGGAATGAGATGTTCGACAAGCAGGTGTCCGCATTGTATTTTAGGTTATTGTCCTGCTGAAAGGTGAATTTGTCTCCCAGTGTCTGTTGGAAAGCAGACTGAAGCAGGTTTTTCTCTATGATTTTGCCTGTGCTTAGCTCTATTCAGTTTCTTTTTAACCTAAATACTCCATTGTCCTTGCCGATGACAAGCATACCCATAACATGATGCAGCCACCACCATGCTTGGTGATGTGTTGTGTTCGATTTGCCCCAAATATAATGCTTTGTATCCAGCACAAAAAGTGCATTGCTTTGCCACATTCTTTGCAGTACTTTAGTGCCTAGTTGCAAATAGGATGCATGTTTTGGAATATTTTTATTCTGTACATGCTTCTTTCTTTTCAATCTGTCAATTAGGTTAGTATTGTCGAGTAACTACAATGTTGTTTATCCATCTTCAGTTTTCTCCTATCATAGCCATTAAACTGTTTTAAAGTCACCACTGGTCTCAATGTCCGAAATCCCTGAGCAGTTTCTTTCCTCTCAGGCAACTGAGCTAGGAAGGACACCTGTTTCTTTGTAGTGATTGGGTGTATTGATACACCATCCAAAGCGCAATTAATAACTTCACCATGCTCAATGGGATATTCAATGTCTACTTTTTTATTTGTACCCAACTACAAATAGGTGCCCTTCTTTGCGAGGCACTGGAAAACCTCCCTTGTCTTTGTGGTTGAATTTTTAAAATTCACTGTTTGTTTGAAGGACCTTACAGATAACTGTATTTGTGGGGTGTAGAGATGAGGTAGTCATTCAAAAATCATGTTAAACACTATTATTGCCCACAGAGTGAGTCCATGTAACTTATTATGTGATTGTTAAGCACATTTTACTCCTGAACTTATTTAGGGGCTTGCCCTAACAAAGGGGTTGAAAACTTAATGACTCAATACATTTGAGCTTTTCATATTTTAATAATGGTAAACATTTCTAAAACCATCATTCCACTTTGACATTATGAGTTATTGTGTTTAGGCCAGTGAGAAAAAATCTCTCATTTTAATCAATTTTAAATTCAGGCTTTAACACAACTAAAATGTGGAAAAAGTCAATGTGTGAATACTTTCAGAAGGCACTGTAATTGTATGTGTGGGGTACAGAGATTTGAGGTAGTCATTAAAAAATCATGTTAAACACTATTATTGCACACAAAGTGAGTCCATGCAACTTATTATGTGACTTGTTAAGCTAAGTTTTACTCCTGAATGTAATTAGGCTTGCTATAAAAAAGGGTTTGACATAAAAAAGGGTTTGAATACTTATTGACTCAAGACATTTCAGCTTTTCATTTGTAATTAATTTGTCAAAATGTTTAAAAAAAAAACTAATTATATTTGACATTGTGGGGTATTGTGTGTAAACCAGTGACCAAAAAAATCTAAATGTAATCTATTTTAAATTCAGGCTGTAAGACAAATAAATGTGGAAAAAGCCAAGGAGTGGGAATGCTTTCTGAAGGCACAGTGTGCTCAATTCTGTTAATATTGTCATACATATAAAAGCATGGTAGTTCAAAGTGTACCTTCTCTGTCTGTTTCTGACACTCTCTGCGGAGCATCTCTGTGTCTCTGATCTTGGTCCTCATGAAGTCCTGTTTGGTGCAGGACAGCAGCAGACCTTTGGGGTCCAGGGGCCCAATGACATCGTACCAGATGGGACTTCCCTCGAGGTCGTACCCACACATCCCCCCGGACACATACCGTTCGATCACCTGGGGAACCACATCATACAGTCAGACCCAGCGCCAGAACGAATCAGTTGGACAGGCCTTTGATTTCCATAGGCAGGCCTGTTTTTTTCAAGTTTGGGGAAGCTTACAATTTATCCTACCATTTCTACCGATCTGCGTGCCAGTTATGAATATGTATATACAGTTGAAGTCGGAAGTTTACATACTCCTTAGCCAAATACATTTAAACTCCGTTGTTCACAATTCCTGACATTTAATCTTGGTAAAATTTCCCCACTTTATTTTAAGAATGTGAAATGTCAGAATAATTGTAGAGAGAATGATTTATTTCAGGTTTTATTTATTTCATCACATTCCCAGTGGGTCAGAAGAAAACAGACCCTCAATTAGTATTTGGTAGCATTGCCTTTAAATAGTTTAACTTGGGTCAAACGTTTCGGGTAGCCTTCCACAAGCTTCCCACAATAAGTTGGGTGAATTTTGGCCCATTCCTCCTGACAGAGCTGGTGTAACTGAGTCAGGTTGGTAGGCCTCCTTGCACGCACACGCTTTTCAGTTCTGCCCACAATGTTTCTATAGGATTGAGATCAGGGCTTTGTGATGGCCACTCCAATACCTTGACTTTGTTGTCCTTAAGCCATTTTTCCACAACTTTGGAAGTATGCTTGGGGTCATTGTCCATTTGGAAGACCCATTAGCGACCAAGCTTCAACTTCCTGACTGATGTCTTGAGATGTTGCTTCAATATATCCACATAATTTTCCTCCCTCATGATGCCATCTATTTTGTGAAGTGCACCAGGCCCTCCTGCAGCAAAGCACCTCCACAACATGATGCTGCGGCTTGCAAGCCTCCCCCTTTTTCTTCCAAACATAACGATGGTCATTATGGCCAAACAGTTCTATTTTTGTTTCATCAGACCAGAGGACATTTCTCCAAAAAGTACAATCTTTGTCCCCATGTGCAGTTGCAAACCGTAGTCTGGCTTTTTATGGCGGTTTTAGAACAGTGGCTTCTTCCTTGCTGAGCGGCCTTTCAGGTTATGTTGATATAGGACTCATTTTACTGTGGATATAGATACTTTTGTACCTGTTTCCTCCGGCATCTTCACAAAGTCCTTTGCTGTTGTTCTGGGATTGATTTGCACTTTTCGCACCAAAGTACGTTAATCTCTAGGAGACAGAACGCGTCTCCTTCCTGAGCGGTATGACGGCTGCGTGGTCCCATGGTGTTAATATTTGCGTACTTTTGTTTGTACAGATGCACGTGGTACCTTCAGGCATTTGGAAATTGCTCCCAAGGATGAACCAGACTTGGAGGTCTACAATTTCTTTTCTGAGGTCTTAGCTGATTTCTTTTGATTATCCCATGGTGTCAAGCAAAGAGGCACTGAGTTTGAAGGTAGGCCTTGAAATACATCCACAGGTACACCTCCAATTGCCTCAAATTATGTCAATTAAGCTATCAGAAGCTTCTAAAGCCATGACATAATTTTCTGGAATTTCCCAAGCTGTTTAAAGGCACAGTCAACTTAATGTATGTAAACTTCTGACCCACTGGAATTGTGAAACAGTGAATTAATACAGTGAAATACAGTGAAATAATCTCTGTAAACAATTGTTGGAAAAATTACTTGTGTCATGCACAAAGTAGATGTTCTAAGCGACTTTAGTTTGTTTACAACAAATTTGTGGAATGGTTGAAAAACAAGTTTTAATGACTACAACCTAAGTGTATGTAAACTTCCTACTTCAACTGTATGCACATTTTCATGGAACAGTTTCATTTCAATAACAACATTTTAGTTTCTGAAAATCATTGTCACGTGGTTAATCATAACACTATTAAGTAAAATTCAACTATGGCGAGAGCACTAGCCTCTGCCATATGGACATATTGATACATTGTGATCCATTGGCGGCTAAAGAAATAAGAGCATGGAACTCAGAGATAGCCTATAGATCAATGCAGCAGTAGGCCTATAACGTCCTTCATCAACTAAGTAAAATACATAGACCTAAACCGGACAAATAAAATCAGAAGAAAATATCCTTTCAATCACATTCATCTCTCTTCACCTGTCTGCCTCCCATTCTATATGTCTTGACTTGAGCTATTGCTAGTGAAATTCAGCATTGTATCAAATTATCACAGGGTCTGGTCCGAAGCTGTCCTAACAAATTTGCAACAATGTATCAACTAGCCTATTCCGGGCCCTCAAAGTTTCCTGCGCCAATGAGTTCGGAACAGAAAGCTGTGTTTTAGGACGTTTTCACTGGATATATGGGATCATCAGATCATGATATTTAACTAATTCACACTCAGGCTTGGTGATTACCGGGAGTGTTGACAAGATTTTTCAAATACTGAGGAATTATCAGTGGCAATGGATATAAAAAACAGACTTTGTTGACTTGCGTGAGGCGAAGAAAAAATGTGTTGTGTATGTGGAGAGTTAAGACAATCAGAAATAAGACATTGCCAAATGGGCACTTTCCTACATATGCATTCTGGCTTCCCAAACACACTTGTGATTTGGAACAATCCACAGCAGTTTTCTTAAAATAAGCAAATTCTCTTTTGTGGCTCAGTCATGCTCCCTGGTGAAATATTTTGAAATATTTTATTTAGACAGGACTAATTATACTGAACAAAAATGCAAACGCAACATGCAAGAATTTCAAATATTTGACTTACAGTTCATATAAGGATATCAGTCAATTGAAATAAATTAATTTGGCCCTAATCTGTGGATTTCACATGACTGGGAATACAGATATGCATCTGTTGGTCACAGATACTTTAAGAAAAAAGGTAGGGGCGTGGATTAGAAAACCTGTCAGTATCTGGTGTGACCACCATTTTCCTCATGCAGGGCGACATCTCCTTCGCATAGAGTTGATTAGGCTGTTGATTGTGGCCTGTGTCCCACTACTCTTCAATGGCTGTGTGAAGTTTCTGGATATTGGCGGGAACTGGAATACACTGTCGTACAAGTCAATCCAGAGCATCCCAAACGTGCTCAATGGGTGACATGTCTGGTGAGTATGCAGACCATGAAAGAACTGGGAATTTACAGATTACAGATCCTTGCGACATGGGGCCATGCATTATCATGCTGAAACATTAGGTGATGGCGGCAGATTAATGGCACAACAATGGGCCTCAGGATCTCGTCACGATATCTCTGTGCATTCAAATTGCCATCGATAAAAGCAATTGTGTTCGCTGGCCGTAGCTTATGCCTGCCCATACCATAGTCCCGTGTGGCTCAGTTGGTAGAGCATGGTGTTTGCAACGCCAGGGTTGTGGGTTCGATTCCCACGGGGGACCAGTACGGAGAAAAAAATAAATGTATGAAATGAATGAAATGTATGCATTCACTACTGTAAGTCGCTCTGGATAAGAGCGTCTGCTACATGACTAAAATGTAAAAACCCCACCGCCACCATGGGGCACTCGGTTCACAACGTTGACATCAGCAAACCGCTCGCCCACACAACGCCATACACGTGATCTGTGGTTGTGAGGCCAGTTGGATGTACAGCCAAATTCTCTAAAACAACGTTATAGGCGGTTTATGGTTGAGAAATGAACATTCAATTATCTGGCAACATCTCTGGTGGAGATTCCTGCAGTCAGCATGCCAATTGCACGCTCCCTCAAAACTTGAGATATCTGTGGCATTGTGTTGTGTGACAAAACTGTACATTTTAGAGTGGCTTTTTGTTGTCCCCAGCACAAGGTGCACCTGTGTAATGATCATGTCGTTTAATCAGCTTCTTGATATGCCACACCTGTTAGGTGGATGAATTATCTTGGTAAATGAGAAATGCTCACTAACAGGAATGTAAACAAAATTGTGCACAACATTTTAGAGAAATTAGCTTTTTGTGCATATAAGAAAATGTCTGGGATCTTTTATTTCAGCTCATGAAACATGGGACCAACACTTTACATGTTGTGTTTATATTTTGCTCAGTATTGTAGAACTCATACAGCTTGAGAATCAAGACGATTTTACAACCCAGATATATTATAGTTGTTCTATTTAATTCTGTGCCCATACCAACCTCTATCTGACCATGCAAGGAGGAAAGCCACACAAATGATCATAATGTGCATTGTGTAAGACGGTAGTTTGTATCAACATCTGTGTCGTGTTATTACACTGTGTAATAACCCTGGTAGTCCTAATGGTGTAGCTGTACTCTGTCACAGACAGAGCTGTACTTTTCCACCAGACAAACAAACAGAAAGGCAGGCACACACACAGGCAGACAGACAGACAGACAGGCAGGCAGGCAGACAGACAGACAGGCAGGCAGGCAGGCAGGCAGGCAGGCAGGCAGGCAGGCAGGCAGGCACACACACACAGGCAGGCAGGCAGGCAGGCAGGCAGGCAGGCAGGCAGGCAGGCAGGCAGGCAGGCAGGCACCTCAGGAGGCCTCCAGTCAGTGATGATGCTGTCTGCTTCCATGTGTTTCCTGAACTCCAGATGCTACAGAGGAGAGAGAAACTTGTGTTCAGAACAGTCTTTTAGCAGTAAGAGTTATGTTAAATAAATGTTGCCTTTGAAAAGATTCAAGTGTGTGTTTTTAATGTGGGATAATATGGAGTTCTGGATAAACACAACCTCAAGGCTTTGAACTTTGAACAAAAGGCAACACACACATATAATGGAGCATTTTGGAAGCAGTGCACTCTGGGAAGGGATCAGGAGGCTAATACTGATACTTTATTATCTTCTGTGTGTGTGTGTGTGTGTGTGTGTGTGTGTGTGTGTGTGTGTGTGTGTGGAATAAGTAGCTTGAAGATGCAGCTCGCAGGGTTCCATATTATAATCCGATGATGTAAAAGAAAAAACAAATCCATAGAAATAGATTGTTTCTATTAAACAATCACCATGGAAAACGTAGACACCAGACAGTCACCTTGTTATGTCACCATCTTTATTATTACATTCTAGTCACTCTTATCAATATAACACGTTACTCTTTAATTACAGGCTAATGCATCATGGATACAGTGTATATTAACATGCACATGGTATATTGGATATGTAGACATTATTATGTCCAGTCAATAATTCTCATTACAAGTCAACCAGAGGAAAGTAGCCAGTATTTAGATATCAGAGAGTACAGGAGGACCTTGTTAGATCAACAAACACTTGAAACAGGGTCTCACCTTTCTGAGCATCGCCTCTGCTTTCTGAACATTGAAGCTTCGGGCTGGAAAAGAAGAAAAACAACACTCGTCATGATACAGAATAAGACAAAACAAGATGTAACATAGACAATCATTATGGCCATCTAAGCATGTACACTCATTACCAGGCATAACATTAACACCCGCCAAATGCAGGTAGATTTAGGTATTGGCGGGTAAGAACGTCTTTTTGACCAGACACGTAGGTGGTCAATGTGCAGGGCTCTACAGTGCGTTACATTTGCATTTGCGAATAAAAAGTCAAAGGTTAAGTCTGAACATGTGATTTATAGCTGAAAGAACTGAGTGTACATTCTGAACCTTGTTTGAAGTCAGTAGGTCACATGAGCAAGGAGCTACTGAAATTAGAACATTTGAAAAATGCATGTAAAATTGTGTGAGATGAAAATGGACAAACTAAAGGGTGTGCAATGTGTAGGCCCACTGAGTGTACATTCTGAACCTTGTTTGAGGTCAGTAGGTCACATGACCAAGGAGCTATTAAAATTTGAATGTAAAAAAAGTTTGCTCCCAGCTAGTTGAACTAGGAATACATAATGCTGCTCACACATTTCCCCATGTTTATTAGCTTTGCAAAGCAAATGAATGTCCAAATCGTGAAAATCAGACCTGTGCAATGTTGTGCGCAATCTTTCCAATATCATGACACTTATTTGGAGTCTGTGGCTCAAGTGGTTTGAAAGCTATTGAGGCTTGAAAGCGTGAATATCCATTGAATATCCAACCTGAAACTTGCTTTACCTCGGTCAAGAGAAAGTGCTCGAGTGGCCACGTTACCAGGGTCACCTCCCGCCTTTAAAGTGGCATCTGATATTTTAGTTAAGACTCACAAAAATGAAATGAAATTGGGCAATATAGGCTAATACAATACCTTCTTACTAATACTAATGTCACGTCCTGACCCTTGTAAGAGGTCATTTTCCATAGTAGAGTGGTCAGGGCGTGACAGGTGGGTGTTTTGGGTGGTTTGGTTTTCTGTTTCTATGTGGGGTTTTTCTAGATTTCAATTTCTATGTTTTTGTTTTCTATGTTTTGGCCAGGTATGGTTTCCAATCAGAGGCAGCTGTCTATCATTGTCTCTGATTGGAAGCCATACTTAGGCAGCCTGTTTTTCATGTGTGGGTAGTTTTTTTCCGTTTTGTCTATGTACCTGACAGAACTGTTGGCTGTCGTTTTTGTTTAAGCGTTATCATTAATAAAGGAAATATGAGCACTTTACACACTGCGCCTTGGTCCCCTTTAGACGACCGATGAGACAACTCATTTCTTGTTAGCGAAACATTACAAAGCATTGTCATCTCTTTTTTTGTGTGATGTTTATGTAATTTTGGTGGGAACCTTTATTTAACTAGGCAAGTTAGTTAAGAACAAATTGTTATTTACAATGATGGCCTACACCAGCCAATCCCGGACGATGCTGGGCCAATTGTGCGCCGCCCTATGGGATTCCCAATCACAGCCGGTTGTTATATAGCCTGGATTCGAACCAGGGTCTGTAGGGATACCTCTAGCCCTGAGATACAGTGCCTTAGACCGCTGTGCCACTCTATCTGGTGATATTCATGTTGTGCTGTTGAGTTTCAAATGCAAGACAAATTTCGCGAAAGGGACACATAATAAATAATTATTATGCTTGAGTGAAAAAACTCACCTATGGAAATTTGGTTATGCATATATTCCTTAAGCATACAGTATGGACCATAGAATTGTCATGGCCTTGAATTTAGGTTGGCCGATGTCATTCATATAATTAAGTGCAAATAGTGTACAGGGTACATAGTAACACCATCCAATGACAGTGAGACAGCGAATCTGACACAGTTGAAAAGTTGTATAAACTCTCTTTTGTAAGGCTAAAACACAGGATGAGGGAGAACACAAATATCGATCTATTCCATCTTCCTTGAAGTAATGCCCACTACGTGGAAGAGTCAACTCATATGGACACAAACGTGCACATACACATGATGTAATAGCTAATATTTAATGGCATACCTTGCCTGTAGTGAATGCTGATACAATATTTGCAGAATGAGTTTTAATCTTCTACGTTATAAAAGCCCAAACCCCAATGCATGGCACCTAGTAGCTACTACAACACTGCTATGTGTGTTTAATGACATTGTTCTCACACACCTGTGTGTACAGACAGTGAGTACACTACCATCATCCTAGTTGCAGTAATCTGGTCCCTGTGTTGTCTAATGACTATTACAGGATAAGTGTCCAGCTGCCTGCCTGGTTGTCTATGGGTAGGCTAAAGATACTGGACCTGTTCCCCTACCTGTCCACCTACCTCATTCAACAGGTCAATACACTTCCCTAAGAGACTAATAGGAAATTGAGTGCTCTATTGAATTGATCAGGGCCTTTGTCCAACCACAGAATATAAAATAATCACACACATTCACAATGTGGCACAGAAGCTGGACAATGAAATACAGTCATAGACAGAAGTATGTTCACTGTTTGCTGCTTAAAACATGATTTTCTAGAACAGTGGTCGCCAACCTTTTCTGAGTCAAGATCACTTTCTTAGTCAAAATGCATGCTGAGATCTACCGCTCTGATTTTTATTATGTAAGCCTATGCAACATTAACCAATTAAAAACAGTACTGTAGCAATAAGCTCATTACATTATCACTGCATACTGGCTTTTCTTGAATTTACCTGCCAATGCATTGTTGTTTGGTATATTTTTTAAAATTATATTTCAAAATTTGAGGTAGGCTATATGATCACACCGGTAATAGATCCATTGTTGTATTACTTGTGAGGCACAGCTGAGTGAACATACATTTGCTTTTTATTTTACTGTGCAGATGGTGCCTGCATCTGATGGTCAGTCTCAGCGAAGACAGCAGTCCGTCTCTCAACATCCCTCCGCTCTCCCTTTCCTCCACTGACACTGACCAAAAAGAGACACCGTCTTCCAGCTGATGGTGAAACTCGAGTCGCACCGCGTTATTTCTGCCTCGTGCACAAATTCATGTTGTTACTCATATGAACAGAGAAAGTGAAATGTTCCTTGATATTAAAAAAGACCCAAGTCGCTAATAATAACAACAACGCAAGCCAATAGATACACTTTCCTACTCATTCATTCCTGCTGCACTGCTTGTTGTTGTTGAGTGGAAATAGGAAGAACGCGCATTTTATAGTTTATAAAAGTGTTGAAAACAAAGTGTTGACAGTGCTGAATACAAAGCGTTGACAGTGCTGAGTAAGAACTTAAACATGAACTAAACATCAGCTCTTTGGTGTACTCGTTGACAGTCTCTCTCTAGTCATGGTTTTAAACGTTTTGCCAGCCGTAGGCCTATAGTGCACTTGATTGCCTTCCGGATGGGCCTGGTGAGGAAGAGTTTGTAACTTCAGACACATGAAATGGCAACACATTGCCTACACGGTGCACAGGACAGCTGAATTGGCTGCACCTACCACCAACAGCCCGAGACTAATACAAAAAATAGGAACACAAGGCTTTATTTATCATTGGGTTTTTTACTGAAATGTTTGGTGATCGACTAGAAATGCCTTGGAAATCGACAAGTCGATCGTGATCGACCGGTTGGTGACCATTGTTCTGGAATATAGGTAGCCTAGTGGTTAAGAGCGTTGGGCCAGTAACTGAAAGGTCGAATTACTGAGCCGACTAGGTGAAAAATCTGTTCATGTGCCCTTGATCAAGATACTTAACCCTAATTGCTCCTGTAAGTCACTCTGGATAAGAGCGTCTGCTAAATTATGTAAATGTACACCAGCTTTTATAAAGATCAGGTTTGGGAAGTCATCTGATATTTAGCCGACTTTGCTTGTCCAAACCCGGTCTACTGGCTGAGTAAATATGCTCGTGGGCATAGGGCAGGAGGAGGAGAGGGCGCACGGTCCATCCCTATTGGTCAGGCCAGCGAGGTGCCCCATAAGCTGATGTTTACTTCCAAAACCTTATCAAAAACAAAGCGGCCGAATGTCAGATGTCACCAGAGCAGAAGCCACACTGGCTGGCAGAAACGACAGAGACCAGTCTCTAGATACACAAACATGGATGCAGTCCCCAAATCTTACTCGACTCTTCAGCTACCTATACACACGTTTTTGAACAATCCATGTTTCTGATTATGTAGTGGTGCATCTTGTATCACACAGGTGATTCTCTCTCTCTTCCCCTCTCCTCCCCTCTCATTTTCTCTCTGTGTGTATTTCTTTGTATTTATGTTGACACATGTATTTGCTAGTATTTGATATAGAGGGCACTGTTTCGCTCTTTTTTATAGGATTGAGGCTAATACTGGTTGGGGGAGTGGGGGAGTGGGGGGGGGGGGGGGGCTGTTTGAAGGGATCTGTATTATGTACTCTCATGTAGCCTGGAATTTTGTGTATGGGGGGTTTGGGGGTAGAAGGGGCATTATATTGTTGAAAAATAAATTACTTCCTTGAAGACATGCTCCAGAACTTTGGCTACTACTAAATCTCCCACTTTGGACTGTATTTGTAGTTCATAAATACATAATATATGAGCAGAATTACTGTCTTACCTCAATTATCTACAAAATCCATAGTTTGGAAGCGACTGTCTTTCTGGAGGCTGTGCTGCGCTATTTTCCCTACATTTTCCACTACGAGGGCCAGCCCCCTAGCAATTTGAGTTCAACCAATGAGCTTCAACCCCTCGCCATATGAGTGACAGCAAGCAAGATGCACAACATGTACACCAGAGCGAGAGAGAGAGAGCGAACAATGATGTGGTGCACATATCTGCACATACAGTATGTGACGTAGTATAAAAGTGAACACTACTTTCATAACTACTTGCTAAAAAGTATACAAAATTATCTCTTTAAAGTTGGACTCCATAACAGTGAAACTGCCAAGTCTGTTTGCAATCTTACAACAACAATAATATTACTTCAAACAATGAACCCTGTTTTTTTTGTAGGATATGGTTGAGTGGGAGCTGATGCTGGAGACATGGGGGAGTGTAGAAGGGGCATTATCTTCATGTTTTTTTGTGGGGGATGCTTGTGAAAATTTTAAAATGCCCAAAAATATATTGTTAAACAAATCTCCCTTCTTTAAAGACATGCTCCGAAACTTGACTACTAAGTATTTGTTAAAGTGGCAATATGTACATTTTTGGGGCGATTTGTAACAGTTCCATTACCACTGGGTCTGCTGAGTGTGGGTTAACAATACCTCAATACCTTACACCCAATCTGATAGGAAAACTAGTGTCTCTCTGCAACAGGTAATATATGTCAAAAATACTGTATTTGACTGTAAATTTACAAAAAATGTCACCACCATCAATAGGAGTCAAATATCATTTGAAAACAGGGTTGTGGATTGACGGTTAGTCAAAACACAACAACTTGTCAAAATGCCTCAAATGCCTAGGCTACCTGTGTGATTTAGCTCCCTATGGGGACAGAGAGTGGAAAGTTATTACTGTACATTTGTCTTATGTGGTTGTCACAACATAACCTGTTCTCATATTCTTGGACAACAAGTTTCACTGTAGGGTTCACTCTCTAGGGGTCAGAGAAACTGAGAGCATGTGCTGTTGGCTAAGCCCATGTCCACTACATCAGTGAGATAATGAAGCCTTTAGGTCTACTTTTACTCAGACATAGACTACTGTATCAACACACGTTTCATCCTCTTTCTATTCATCACGAGGAACATAGGCCTGCTTAAGTAGGAATAGAGGTGTTGAAAAGCACTTTAGATAGTACTACCCTATTTTAATTTGATCTCAGAAAAAGGAGATTTACACATGACCATCCTACCATCATATTGTAATGTATGCAATTCATGTTGCGGGTAAAACAAATACACATAAACATAACCTGCAGAAATGCAGGGTAGGACTATCTGATGTTGCTATGGGAACAAAGATGTAGCGTTGACTTCACCTCGGAGCCAGCGGAGCAGGTAGTGATCATGCTGCGCGGGGAGGTCTGGGAGAATGTCCTCAATCCGCTCCCGAAACTAGCAGCACGAGACAACACAAACTAAATAACTAAATAATAAATAACTAAATAAAGAATTGTTGGGGGAAAAAATTAAGGAATACACTAAATAGGCTATATGAGAAAAACATTTTAGACAGTAACTTGAATAAACAGAGGCTAGAATATAGGCCTACAAAGAACATGAAATGTTATAGTGGAAAGTTTAAATTACCTCGGCTAAAACGTCCACCTGCTTCGGGCTGAGGTCGCCCACTCGTCTGCTCATTCTATCTGTTACGATTTGCCGCGCAGGCGCTCCAGTAAATCACTTTCTGTGAATAACCTCCGGTGGAATTAAGTGGTCACTGTCATACACACACCTCCCATGCCATTCCCCTCCCCTCCCTCCAGGCCGAGGCACACTGAACCAGGACCAGCCTATCCTTCCCAAATCCTCACCTTTGACTACACCGGGGAAATGCTAAATTGACCTCAGCTCAGCGTCTAGGAACAACTCCATCCCAGATAAACCCCCAACACAGTACAGTAGTGATATAGAATAGTAATAACTCTCCAATAATCAAACAATGCAATGAACAAAATTATATTTTATTATCATATAATATACGCATATTTGGCATATTATATTTAGCACATCTAATATCATTCCCATGCATTTTAGCACATAGCTTACTGTAAAGATAGCAGCCTGATGGTCTAGTTAGGGGCTTTGAAAATACTTTATATAGTCTGCTTTGGCAGAAATGTGCCCTTGCATTACAACGGTCCTTTACAAAACAGGTATAAAAAGTTAACAAAGGAACAGATAAAGTGGATACATAGAAGCTGCCTGGACAACAGCTTCAAAAGGCAAAGCACCCTAACAATTGACCAAATGTCAATTACTAACAGAAATAAGATTTCAGAGATTCACAGCAGAGCTCTGTGACCACCAATACAATCAATAAAGATCATATCATTGGCCAATGCATTAGACCAGGGATACTTAAATATGTCCCTCTAGGTACTGCTGGTTTTCATCTTTCCCTTCCAGTCAGGCAGGGATTGATTCACACCTGGGTCCTGTTTGAACTACTTTGAATTCTTCTTTACTATCTCTTTCTTAAAGTGATCTGATCTGGTTGGATTGGTGGAAACAATAGGTTGATAACATTGCTATCATCTATCCTATTGAGTCACTTCTAGGTCTATGAAACTTTTGACATTCTCCACTCTGAACCTCTTGACGTTCTCCACTCTGAACCTCTTGACGATCCCCACTCTGAACCTCTTGACGATCCCCACTCTGAACCTCTTGGCGTTCCCCACTCTGAACCTCTTGGCGTTCCCCACTCTGAACCTCTTGACGATCCCCACTCTGAACCTCTTGACGTTCTCCACTCTGAACCTCTTGACGATCCCCACTCTGAACCTCTTGACGATCCCCACTCTGAACCTCTTGACGATCCCCACTCTGAACCTCTTGACGTTCTCCACTCTGAACCTCTTGACGTTCTCCACTCTGAACCTCTTGACGTTCTCCACTCTGAACCTCTTGACGTTCTCCACTCTGAACCTCTTGACGTTCTCCACTCTGAACATTTGCACATGAATGATGAATGATCCTGAGGGTTGAGCTTGCACTAAAGATTGGATGAAGGGGTTAATCTGGGAAGTTGCATTCTACATAAGAATAGATATGAGTATTATTGCTGTTGGTCATGTTGTAAAGGAGACTATATTCTCCTCATAATCTACAAATACCCCAACCCTCTTCAACTCATTCTCTTTGTCAGTGCGGAAGAGAGAAACAAAAGTCCCATCATAAACTCTTACTTTACCCTCCACACACCTCAGAGTCCAGGCATCATCTTTAGGTCCAAACCTTACTTTCTTCTCCTTGTTGATGGATATCTTGACCACTCCTACAATCCATGATTGTTCCACATCCACAACAAAGTAAGATGTCCCTGTTATTTGCAGATTTTCCAGGACAGCATGACTTTTTAATCTCTGTTCTTCCTTCTCTTTTGTAAGTGTTTGTCTTACCACATTGAGAGAATAATGTGCTGTTTCAGGGATTAGGGTGATAGGAACTGGAATGGAACAAATGATGGTTCAAATAGTATTCAGGGATTGTAAATTAGACTGTGAGTTTGTTATATAATCATACAGTTATAAAACATCTAGTCGACTATAATTTCAAGCATCAAACATCAAAAGGGATTACAACAAGTATCTGTCAATTACAGAAATTCTCAGCATTACAACCAAAAACCACCCACACAGACACCCACACACACACACAAACACTTTCCCGCTGTCTGATAGATTTCGTTTGTACTCACCATGATACTTATTTTTGTTCACAGAATCTAAGGGGATAAACATACAGCATTTTGTAATGGTAACACATAACATTATAACAGCTTGTGTTATAGTCTATAATGCAATGAAGCAAACACACACACAAACACACACACACACACACACACACACACACACACACACACACACACACACACAATGCTTACCTAGGTGTTGCTTGAGACATTCTGCAGACATAAGAAAGCAGATTATTCCATTAGAAACTGAAGTGCTTCCAATTTTGGACATGAAACATGAGCAAACAGAAGCTTTAAACGATCACATACAAATACTACTTACCACCTTTCTTGGCATGTACATTAACTATAAAGAAACATAATTTAGTCAGGAAGAGGTCATATAGTTAATGTTTATCAATGCTGACCGACGATATCCCACTATCATTTGATTTGATTTGATTTGATATGATATCAGCGAGAAAAGGCGAGGTGACAAAATGACAGAAGTAATTCATTATCAACAGAGAGCAATTTGTGGTAACGTTAGCGATGTAACCATGCATAGGTGATATGATTCTGGCGGGCAGTGCAAAGTGAAAAAGTAGAAACTTTCTACATTATGCACATTATCAGTGATGTTGCAGGTGAAGTTCACACTATGACATTCTCAACTATCTGTCAGTTTGACTTGTGGACCAATTAATGAATAGTTAAATAATTCAAATATAGTATTTACAGTGCATTCGGAAAGTATTCAGACCCCTTGACTTTTCCACATTTTGTTACCTTACAGCCTTATTCTAAAATGTATTAAATTGTTTTTTCCTGGGCCTCCAGAGTGGCGCAGCAGCCTAAGGCATTGCATCTCAGTGCTAGAGGTGTCACTACAGAGCCGGGTTCAATCCCGGGCTGTGTTGCAGCAGGCCGCGACTGGGAGACCAATGAGGCTGCGCACAGTTGGCCTAGCATCGTCCGGTTTAGGGTAGGGTTTGGCCGGCAGAGATGTTCTTGTCTCATCGCGCTCTAGCGACTCCTTGTGGCAGCCGGGCGCATTCACGCCGACTTCAGGACACTCAGGCTTCCGAGTTAAGCAAGCAGTGTGTCAAGAAGTCTGTACGGGAGTTGCAGCGATGGGACAAGACTGTAAATACCAATTGGATATCCCGAAATGTGACTTTAAAAAAAAAAAAATCTAATTCCCCCATCAATCTACACATAATACCCCATTAATGACAAAGAAAAAACGGGTTTTTCGAATTTTGTGCATATTTATAAAAAATGTAAAACTCAAATATCACATTTACGTAAGTATTCAGACCCTTTATTCAGTTCTTTGTCGAAGCACCTATAAGAATATTTTGAAGATAAATACACAGCGCAGAGGATGAGAGGACGAGAGTACTAAAAACAAAATAGAGTACTAATGGTCAATAGGGAATTGTTAATGGAAATAGTTGCGTCTCAGTTAAACAGCTGTTAACATCTGTGGAATGTTGTACTGCAAGGACTTCTGATTGGTCAAACCCAGGCTAGGGTGGGGGGTTATAAGTGGCATCCTGTTTCTTTGTTCTGTGGAGAAAAGCTGAGGACAGGGGGAATGAACATCTACCATCTACCTCCCAGCGTAACATCTATGATTTGTCCTTTTCAAATAAATCCATTTTTGTCCCCGATTTGCTTTGGGGTTTGTATCATTGAAGAATAACATCAACTGCTAACACAGCATTGTGAGCAATTACAGCCTCTAGTCTTTTTGGGTATAACGCTACAAGCTTGGCACACCTTTATTTGGTTCTTGGTCACCTCCCTGACCAAGGCACTTCTCCCCCGATTGTTCAGTTTGGCTGGGCGGCCAGCTCTAGGAAGAATCTTGGTGGTTCTTCCATTTAAGTATAATGGAGGCCACTGTGTTCTTGGGGACCTTCAACGCTGCAGAAATGTTTTGGTAACCTTCCCCAGATCTGTGCCTCAACACCTGTCTCGGATCGCTACAGACAATTCCTTAGACCTCATGGCTTTTTTTTGCTCTGATATGCAGTCAACTGTTGGACCTTATATAGAAAGGTGTGTGTCTTTCCAAATCATGTCCAATCAATTGAATTGACCACAGGTGGACCCCAATCAAGTTAAGGATGGAAATCGGATGCACCTGAGCTCAATCTCGAGTCTCAAAGCAAACGGTCTGAATACTTATGTAAATAAGGTATTTATGTTTATGTTTTATTATAAATTTGCAAAAAAATCTAAAAACCCGTTTTCGCTTTGTCATTATGGGGTATTGTGTGTAGATTTATGAGTAAACCAATTAATTTAATACATTTTCGAATAAGTCTGTAACTTGACAAAATGTGGAAAAAGTCAAGGGGTCTGAATACTTTCTGAATGCACCGTATAATTTGATTAATATGTGGGCTGGGGTGGTGTAGCGGTTGGGGACACTGCCTTCAGCACACATATAGTTTGCTGTGTTGTTCCATCACATCTTCAACTCTACTGATGGTTTTGACCCCCAAAATATTACATGTGCCCACTCTGGTCTTGGCACGTGCGCTCTAGCCAACAGTTTAGATACAGTGCGGGTATAGTCTACAAGATGAGATTATTATGGACAAAATATATTTTTATTTGTCAAACGGCAGCCAAACATTATTCATCATGTCACCAGAATAAGACCTTTGATATATAAAATAGCATCAAGCTTTTCACTGTACACTTTCACCACACTGAAGTTCATCATAATTTATTTCATCTGCAGCCTAATAAACTGCATCGTTTCCTGAGTCGTAGTGGGAGGACCACACATGTCATGGCGTGACTCCCATGTTCACTTAGATATGATGATGGTTACTTACTATATCAATATTTGCAGAAAAATGCGTTTCCACCGCCATTTCTCGCATTATTAATTTTTACAGACACAAAAGCATCACACCTTGTTTGGAGTACTTTGTTTTATCGACATTTGGAAAGTTAACCGACAAATTAGCGGTTTCCATCGGGGCTGTCATGAAATGTTCTATATCCGACATGTACTTTACTCGCATAAAAAGGTTGGATGTGTCACGATTCTCTAAAGCTGAACCCAGAAGCAGACCAGGACAAGGTGAGTAAAATGAAGGTGAGTATTTATTTACAGTCTCGAGGTAAAAATAGAATAACCCAGGAGACGGAGCGGGAGCGGAGGTGAGTTGATGAGAGTGAATAGGCAGATCCAATGATGTCACTGCAACCACCGACGGCCAGGCAAGGGAGTTGAATGTTCCGGGAGGATGACTGTAGACAGAGTAAACGGGGGTGAGTAACCGGCAAAAAGTACAGAACAACAAAACTAACTCTGGTAACATGAGGCTGATACGCTGACACAACATACTGTTCATTGCTAACGATCCGGCAGGGAATGGATGTCAGGTCAGAGCTTATGAAGTGGAGAGGTGATGATCAGGACCAGGTGTGCAGATGGCTGATGAGATGCAGGTGCGGGTAATCAAGAGTTCTCCCCCCTAGCTTCGTCGCCTGGCAACCAGACAGGGTACGTTCAGGAACCTCAGGAAACAGACTCCAAAACAAAAAAAACAGTCAGCTCAGGCAGAAAACAGACTCAGGAAGCGGGATTCCTGACAGTACCCCCCCTCCGACGAACGCCACCAGGCGGACAACCCGGAGCGCCAGGATGGAGGCGGTAGAAGTCACGAAGGAGGGCATCATCAAGGATCTGACGCCGAGGAATCCAACTCCTCTCCTCAGGACCATACCCCTCCCAGTCCACGAGATACTGGAAACCCCGACCCCGCCGTCTGGAATCCATGATAAGGCGCACCGTGTAGACTGGACTATCTCTGATCATCCGAGGAGGAGGAGGCGGAGGGGGTAGCAGAGGACTGAGGTGCACAGGCTTGAGGCAGGAGACATGAAAGGTGGGGTGGACTCTGAGCGTTCTAGGCAACTTGAGTCGAACCACAACAGGATTGATCACTCTCTCCACCACAAACGGACCAATGAACTTCGGTGACAGTTTCTTCGACTCAGTCCGCAGAGGAAGATCCCGTGTAGCCAACCATACCTTATCTCCGATTGCATAAGCGGGGGCTGGAATCCGGCGACGATTCGCCTGGAGCTGATAACGGTCAGAAACTCTAAGGAGAGCCTTTCTGGCCCGATGCCAGGTCTGGTGGCAACGACGAATGTGGGCCTGGACCGAGGGTACCGAGAGATCCTTCTCCTGAGAAGGAAACAAGGGAGGTTGGTAACTGTACAGGCACTGGAAGGGAGACATCCCAGTAGTAGATGTAGGGAGAGTATTGTGGGCATACTCGACCCATGGCAACTGAGAGGCCCAAGAGGCGGGGTTGGAGGAGACAAGGCAGCGCAGCGTGGATTCCATCTTCTGGTTGGCTCTGTCCGCCTGACCATTAGATTGGGGGTGAAATCCAGATGTGACATTGACAGTAGCTCCAATGGCCAAACAGAAGGATTTCCAGACAGCAGAGGTAAACTGAGGACCACGGTCGGAAACTATGTCACTGGGCAACCCGTGAGCCCTGAAAACCTCCCTAACCAGGATCTCGGATGTCTCAGAGCCATTGGGAAGCTTGGAGATGGGTACAAAGTGGGCGAACTAGCTGAATCTGTCCACAATAGTCAGAATGACCATGTTCCCATCAGAAGAGGGAAATCCAGTGACAAAGTCCAGGGCCAGATGCGACCATGGTCACCGGGGAATAGGTAGGGGGTGAAGTCGTCCAGAGCTGGCCCGATTGGCACTTTTATTCTGTGCACATACTGGGCATGCAGCAACAAACCTCTCGGTATCTTCTCCCATGGCAGGCCACCAAAATCGTCTGCGTAGTAATGCCATCGTCCGAGCCACCCCCGGGTGACAAGCCATCTTGCTGGCGTGGGACCATTGGAGGACGGCAGAACGGACAAACTCAGGCACAAACAACTGACCGGGTGGACCGGGACCGGGCTGCGTCCGAAGGGCCGCCAGAACCTCCTCCTCAATCCTCTGACTGCTCCCACGACGAAGTTCTGGGGAAGAATCGTCTCGGTCTTGGCCCCACTCTCCTCTGTCTTGGAGAACATCCAGGACAAGGCATCCGCCTTGCCGTTCTTAGACCCAGGTCGAAACGTCAGGGGAAAATTAAAGCGTCCAAAAAACAAAGCCCACCTGGCCTGACGCGAGTTGAGACGTCTAGCCGATTGCACGTAAGCAAGATTCTTGTGGTCAGTCCAGACAATAAACGGTTGCTCCGCTCCCTCCAACCAGTGACGCCACTCCTCCAAGGCCAGTTTCACCGCGAGAAGCTCCCGGTTACCCACATCGTAATTCCTCTCCGCAGACGAAAGACAACGAGAGTAGAAGGCGCAGGGATGGAGTTTACGGTCAGTGGAGCTTCGCTGGGACAGGATGGCGCCAACCCCCACATCAGACGCGTCCACTTCCACGACAAACTGCCGAGCAGCATCAGGTTGAGAGAGAATCGGGGCGTTGGTGAATCGACTCTTCATTTCCACAAATGCTCGGTCTGCCTCAGGATTCCAACTGAAGGTCCTGGTGCTAGAAGTCAGGGCAGTTAATGGAGCGGCCACACGGCTGTAGTCACGGATAAATCTACGATAGAAATTCGCAAACCCCAGAAACCTCTGGAGCTGCAATCTCGTATCGGGCTGGGCCCAATCCAGAACTGCCCTAACCTTCTCTTGATCCATCTTAATCTCTTCCCGGGAGATGATGTACCCGAGGAAGGATGTAGTGTGGGCGTGAAATTCACACTTTTCGGCCTTCACAAACAGGCAGTTCTCCAACAATCGCTGCAGAACCTGCTTGACATGCTGGACGTGGCTGGAAGGCTCATTAGAGAAGATCAAAATGTCATCCAGGTAAACGAACACAAACAAACCGATCATATCTCTCAAGACGTCATTAACCATGCTCTGGAACACTGCTGGAGCATTGGTCAATCCAAACGGCATCACCAGATACTCGAAATGACCCATTGGTGTATTGAAACCAGTCAACCACTCGTCCCCCTCTCTGATCCGGACCAGATGATACGCATTGCGTAGATCTAGCTTAGTGAACACCGTAGCACCCTGTAAGGAATCAAAAGCTGAGCTCATCAATGGTAGGGGATACTTGTTCTTGACCGTAATATCATTCAACCCCCGATAATCAATACAAGGTTGAAGAGAGCCATCCTTCTTACTCACAAAAAAGAATCCTGCACCCAGGGGTGATGACGAGGGACGAATGAGACCAGCAGCTAGAGACTCCTTTATGTAGGTCTCCAAAGCTACCCGTTCAGGTCGAGAGATACTGTATAACCGTCCCTTGGGATAGGCAGCTCCAGGGAACAGGTTAATGGAACAATCATAAGGTCGGTGGGGAGGAAGTGACAGAGCCTTCTGCTTACTGAACACTTCACCCAATTTGTGATATGTTTCAGGAACCAGGGACAAATCTGGGGGGTTAGAATAACTGACCTGACTGGGAACAGAATGGGAATAGGCCGTCTTCAGGCAGTTAACATGACATTCAGTGCTCCAACTAGTTACCTTGCCAGTCACCCAATCGAATGTGGGATTGTGTTCTCTCAGACAGGGGTATCCAAGAACCAGAGGAACATGGGGAGAAGGCAGAATGAAGAAGGAGATAACCTCTGAATGATTCCCTGACAACAACATCTTAACCGGTTCAGTCCTCATAGTGATACGTGCCAGACTACTGCCATCCAGAGTAGTTGCTTCAATGGCTTCCGGTATCTTCTCCTTGGAAAGCCCCAGCTGTTCCACCAAGTCGGCATCTATAAAGCTGCCATCTGCACCTGAGTTGATAAATGCGTTAATCGCTAAACTCTGAGTCTTGTTCATGAGTGTAGCAGGAAAAAGGGGTCTAACAGAACTATTGAGAGGTTGAAACTGACTCGCTAAAAGACCTCCCAAACTTAGCGAGCCGAGCAGTTTAACGGGCGCTGGGAACAAGCGGAGATGTAATGTCCCGAGCTACCACACACAGTTAATAGGTATTTGTAGGTATTTGTAGTTGTCCACATATTCTAAGTCAGAACCGCTGGACGGGCGGGCAGGTGTGGGCAGCGATCGGTTGAAGAGCATGCATATAGTTTTACTTGCATTTAAGAGCAGTTGGAGGCAACAGAAGGAGAGTTGTATGGCATTGAAGCTTGTCTGGAGATTAACTAACACCTTGTCCAAAGAAGGGCCAGAAGTATACAGAATGGTGTCGTCTGCGAAGAGGTGGTTCAGAGAATCACCAGCAGCAAGATCAACATCATTGATGTATACAGAGAAGAGAGTCGGCCCGAGAATTGAACCCTGTAGAGACTGCCAGAGGTCCGGACAACAGGCTCTCCGATTTGACACACTTAACTCTGTCAGAGAAGTAGTTGGTGAACCAGGCGAGGCAGTCATTTGAGAATGTGGTGATTGACAGAGTCAAAAGCCTTGGCCAGGTCGATGAATACGGCAGCACAGTATTGTCTCTTATCGATAGCGGTTATCATTTAGGACCTTGAGCGTGGCTGAGGTGCACCCATGACCAGCTCTGAAACCAGATTGCATAGCGGAGAAGGTTTGGTGGGATTCTAAATGGTTGGTAATCTGTTTGTTAACTTGGCTTTCGAAGACCTTAGAAAGGCAGGGTAGGATAGATATAGGTCTGTAGCAGTTTGGGTCTAGAGTGTCTCCCCCTTTGAAGAAGGGGATGATCGCGGCAGCTTTCCAATCTTTGGGGATCTCAGACGATACGAAAGAGAGGTTGAACAGGCCTGTAATAGGGGTTGCAACAATTTCGGCAGATGATTTTAGAAAGAGAGGGTCCAGATTGTCTAGCCCGGCTGATTTGTAGGGGTCCAGATTTTGCAGCTCTTTCAGAACATCAGCTATCTGGATTTGGGTGAAGGAGAAATGGGGGAGGTTTGGGCGAGTTGCTGTGGGGGGTGCCGGCAGTTGACCGGGGTAGGGTAGCCAGGTGGAAAGCATGGCCAGCCGTAGAAAAATGCTTATTGAAATTCTCAATTATATTGGATTTATCGGTGGTGACAGTGTTTCCTAGCCTCAGTGCAGTGGGCAGCTGGGAGGAGGTGCTCTTATTCTCCATGGACGTTACAGTGTCCCAGAACTTTTTTGAGTTTGTGCTACAGGATGCAAATTTCTGTTTGAAAAAGCTAGCCTTAACTATCCTAACTTCCCTGAAAAGTTGCATATCACGGGGGCTATTCGATGCTAATGCAGTACGCCACAGGATGTTTTTGTGCTGGTCAAGGGCAGTCAGGTCTGGAGTGAACCAAGGGCTATATCTGTTCCTGGTTCTACAGTTTTTGAATGGAGCATGCTTATTTAAGACGGTGAGGAAGGCACTTTTAAAGAATAACCAGGCATCCTCTACTGACGGGATGAGGTCAATATCATTCTAGGATACCCCGGCCAGGTCGATTAGAAAGGCCTGCTTGCTGAAGTGTTTTAGGGAGCGTTTGACAGTGATGAGAGATGGTCGTTTGACCGCAGACCCATTACGGATGCAGGCAATGAGGCAGTGATCGCTGAGATCTTGGTTGAAAACAGCAGAGGTGTATTTGGAGGGCAAGTTGGTCAGGATGATATCTATGAGGGTGCCCGTGTTTACGGATTTGGGGTTGTACCTGGTAGGTTCATTGATCGTTTGTGTGAGATTGAGGGCATCAAGCTTAGATTGTAGGATGGCCGGGGTGTTAAGCATGTCCCAGTTTAGGTCACCTAGCGGCACGAGCTCTGAAGATAGATGGGGAGCAATCAATTCACATATGGTATCCAGGGCACAGCTGGGGGCAGAGGGTGGTCTATAGCAAGCAGCAATGGTGAGAGACTTGTTTCTGGAAAGGTGGATTTTTAAAAGTAGAAGCTCGAATTGTTTGGGTACATACCTGGATAGTAAGACAGAACTCTGCAGGCTATCTCTGCAGTAGATTGCAACTCCGCCCCCTTTGGCAGTTCTATCTTGGCGGAAAATGTTATAGTTAGGGATGGAAATTTCAGAGTTTTTGGTGGTCTTCCTAAGCCAGGATTCAGACACGGCTAAGACATCCGGGTTGGCAGAGTGTGCTAAAGCAGTGAATAAAACAAACTTAGGGAGGAGGCTTCTAATGTTAACATGCATAAAACCAAGGCTTTTACGGTTACAGAAGTCAACAAATGAGAGCACCTGGGGAATAGGAGTGGAGCTAGGCACTGCAGGTCCTGGATTCACCTCTACATCACCAGAGGAACAGAGGAGGAGTAGGATAAGGGTATGGCTAAAGGCTATACGAACTGGTCGTCTAGTACGTTCGGAACAGAGAGTAAAAGGAGAAGGTTTCTGGGCGCGATATAATAGATTTAACCGCCATCAGATGGTATTATGGCAGCCATCTTGGATTTTGAACTTCATATTAGATTTGAGGCAAAATCCAGGGTGCCCCCCCCCCCACCCTAATCCAACCATAACCCTACCATTAACCATTTTATATTTCAACTTCAATGGGGTAGGGACCTCCCAAGGATGTTTTCGATTATAGCTGATTACTATGGCCACAACATCGAAAACATGTATAACTAAGTATTTGTCAGGCAGGAACATACAGCAATGAGTGAGTCGAACCCATGTTTGTATGCAGCTTTATTAACTCAATGATTATATATATATTTTTTACATTGATTGCAGACTGATTTGTGACATGTATGAATGCCAAATGAACATGCTAAACAGGCAAGCATAAAGCTTTATTTTATTTTTATTTATTCTTTTGCTACAAATTTGGGGCGCTTGGGGTCGCCACTGCTTGTTACCTTCAGACAAGTCCCGTAGAGCAATACAGAGAACACCATCGTGTTTGTGAGTCTCCCTTTTCCATAGAGTGGGCAAACCATTCGGACGTTAGACGTTTTCGTGAGACTGATTTTTGGGATGTCTCATGGTCTGACAAACACCGCTGTAGCTCTGCCATCTTTCACCGCAGACGCGGAAGGCCGCCATACGCGGATGCGGTGGAATGAGACGCAGATATCTCTAGTTTAAATTGACGGATGTTGATGGGGATACTTTTATGTTACTTATTATGTCGACTAGAGGGTTTTAAGAGCGCCGCAACACAACAGGATGAGAAATTAAGATATGGTCAATCAACGTCAATCATATGCATCAATAAGAATTTATATAGATCAATGTTACATTAATACTCACCTTCATCAATAAGATTGGACCATATCAATAACATCAGTCAGTATTGGTGATATTGTTGAAGAATGTGTCTGGCTGGTTCAAGGCTTTCTAGGGCAGCTAATAACTCAGGCCAGACAAATGTGAAGGGAAGTTTTAATACCTTTACAGTGTTCATCATCAGGGGAAACTCTTGTCCATCGTTTTTTCCCGTGCTCCTCAGGCCTTATTTGCACTACACCTGCGAAAGTGACTCAGCTAGCTAACGTCCTATCAAAAATACGAACATAGATTCCATTTACGTAACGGTTCCAAAAAAAAATAGTACTTTAAGCTTAAAAAAGCTTGATATCATTTCTATAGATTTGGACAAGACAGTGAGGGTTGTCAGAGAATTCCCCACATATAACACAACTGGAGAGACCACTGGTCTGCCAAACAAGACTCTGCACTCTGCCGATGAAGAGAGAGGAAGTTCAAAACGCCATTCTAGAATTTCCTCATTCTAAAATAGCGTTCACATCCTCAAATAACAGTTTATCTAGAAACTTCTACAAAGCACTTCAGTGTCTCATGTCATGCTGCTCTTCTCAAGCTTGGTATACAGCTGTCAATCAAGTAACTTCAATATAATTCATCATTGTTTTACCATGTGGTCATTCTAAATATACAGTAAATACATTAAAAGAAGAGTAGAGAAAAGAAAGCAGTTTGTTGACAGTGTCGGTTGGAAATATTCATCAAGGTGCTCCTTGGCTGGCTGACAGACAGATGTCAGCAAGAAGTCAAGGCAGAGCAGGAAGAGATGAGAAAAGTCAGTTTCAGGAGAGTTCATTCTTTTTGGGATTGTTGTTGTTATTTGTGCTAAGTGTTTGGCCTCATGGGTTAAAGCAGAATTCATAATGTTTCTCAGACTTAAAGCCATGTCACTGTTACAGTTTCTCCACTGTCCATCCTGGAACAACGGCCTACATCTCTATTCTCTAAGGCCTTCAGAGAGAGACTCTGTGGGAATGTCCTGCCGTTGGCGGCGTGTCTTTAGTTTAGTTATTAGCCACGCCTGATTGGCTGTTTGTGTACAGAGGTTCTGTCAGTTTGTCCAAGGTCCTCTGAGCTCCAGCCTCTTACTCTGTGAAAAGACATCCAGGCTGTGTAATGGCACATACAGTGTTTAAAAGTTTTTGTGTTTCCATGTGCGAGACTGTGTGTGTTAGACAGTGTGTGTGATGTAGAAGATAAACTCCATGTCCATAGCTGTCTGTGGTACTCTGGCTGAACCTCCGTGGATGACGGGGATAAGTGCGCTGTCTAGCTCGTTCATATAGCGCTGGGGTAGGAGCCTGCCTCCTGAACCGGCCTGGTACTCCACCTGCCACACACACACACACACACACACACACACACACACACACACACACACACACACACACACACACACACACACACACACACACACACACACACACACACACACACACACACACACACACACACACACCTTCAGTTAATATCCTTACAGTTTTGTTTGGTTCCAGTGGGTCTTGTTTCTAGAATATTAAATCAACCAATCAATCAAATGTTTTTATAGCTCTGTTCACAGATACATTAGTCACAAAGTGATACCCTTTCATAGCATTACAGTGTGTTAGTACATTAGTTACCATGTCAGTGTGTGTGGAGACTCTGAGGGCGAGGGAGTTGATGCCACTGGCTGAGAGGACAGAGAGGTGAGGGGTCAGAGCACTACAGCTGGCCACAGCCATCTCCCTGTGGAACACACTGCAGGACGGCAGCACCGCAGACAGGGACACGTCTGGAGTCTTCAGCCAGTAGAACACCTGGAGGGAGAGACAGACAGAAGGATGGGGTTCGACAGGTACAGACAGACAGGTTTGAGTGACTGAATGTGTGTGTTTACAAGTGTGTGTTTCAGAGAGATGTGACTCAGAAGGTGAACAGAACTCCATGTCTGCATGTATGACCTGTGTGTTTGTGTCCTACCTCAGTACACCTGATGGTGCGTCCGTCCGACTCAAACTCTGTGTCCTGCTGCATCCTCACACTGTGGACCCCCTCCAGAGGTTTCCTGTCCACACCACTGGTCACACTACAGGGACATACACACATAAATTAATTCATTGACCAATCATGCACCAGGGAGAAGATCACCATTATATGTGTATGAGTCTGTATGTTTTAGTGTGTATCATATCCCTTACCCAGCGTTGACGGGGGAGCTCCAGTCAATCCAGCGGACGGTGACATTGTCCCGGAGCTCCCCTCCGTCAGCCTTGCCACAGGGGATGTGGAAGTCAGTCTGCCCCCTCAGGGCGGCACGCAGGGCCTCCATGGTCTCTGGGGGGGTCTGAACCATCAGGCCGTCCTCCACGATGCTGGACTTGGCGATGAAGCCTGACGAGGCCTTCAGAGCCCCGTTGAACACCACGAAGCTGGCCCCCGTCACTATAGAACAACACAATAATACACTGGTTGGAATAACAGAATATCATAGATAAAATCCCAGCAGATTTACCGATTCACTTTGAATTCTGGTTTGGTACTGATAAAAGACAAGGACACAAATCATGTATATTCTTTCATTTAATTACAAATAATATGTTTTAACAAACAGAAAAACAAGCAAGAACTACTTAATGTTTCAACTAGTCAAGACCACAACTCCAAAAGAAACACCTGCTTCATATCTGGGACGTATTCATTATCCACCAAATAGAAAAAAACACTGACTGAAACAGGGGTGGGCTACATGTAGTTGTCCAATAAGAAACATTCTTTATCATTTTCTGTTGCAAAACATTTTAGATTTTGCCCTAATGAACACAACCCTGGTTTCTGAAGCAAAAAAAACAAACAGTTTATTCTGACCTCTAGTGGGCAATCTGGGTTGTTACTGACCTGTGCGTGTCTTGCCAGGCTGGCTGTTGGCCTGGGTCTGGTAGGTGCCCTCTTTGTTCTGGAAACAGACCAGGTGGGAGTCAGCCTCTGAGCTGAACCCGGCACCCACACTGATCACATGCTCGTTAGACGCATTCACAACCTTCAGCATCTAGAAAACACGCACATATACACTACCGGTCAAAAGTTATAAAAACACTTATTCTACAATGTATAGGTGAAGACATCAAAACTATGAAATAACAGAAATGTAACCATGTAGTAACCAAAAATGTGTTAAACAATTCAAAATATATTTTAAATTTGAGATTCTTCAAATAGCCACCCTTTGCCTTGATATCAGCTTTGCAGACTCTTGGCATTCTCTCAACCAGCTTCACCTGGAATGCATTTCCACTAGTCTTGAAGAAGTTCCCACATATGCTGAGCACTTGTTGGCTGCTTTTCCTTAACTCTGCGGTCTGACTCATCCCAAACCATCTCAATTTGGTTGAGTTCGGGGGATTGTGGAGGCCAGGTCATCTATTGCAGCACTCCATTTAATTAAAAAAAAAAATGTTTTATTTTATTTTATCTTTATTTAACTAGGCAAGTCAGTTAAGAACAAATTCTTATTTTCAATGGTGGCCTAGGAACAGTGGGTTAACTGCCTTGTTCAGGCGCAGAACGACAGATTTTTACTTTGTAAGCTCGGGGATTCGATCTTGCAACCTTTCGGTTACTAGTCCAACGCTCTAGTCATTAGGCTACCTGCCGCCATCTCTCTCCTTCTTGGTAAAATAGCCCTTACACAACCTGGGTCAGTGTTGGGTCATTGTCCTGTTGAAAAACAAATGATAGTGGGACCAAGCCCAAACCAGATGGGATGGCGTATCGCTGCAGAATTCTGTGGAAGCCGTACTGGTTAACTGTGCCTTGAATAATAAATAAATCACAGACAGTGTCCCCAGCAAAGTACCCCCACACCATAACACCTCCTCCTCCATGCTTTACGGTGGGAAATACACATGTGGAAAACATCCGTTCACCCACACCTCGTCTCACAAAGATACAGCAGTTGGAACCAAAAATCTCCAATTTGGACTCCAGACCAAAGGACACATTTCCACCGGTCCAATGTCCATTGCTCGTGTTTCTTGTCCCAAGCAAGTCTCCTCTTCTTATTGGTGTCCTTTAGTAGTGGTTTCTTTGCAGCAATTCGACCATGAAGGCCTGATTCACACAGTCTCCACTGAACAGTTGACGTTGAGATGTGTCTGTTACTTGAACTCTGTGATGCATTTATTTGGGCTTCAATTTCTGAGGCTGGTAACTCTAATGAACTTATCATCTGCAGCAGACGTAACTGGGTATTCCATTCCTGTGGTGGTCCTCATAAGACCCAGTTTCATCCGAGCGCTTGACGGTTTTTGCAACTGCACTTTAAGAAACTTTCAAAGTTCTTGACATTTTCCATTTTGACTGACCTTCATGTCTTAAAGTAATGATGGACTGTCGTTTCTCTTTGCTTATTTGAGCTGTTCTTGCCATAATATGGACTTCGTCTTTTACCAAATAGGGCTATCTTCTGTATACCACCCCTACCTTGTCACAACACAACTGATTGGCTCAAACACAATAAGAAGGAAAGAAATTCCACAAATTAACTTTTAAGAAGGCACACCTGTTAATTGAAATGCATTCCAGGTGACTACCTCATGAAGCTGGTTGAGAGAATGCCAAGAGTGTGCAAAGCTGTCATCGAGGCAAAGGGTGGCTACTTTGAAGAATCTAAAATATATTTATTTTGATTTGTTAAACACTTTTTTGGTTATTACATGATTCCATTTGTTATTCCATAGTTTTGATGTCTTCACTATTATTCTACAATGTAGAAAATAGTAAAAATAAGAAAAACCCTTAAATGAGTAGGTGTTCTACCACCGTGCTTCTTTCACATGCATTGCTTGCTGTTTGGGGTTTTAGGCTGGGTTTCTATACAGCACTTTGAGATATCAGCTGATGTACGAAGGGCTATATAAATAAATTTGATTTGATTTGATTCTAAAACTTTTGACTGGTAGTGCAGTTATACAGTAATGCACACAAAAAAAACACATGCACACCAGGGTTTCCGTTAAGAAAATTTGGCTGCGGACAAAAGACAGGCAAGATTTAAAATCACCAAATGTATGAGAGAACTCCCAGAGCCATCTGCACTGGGTGCTTAACTGTGCTCAGAATGACAGACAGGACCAGCCCTCCTATTAGGCAGGAGGACCACTAGGGCGGCAGATGATGAGGGTGGAACTTTCTGAGCTCAACTGACCAAGACGCACCTCCAACAACATATGGTGCCCCCTGATAAGCAGTACCCACTTTTCCAAAGATAGTCAGGTACGCAAAATATTTAGCTTGTCCAGTGTGCTGTTGGAGAGACGCAGTGCTGCAGAGCTACACGTACACTGTCAAAGTCATCAAATATAAATCAAAGCAAGGCCATTGGCCTTCAAGAGATGCCCAATCTACCAGGGCAACAAGGCCATCTGCTAGGGCACCAAGGCCATTAACCAAAATAGCCAATTAAAATGGATTTGAAAACCAAAATACATGAGCTTTTCTGTTAAGAAAAACTTAAGTGTATGTTTGTAAAATGTACAGAACTTTTTTATGAGACTTTTGATTACATATAAGCTAAACGCCAGCCATGTTGCACAAATATAATGTAGGATAATTAATATTAACGTCTAAAGTCTTGAATCTGACATACTCGAGGCACTGTTCGTTCAGATCGAAGAGAAAGGCCAGTGCCTGTTGCGCACCGCAACATCACCCTCCTGGCAATCTGAGTGGAGACAGTCAGCGTTTCTGAAACTATTTAAACATAATTGTTTAAAACAAGGACTTTTTTTGTTTCAAAGTAGCCTATCCAAATTCCGACCATAAGAATGATGGAATTATTTTATATATACTTCCTCAAAAGACATTCAAAACAGTATTTATCATGTTCTATTGGTTTTCAAATCAACTTTCTCCAGCATCTAAAGGCACAATCCTTGTCATATTCACAACCCATGCTAGTTGTTGCATCTTTAGATCTTCCCTCTCAACATTTCTAAAAGAGATGTTCATCTCTGTCACATAGGCTATGGAACCGCTCGCATCATGTGCGCTGTTTAGAATGGTGTTTTCCTGGGAACCCTGAGACACACACATTGGTATTACCTCAGGGAAGCTGCTCTTGGGAATGTTGATGTAGCTGTGGCCCATCTCCATGTGGATCCTCAGACCCTCCACAGCAGGCAGACTGTACTGGTAGTTCCTCAGGTCCTGTGGATGATCACAACACACACGTCACCAGTTTATTTTGGGGACATTAATAGTATGTGGCCTACACATCTCTTTAACCTGTCTGGGCTAGGGGGCAGTATTTTCACGGCCGGATGAAAAACGTACCCAATTTAAACAGCTTACTACTCTGGCCCAGAAACTAGAATATGCATATTTGGATAGAAAACACTCTGAAGTTTCTAAAACTGTTTGAATGGTGTCTGTGAGTATAACAGAATTCATATGGCAGGCAAAAACCTGAGAAAAAGTCAACCAGGAAGTGGAGGATCTGAGAATTGTAGTTCTTCTTTCTAGTCCCTTTCGAAACTACAGTATCTGTGGGGTTACGTTGCACTTCCTAAGTCTTCCATTGGCTGTCAAAAACCTTCAGAAAGTTGTTTCAGCCTTCTCCTGTTACTGGGCAGATAATAGGAGCTCAGTTACTGAGTGGACTGCCTGTGGACAAAGGGATTGGATATGCGCAGTCACACGAGTGCGCCGTTCCTTCTTTTTCTCCTTGAATGAATACGCTATTGTCCGGTTGGAATATTATTGCAATTTCACGTTAAAAATACCATAAAGATTGATTTTAAACAGCGTTTGACATGCTTCTAAGTACGGTAATGGAACATTTGGACTTTTCGTCTCTGGTACCGCACTCGCGCGTTATGCCTTTGGATAGTGCTCTGAAAGCACAAACAAAACGGAGGTATTTAGACATAAATATGTATTATTTCGAACAAAAACAACATTTCTTGTGGAAGTAGCAGTCCTGGGAGTGCATTCTGACGAAGATCAGCAAAGGTAAGAGAATATTTCTAATACTAATTTAGGTTGCCCCGAACTTGGCGGGTGTCTGTATAGCTCTCTGTGATGGCTGAGCTATGTACTCAGAATATTGAAAAATGTACTTTCTCCGTAAAGCTATTTTAAAATCTGACAATGCGGTTGCATCCAGGAGTAGTCTATCTATAATTCTTTAAATAATCGTTATATATTTTGTCAACGTTTATGATGAGTATTTTTGTAAATTGATGTGCACATTCACCGGCGGTTTTGGTGGGAATACATTTTCTGAACATCACGCACCAAAATAAAATGCTGTTTTTGGATATAAATATGAACTTTATCGAACAAAACATACATGTATTGTGTAACATAATGTCCTAGGAGTGTCATCTGATGAAGATCGTCAAAGGTTAGTGCTTCATTTAGCTGTGTTTTGGGTTTTATTGACACATGTCCTTGCTTGGAAAATGGCTTTGTGATTATTTTTGTCTATGTACTCTCCTAACATAATCTAATGTTTTGCTTTCGCTGTAAAGCCTTTTTGAAATCGGACAATGTGGTTACATCAAGGAGAAGTGTATCTTTAAAATGGTGTATCATTGCTACGCAGACGACACACAATTAATCTTCTCCTTTCCCCCTTCTGATAACCAGGTGGCGAATCGCATCTCTGCATGTCTGGCAGACATATCAGTGTGGATGACGGATCACCACCTCAAGCTGAACCTCGGCAAGACGGAGCTGCTCTTCCTCCCGGGGAAGGACTGCCCGTTCCATGATCTCGCCATCACGGTCGACAACTCCATTGTGTCCTCCTCCCAGAGTGCTAAGAACCTTGGCGTGACCCTGGACAACACCCTGTCGTTCTCCACTAACATCAAGGCGGTGACCCGATCCTGTAGGTTCATGCTCTACAACATTCGCAGAGTACGAGCCTGCCTTACACAGGAAGCGGCGCAGGTCCTAATCCAGGCACTTGTCATCTCCCGTCTGGATTACTGCAACTCACTGTTGGCTGGGCTCCCTGCCTGTGCCATTAAACCCCTACAACTCATCCAGAACGCCGCAACCCGTCTGGTGTTCAACCTTCCCAAGTTCTCTCACATCACCCCGCTCCTCCGCACACTCCACTGGCTTCCAGTTGAAGCTCGCATCTGCTACAAGACTATGGTGCTTCCCTACGGAGCTGTGAGGGGAACGGCACCTCCGTACCTTCAGGCTCTGATCAGTCCCTACACCCAAACAAGGGCACTGCGTTCATCCACCTCTGGCCTGCTGGCCCCCCTACCTCTGAGGAAGCACAGTTCCCGCTCAGCCCAGTCAAAACTGTTCGCTGCTCTGGCACCCCAATGGTGGAACAAGCTCCCTCACGACGCCAGGACAGCGGAGTCAATCACCACCTTCCGGAGACACCTGAAACCCCACCTCTTTAAGGAATACCTGGGATAGGATAAAGTAATCCTTCTAACCCCCCCCCCCCCAAAAAAGATATAGATGTACTATTGTAAAGTGGTTGTTCCACTGGATATCATAAGGTGAATGCAACAATTTGTAAGTCGCTCTGGATAAGATCGTCTGCTCTGGATAAGATCGTCTGCTAAATGACGTAAATGTGTAAAATAGTTGTATGTTTGAGAAAGTTGAATGATGACATTTTGTTGTTTTTGAATTTGCCGCCCTGATATTTCACTGGCTGTGTCCCGCAGGTTAGCGTCCCACCTAGCCCATAGAAGTTAAAGTCATTATTGGAGAGAAATTACACACTATGTGTGTGTGTGTGTGTGTGTGTGTGTGTGTGTGTGTGTGTGTGTGAGAGAGTGAGAGAGAGAGCGAGAGAGAGAGCGTGAGAGAGAGAGAGTGAGAGAGAGAGAGCGTGAGAGAGAGTGTGAGAGAGAGAGAGAGTGAGAGAGAGAGTGAGAGAGAGAGAGTGAGAGAGAGAGAGTGAGAGAGAGAGAGTGAGAGAGAGAGAGAGAGAGAGAGAGAGCGTGAGAGAGAGAGAGAGAGAGTGAGAGAGAGAGAGCGTGAGAGAGAGAGCGTGAGAGAGAGGTTCGTTCATGTGTTCTGAAGGCAGTAAACCTAACTGCTGTACCACCTGAGCCCACTAAAGGTTCCCCTCTCCTCCCGCCAGACAACAGCTGGCAGGGAACCAAACTACTGCAGTATGTTCTCCCATCAGAGACCTGATCTAGATCTGTGTGTCATTTCTGTCCTCTGTCTCTAATTTTATGTTATTTATTTATTTCACCTTTATTTAACCAGGTAAGCCAGTTGAGAACAAGTTCTCATTTACAACTGCAACCTGGCCAAGATAAAGCAAAGCAGTGTGACACAGACAACAACATAGAGTTACACATGGAATAAACAAACATACAGTCAATAATACAATAGAAAAAGTCTATATACAGTGTGTGCTAATGAGGTAGGATAAGGGAGGTAAGGCAATAAATAGGCCATAGTGGTGAAATAATTACAATATAGCAATATTGGCTGGCGTCCTGCGGGAAAACAATGCACAGCATACGGCTCAGTGATCATCACAGACGATTAGGGAGACGGGTCTTAACTCTGCTTTCAATCAGAGCTAGAGACCTACATTTACTACCTGGCTTCAGTGTGATGTGAATGGTTATTATCAATGTTTTACAGTGATTCAATTGCTAAAAGAAAAGACTCTAAAATACATGAGATTTATAATAAAAAACTCCAGCTATTCTTTATAACCATGTGTGTGTGTGTGTGTGTGTTTTCAGTACTTACAGCCAACAGGTTCATGATGGTGTGTCCTGTCTCTCTGAACACAGTTTCTCTGAAGCGGACGCTGACCAGAGTGCTGGGGTACACTGCAAAAGAACAAAAAAGGTCATTAGAGTCAGGCTCCACATTTATCTAAACACTTGTTGTAATTATGTCATTTTTATTTCACCATGTCATTATTGTAAGTTATGGGCACGTGTGTAAAGTGAAAGTAGAGGTGATCGCAGTAGCCTACTGTCTACAGCAGATATCTAGGACTTGATCAAGTTCAAAACTTTGAAACAGCTATCAAAACAGATTTTACTTTGAAAACCAGTCAAAGTGAATAGCCTTCTAAAACAAATGACCATGAACACTACATGACCAAATGTGGACACCTGCTTGTCGAACATCTCATTCCAAAATCATGGGTATTAATATGGAGTTGGTCCCCCTTCGCTGCTATAACAGCCTCCACTCTTCTGGGAAGGTTTTCCACTAGATGTTGGAACATTGCTGCGGGGTCTGGCTTCCATATTCAGCCACAAGAGCATTACTGAGGTCGGGCACTGATGTTGGGCGATTAGGCCTGGTTTTCGATTGTGTTGAGGTCAGGGCTCTGTCAAGGCCAGTCAAGTTCTTCCACACAGATCTCGTCGACAAACCATTTCTGTATGGACCTCGCTTTGTGCACGGGGGCATTGTCATGCTGAAATAGGAAAGAGCCTTCCCCAAACTGTTGCCACAAAGTTGAAATCACAGAATTGTCTAGAATGTTATTCTAAGCAGTAGCGTTAAGATTTCCCTTCCCTGGAACTAAGGGGCCTAGCCCAAACCATGAAAAACAGCCCCAGACCATTATTCCTCCTTTGCAGTTGGCACAACTTTGCAGTTGGCACTATGCGTTGGGGCAGGTAGCGTTCTCCTAGCATCCGCCAAACCCAGATTCGTCCGTCGGACTGCCAGATGGTGAAGCGTGATTCATCACTCCAGAGAACGCGTTTCCACTGCTCCAGAGTCCAATGGCGGAGCGCTTTACACCACTCCAGCCGCTGCATGGTGATCTTAGGCTTGTGTGCGGCTGCTCGGCCACGGAAACCCATTTCATGAAGCTCCCGACGAACAGTTCTTCGGCTGACGTTGCTTCTTGTGCTGACGTTGCTTCCAGAGGCAGTTTGGAACTCGGTAGTGAGTGTTGCAACCGAGGACAGAGGATTTTTATGCGCTACGCGCTTCAGCACTCGGCGGTCCCGTTCTGTGAGCCTGTGTGGCCTACAACTTCGCGGCTGTTGCTCCTAGACGTTTCCACTTCACCATAACAGCACTTAGAGTTGACCATGGCAGCTCTAGCAGGGCAGACATTTGACCAACTGACTTGTTGGAAAGGTGGCATCCTATGACGGTGCCACATTCAAATTCACTGAGCTCTTCAGTAAGGCCATTCTACTGCCAATGTTTGTCTATGGAGATCGCATGGCTGTGTGCTCGATTTTATACACCTGTCAGCAACGGTGTGGCTGAAATAGCCAAATCCACTCATTTGAAGGGCCGTCCACATATTTTTGTATATATAGTGTACACTGAGTGTACAAAACATTAAAGACAACTTCCTAATATTTAATTGCACCCCCCTTTTTGCATTCACGACTGATTCAATTTGTCTGGGCATGGACTCTACAAGGTGTTGAAAGCGTTCCACAGGGATGCTGGCCCACGTTGACTCCAATGCTTCCCACAGTTGTGTCAAGTTGGCTGGATGTCCTTTGGGTGTTGGACCATTCTTGAAACACAAGGGAAACTGTTGAGCGTGAAAAACCCAGCAGCGTTGCAATTCTTGACACAAACCAGTGCGCCTGGCACCTACTATCATACCACGTTCAAAGGCACTTAAATCTTTTGTCTTGCCCATTCACCCTCTGAATGGAACACACACAATCCATGTCTCAGTTGTCTCAAGGCTTAAAAATCCTTATTTTCCTGTCTACTCCCCTTCATCTACATTGATTGAAGTAGATTTAACAAGTGACATCAATAGCTTTTACCTGGATTCACCTGGTCAGTCTAAGTGTTGGAAAGAGCAGGTGTTCATAATGTTTTATATATGCAGTGTATTTATTCCCACTGAACTTAGACAGGCTAGTAACTGTTGGGGGCTCACCACTGTGTTCTGCTCCCAGCCGTAGCAGCAGTCTGAGGGGGAACACCTTGGCCCAGGGCACCTCCAGCCTCTGGATGAGCAGACCACAGAGGAAGGGCTGTGGGGGCAGACAGAGGCCCTCCAAGGGCTGGAAGGTAGGGGAGTAAAACAGCACGCCGCCGTGCTCCTTACTCCCCAGGAAACTACCTGTAAACGCCACGTTGCCCAGCTCCTCTACATACTTCCCTGGAGGAGAGGAGGGAGAGACACATAGTGGCGTGAGAGACACATAGTGTGTGTGTGTGTGTGTGTTACCTCTCTGTGCGTCCTGGTAGATGGCGTGGCAGAGTGTGTGTGTGTGTGTGTGTGTGTGTATGTGTGGTACCTCTCTGTGCGTCCTGGTAGATGTAGAGGTAGAGTGTGTGTGTGTGTGTGTGTGTGTATGTGTGGTACCTCTCTGTGCGTCCTGGTATATGGAGAGGTAGAGTGTGTGTGTGTGTGTGTGTGTGTGTGTGTGTGTGTGTGTGTGTGTGTGTGTGTGTGTGTGTATGTGTGGTACCTCTCTGTGCGTCCTGGTAGATGGAGAGGTAGAGTGTGTGTGTGTGTGTATGGTACCTCTCTGTGCGTCCTGGTAGATGGAGAGGTAGAGTGTGTGTGTGTGTGTGTGTGTGTGGTACCTCTCTGTGCGTCCTGGTAGATGGAGAGGTAGAGTGTGTGTGTGTGTGTGTGTGTATGGTACCTCTCTGTGCGTCCTGGTAGATGGAGAGGTAGAGTGTGTGTGTGTGTGTATGTGTGGTACCTCTCTGTGCGTCCTGGTAGATGGAGAGGTAGAGTGTGTGTGTGTGTGTGTGTGTGTGGTACCTCTCTGTGCGTCCTGGTAGATGGAGAGGTAGAGTGTGTGTGTGTGTGTATGTGTGGTACCTCTCTGTGCGTCCTGGTAGATGGAGAGGTAGAGTGTGTGTGTGTGTGTGTGTGTGGTACCTCTCTGTGCGTCCTGGTAGATGGAGAGGTAGAGTGTGTGTGTGTGTGTATGTGTGGTACCTCTCTGTGCGTCCTGGTAGATGGAGAGGTAGAGTGTGTGTGTGTGTGTGTGTGTGGTACCTCTCTGTGCGTCCTGGTAGATGGAGAGGTAGAGTGTGTGTGTGTGTGTATGTGTGGTACCTCTCTGTGCGTCCTGGTAGATGGAGAGGTAGAGTGTGTGTGTGTGTGTATGGTACCTCTCTGTGCGTCCTGGTAGATGGAGAGGTAGAGTGTGTGTGTGTGTGTGTATGGTACCTCTCTGTGCGTCCTGGTAGATGGAGAGGTAGAGTGTGTGTGTGTGTGTGTATGTGTGGAACCTCTCTGTGCGTCCTGGTAGATGGAGAGGTAGTGTGTGTGTGTGTGTGTGTGTGTGTGTGTGTGTGTGTGTGTGTGTGTGTGTGTGTGTGTGTGTGTGTGTGTGTGTGTGTGTGTGTGTGTATGTGTGGTACCTCTCTGTGCATCCTGGTAGATGGAGAGGTAGAGTGTGTGTGTGTGTATGTGTGTGTATGTGTGGTACCTCTCTGTGCGTCCTGGTAGATGGAGAGGTAGAGTGTGTGTGTGTGTGTGTATGTGTGGTACCTCTCTGTACGTCCTGGTAGATGGAGAGGTAGAGTGTGTGTGTGTGTGTATGTGTGGTACCTCTCTGTGCGTCCTGGTAGATGGAGAGGTAGAGTGTGTGTGTGTGTGTGTGTGTGTGTGTGTGTGTGTGTGTGTGTGTATGTGTGGTACCTCTCTGTGCGTCCTGGTAGATGGAGAGGTAGAGTGTGTGTGTGTGTGTGTGTGTGTGTATGTGTGGTACCTCTCTGTGCGTCCTGGTAGATGGAGAGGTAGAGTGTGTGTGTGTGTATGTGTGGTACCTCTCTGTGCGTCCTGGTAGATGGAGAGGTAGAGTGTGTGTGTGTGTGTGTGTGTATGGTACCTCTCTGTGCGTCCTGGTAGATGGAGAGGTAGAGTGTGTGTGTGTGTGTGTATGTGTGGTACCTCTCTGTGCGTCCTGGTAGATGGAGAGGTAGAGTGTGTGTGTGTGTGTGTGATGTGTGGTACCTCTCTGTGCGTCCTGGTAGATGGAGAGGTAGAGTGTGTGTGTGTGTGTGATGTGTGGTACCTCTCTGTGCGTCCTGGTAGATGGAGAGGTAGAGTGTGTGTGTGTGTGGTGATGTGTGGTACCTCTCTGTGCGTCCTGGTAGATGGAGAGGTAGAGTGTGTGTGTGTGTATGTGTGGTACCTCTCTGTGCGTCCTGGTAGATGGAGAGGTAGAGTGTGTGTGTGTGTGTGTGTGTGTGGTACCTCTCTGTGCGTCCTGGTAGATGGAGAGGTAGAGTGTGTGTGTGTGTGTGTGTGTGTGTGTATGGTACCTCTCTGTGCGTCCTGGTAGATGGAGAGGTAGAGTGTGTGTGTGTGTGTGTATGTGTGGTACCTCTCTGTGCGTCCTGGTAGATGGAGAGGTAGAGTGTGTGTGTGTGTGTGTATGTGTGGTACCTCTCTGTGCGTCCTGGTAGATGGAGAGGTAGAGTGTGTGTGTGTGTGGGGGATGGTACCTCTCTGTGCGTCCTGGTAGATGGAGAGGTAGAGTGTGTGTGTGTGTGTATGTGTGGTACCTCTCTGTGCGTCCTGGTAGATGGAGAGGTAGAGTGTGTGTGTGTGTGTGTGTGTATGGTACCTCTCTGTGCGTCCTGGTAGATGGAGAGGTAGAGTGTGTGTGTGTGTGTGTGTGATGGTACCTCTCTGTGCGTCCTGGTAGATGGAGAGGTAGAGTGTGTGTGTGTGTGTATGTGTGGTACCTCTCTGTGCGTCCTGGTAGATGGAGAGGTAGAGTGTGTGTGTGTGTATGGTACCTCTCTGTGCGTCCTGGTAGATGGAGAGGTAGAGTGTGTGTGTGTGTGTGTGTGGTACCTCTCTGTGCGTCCTGGTAGATGGAGAGGTAGAGTGTGTGTGTGTGTGTATGTGTGGTACCTCTCTGTGCGTCCTGGTAGATGGAGAGGTAGAGTGTGTGTGTGTGTGTGTGGGGACCCCGTGCGTCCGGAGTGGGGGTAGGGGGGGGGGGGGCCTCTCTGTGCGTCCTGGTAGATGGAGAGGTAGAGGTGTGGGTGTGTAGGTCCCCGTGCGCCGGGTGGAGAGGTAGGTGTGTGTGTGTGTGTGTATGGTACCTCTCTGTGCGTCCTGGTAGATGGAGAGGTAGAGTGTGTGTGTGTGTGTGTATGTGTGGAACCTCTCTGTGCGTCCTGGTAGATGGAGAGGTAGTGTGTGTGTGTGTGTGTGTGTGTGTGTGTGTGTGTGTGTGTGTGTGTGTGTGTGTGTGTGTGTGGTGTGTGTGTGTGTGTGTGTGTGGTGTGTATGTGTGGTACCTCTCTGTGCATCCTGGTAGATGGAGAGGTAGAGTGTGTGTGTGTGTATGTGTGTGTATGTGTGGTACCTCTCTGTGCGTCCTGGTAGATGGAGAGGTAGAGTGTGTGTGTGTGTGTGTATGTGTGGTACCTCTCTGTACGTCCTGGTAGATGGAGAGGTAGAGTGTGTGTGTGTGTGTATGTGTGGTACCTCTCTGTGCGTCCTGGTAGATGGAGAGGTAGAGTGTGTGTGTGTGTGTGTGTGTGTGTGTGTGTGTGTGTGTGTGTGTGTGTGTGTGTGTGTGTGTGTGTGATGTGTGGTACCTCTCTGTGCGTCCTGGTAGATGGAGAGGTAGAGTGTGTGTGTGTGTGTGTGTGTGTGTATGTGTGGTACCTCTCTGTGCGTCCTGGTAGATGGAGAGGTAGAGTGTGTGTGTGTGTGTATGTGTGGTACCTCTCTGTGCGTCCTGGTAGATGGAGAGGTAGAGTGTGTGTGTGTGTGTGTGTGTATGGTACCTCTCTGTGCGTCCTGGTAGATGGAGAGGTAGAGTGTGTGTGTGTGTGTGTATGTGTGGTACCTCTCTGTGCGTCCTGGTAGATGGAGAGGTAGAGTGTGTGTGTGTGTGTGTGTGTGTGGTACCTCTCTGTGCGTCCTGGTAGATGGAGAGGTAGAGTGTGTGTGTGTGTATGTGTGGTACCTCTCTGTGCGTCCTGGTAGATGGAGAGGTAGAGTGTGTGTGTGTGTGTGTATGTGTGGTACCTCTCTGTGCGTCCTGGTAGATGGAGAGGTAGAGTCTGTGTGTGTGTATGTGTGGTACCTCTCTGTGCGTCCTGGTAGATGGAGAGGTAGAGTGTGTGTGTGTGTGTGTGTGTGTGTGTATGGTACCTCTCTGTGCGTCCTGGTAGATGGAGAGGTAGAGTGTGTGTGTGTGTATGTGTGGTACCTCTCTGTGCGTCCTGGTAGATGGAGAGGTAGAGTGTGTGTGTGTGTGTGTGTGTGTGGTACCTCTCTGTGCGTCCTGGTAGATGGAGAGGTAGAGTGTGTGTGTGTGTGTGTGTGTGTGTGTGTATGGTACCTCTCTGTGCGTCCTGGTAGATGGAGAGGTAGAGTGTGTGTGTGTGTGTGTATGTGTGGTACCTCTCTGTGCGTCCTGGTAGATGGAGAGGTAGAGTGTGTGTGTGTGTGTGTATGTGTGGTACCTCTCTGTGCATCCTGGTAGATGGAGAGGTAGAGTGTGTGTGTGTGTATGGTACCTCTCTGTGCGTCCTGGTAGATGGAGAGGTAGAGTGTGTGTGTGTGTGTATGTGTGGTACCTCTCTGTGCATCCTGGTAGATGGAGAGGTAGAGTGTGTGTGTGTGTGTGTGTGTATGGTACCTCTCTGTGCGTCCTGGTAGATGGAGAGGTAGAGTGTGTGTGTATGTATGGTACCTCTCTGTGCGTCCTGGTAGATGGAGAGGTAGAGTGTGTGTGTGTGTGTATGTGTGGTACCTCTCTGTGCGTCCTGGTAGATGGAGAGGTAGAGTGTGTGTGTATGTATGGTACCTCTCTGTGCGTCCTGGTAGATGGAGAGGTAGAGTGTGTGTGTGTGTGTATGTGTGGTACCTCTCTGTGCGTCCTGGTAGATGGAGAGGTAGAGTGTGTGTGTGTGTGTGTGTGTATGGTACCTCTCTGTGCGTCCTGGTAGATGGAGAGGTAGAGTGTGTGTGTGTGTATGGTACCTCTCTGTGCGTCCTGGTAGATGGAGAGGTAGTGTGTGTGTGTGTGTATGTATGGTACCTCTCTGTGCGTCCTGGTAGATGGAGAGGTAGAGTGTGTGTGTGTGTGTGTGTGTATGGTACCTCTCTGTGCGTCCTGGTAGATGGAGAGGTAGAGTGTAAACAGGTCTTTGGGCAGAGCCCTCTCCTCTGGCAGAACCTCCAGGATGAACACTATCTCCCTCTGTCCCACAGTCTGTAGACCACTGGAGCCCATACACCAGCACTTCCTACTGCAGTCTACAGCACAGTAGACATACACACAGTGAGGATACACAGACAAATACAGACACACATTGCCTGCAAAACACCTACGACCACAATCTGATAAAAATAACAGAGATACACACAGGATACACATTCGTTTTTAGAATGGGCCTAGGGGTGCATCTCAATACTCTCTCCTTGTCACCTTTCCTTTAATAAGAACTGATCTGAAAGAATTGGACAGGTGAAAGCTAGCCCCCAGTAGGCATCGGCTAGGCATTGTCCCGTCTTTACAGATCAGTGCAGATGAAGGAGAGGAGACAAGAGGAAGACACTTCACATTATTGAGATGTACCCCAGGAAGAAAAGGAGGGTAGAGATGGGTGTTCAACTCACAGGTGACCAGTTTGACGTTGACCAGCAGGTTGGCGTTGAGGACAAAGGTCAAAGGTCGCGGCCCTCCCTCCTCCAAAAGGAGAAGGATCTGGCAGGGGGCGGGGCGCTCCTCCACCAATAGATCCCCTCCTCCTTCCTCCTCTCCAGTGGTGATGAGTAGAGGTGGCAAGCCCTCCTCATCCTCTGGCAGCAGACTGGGGCTCCTCTCTACACAGCCCCCCACCCCACACAGCAGGCTGTAGTCCCAGGGTCCTGACACTGGGGGGCGCACCACCTCCACTGGGGCCGACACACCACCCTCCGACACCGCTGCAGAGCCAGGGGACACTCTGCTGCCAGCCTGGAGGACACAGACGGATAAGAGATGGATGAACAGGCAGAAAGAGAGATAAATATATGTGTCTAGGTTCCATGTGTATGTGCTCTTTATGTGTGTTTCTGTGTGGGGTCTAGCCACATACGTGTGTCTCAGTGTGTGTGTGTGATGCCTCTTACCGTAGGTGGGTCAGGTGTGACAGGGCTGGACTCCTGGGAGCCCCTCCTGCCAGTCACAGAGAGCCTGGTGGTGTTGGCCACCTCTCCATTGGGCAGGATGCCATCTGCAAACCACACACGCTTCTGCTCACGAGGACAACCTGACACATGCACCACACACAGGGACAGCAACTTCTGTCACTTCCCCTTTCATTTCAACTGTTGTTTAGATTAGAGTGTCAAAATTAATATAAATGTGAAACAAACAGAAAATAAAACAAGAAAGAAAAATCAGAAAGAAATCAATAAACTGTAATCATAACCAAACTGTGGCTGAATAAGCTATTCTATGGAGAGTAACAGATGTTTACCGCTTTTGGGACTACTGTTTCACAACTAGCGACTACAACGGCCCATGTAGGGGTGCGTACGTACCGTCGCTGCCAGGGTTTTTGAGCACGGAGACCGGCACCATGACGGTGGGCGGGGGGGAGTTGAGGGTGCCTGCAGCCCGGGCCTGCTGCAGGGGGGGGATGGTGCTGCAGTACTCTGACGGGACGTTGGGGTTGGGGCTCGGACCTGGCGGACTCCTCATACACTCCAGCGCCTGGGCTAGAGGGGAGAGGAGAGACAGGTAGGTAGAGGTAGACAGAGAGGAAAGAGCATTAGCATACAAACATGGGACACGAACACAGACAGAGGTCAGGGGGCAAGACCGAGTACACAATTTGTATACAGTATGTACACAGATCTGGACATGATTGTCAATACACAGAGATGCATACACGGATGTACAAACTGATCTAGACATATGATGTTCTGTGCTATAGCTAATAAACGTTGTATGGAATGTTTGGCATGAAGTAGAAGCATTTCTTGTATATAGCCTCTGTAAACGTGAACTGTAATCAGAACAACCGTTCCACCACCTCTCCTGGCCAGACACTCCAATATCCATACAGAACAACCGTTCCACCACCTCTCCTGGCCAGACACTCCAATATCCATACAGAACAACCGTTCCACCACCTCTCCTGGCCAGACACCCCAATATCCATACAGAACAACCGTTCCACCACCTCTCCTGGCCAGACACCCCAATATCCATACAGAACAACCGTTCCACCACCTCTCCTGGCCAGACACTCCAATATCCATACAAAACAACCGTTCCACCACCTCTCCTGGCCAGACACTCCAATATCCATACAGAACAACCGTTCCACCACCTCTCCTGGCCAGACACGCCAATATCCATACAGAACAACCGTTCCACCACCTCTCCTGGCCAGACACCCCAATATCCATACAGAACAACCGTTCCACCACCTCTCCTGGCCAGACACTCCAATATCCATACAGAACAACCGTTCCACCACCTCTCCTGGCCAGACACTCCAATATCCATACAGAACAACCGTTCCACCACCTCTCCTGGCCAGACACCCCAATATCCATACAAAACAACCGTTCCACCACCTCTCCTGGCCAGACACTCCAATATCCATACAGAACAACCGTTCCACCACCTCTCCTGGCCAGACACTCCAATATCCATACAGAACAACCGTTCCACCACCTCTCCTGGCCAGACACTCCAATATCCATACAAAACAACCGTTCCACCACCTCTCCTGGCCAGACACTCCAATATCCATACAGAACAACCGTTCCACCACCTCTCCTGGCCAGACACTCCAATATCCATACAGAACAACCGTTCCACCACCTCTCCTGGCCAGACACTCCAATATCCATACAGAACAACCGTTCCACCACCTCTCCTGGCCAGACACTCCAATATCCATACAGAACAACCGTTCCACCACCTCTCCTGGCCAGACACTCCAATATCCATACAGAACAACCGTTCCACCACCTCTCCTGGCCAGACACTCCAATATCCATACAGAACAACCGTTCCACCACCTCTCCTGGCCAGACACTCCAATATCCATACAAAACAACCGTTCCACCACCTCTCCTGGCCAGACACTCCAATATCCATACAGAACAACCGTTCCACCACCTCTCCTGGCCAGACACTCCAATATCCATACAAAACAACCGTACAGAGCCATACAGAGCTGAACCAAGCCAAGCTGTACTGGGCTGGCCTGGTTATGCATCCAGTTGCTGGAACCGTGCTGGAAAAGACCATGTCAGAGCCAGCAAAGCCAAGTTCAGGTCGGCCCTATTGTGTGAATCAGGCAAGAGTGAGCGTGCAATGATGGGGAAAACAAGAGAATGAGAGAATGGAGAGTGACAGAGAGCGAGAGGGCGAGATGGGGAGATTGAGAGATGGGAGAACGATGGCGAGAAAGGGAGAGATGCAAGAGAGAGAGAGAGGGCGAGAGAGAGAGGGTGGACGAGAGAGGGCGAGATAGAGAGGGCGAGAGAGAGAGGTAGGGCGAGAGAGAGAGAGGTAGGGCGAGAAAGAGGGCGAGAGAGAGAGGGCGAGAGTGAGAGGGGGCGAGAAGGAGAGAGAGAGGGCGAGAGAGAGAGGGCGGGCGAGAGAGAGGGGGGGCGGGCGAGAGAGAGAGGGCGGGCGAGAGAGAGGTAGGGTGAGAGGGAGGTTGGGAGAGATAGAGGGCGAGAGAGAGAAAGGGCGAGAGAGAGAAAGGGCGAGAGAGAGAGGTAGGGCGAGAGAGAGAGAGGTAGGTCGAGAAAGAGGGCAAGAGAGCGAGAGGTAGGGCGAGAGAGGGTGAGAGAGATGGCGAGAGCGAGCGAGAAGGAGAGAGAGAGGGTGAGAAAGGGATAGAGAGAGAGAGAGCGAGGGCGAGAGAGAGAGGGCGGGTGAGAGAGAGGGTGGGCGAGAGAGAGAGGGCGGGCGAGAGAGAGAGGGCAGGCGAGAGAGAGAGGGTGGGCGAGAGAGTTAGGGCGGGTGAGAGAGTTAGGGCGAGAGAGAGATAGGGCGAGAGAGAGAGAGCGGGCGAGAGAGAGAGGCGGGCGAGAGAGAGAGAGCGGGCGAGAGAGTTAGGGCGGGCGAGAGAGCGGTAGGGTGAGAGGGAGGTTGGGAGAGAGAGAGAGGGCGAGAGAGAGAGGGTGGACGAGAGAGGGCGAGAGAGAGAGGGCGAGAGAGAGAGAGGTAGGGCGAGAGAGAGAGAGGTAGGGCGAGAGAGAGAGAGGTAGGGCGAGAAAGAGGGCGAGAGAGAGAGGGCGAGAGTGAGAGGGGGCGAGAAGGAGAGAGAGAGGGCGAGAAAGGGAGAGAGAGAGGGCGAGAGAGAGAGGGCGGGCGAGAGAGAGGGGGGCGGGCGAGAGAGAGAGGGCGGGCGAGAGAGAGGTAGGGCGAGAGAGAGGTAGGGTGAGAGGGAGGTTGGGAGAGATAGAGGGCGAGAGAGAGAAAGGGCGAGAGAGAGAGGTAGGGCGAGAGAGAGAGAGGTAGGTCGAGAAAGAGGGCAAGAGAGCGAGAGGTAGGGCGAGAGAGGGTGAGAGAGATGGCGAGAGCGAGAGGGGGCGAGAAGGAGAGAGAGAGGGTGAGAAAGGGATAGAGAGAGAGAGAGCGAGGGCGAGAGAGAGAGGGCGGGTGAGAGAGAGGGTGGGCGAGAGAGAGAGGGCGGGCGAGAGAGAGAGGGCAGGCGAGAGAGAGAGGGCGGGCGAGAGAGTTAGGGCGGGTGAGAGAGAGGGCGAGAGAGAGAGTTAGGGCGGGTGAGAGATAGGGCGAGAGAGAGAGAGCGGGCGAGAGAGTTAGGGCGAGAGAGAGAGGTAGGGTGAGAGGGAGGTTGGGAGAGAGAGAGAGAGGGCGAGAGAGAGAAAGGGCGAGAGAGAGGGGCGAGAGGAGAGAGCGGGCGAGAGAGTTAGGGCGAGAGAGAGAGGTAGGGTGAGAGGGAGGTTGGGAGAGAGAGAGAGGGCGAGAGAAAGGGCGAGAGAGAGAAAGGGCGAGAGAGAGAAAGGGCGAGAGAGAGGGTGGGCGAGAGAGAGGGCGGGCGAGAGAGAGGTAGGGTGAGAGGGAGGTTGGGAGAGAGAGAGAGGGCGAGAGAGAGAAAGGGCGAGAGAGAGAAAGGGCGAGAGAGAGAAAGGGCGAGAGAGAGAAAGGGCGAGAGAGAGAGGTAGGGCGAGAGAGAGAGAGAGGTAGGTCGAGAAAGAGGGCAAGAGAGAGAGAGGTAGGGCGAGAGAGGGTGAGAGGGTGAGAGAGAGAGAGGGCGAGAGCGAGCGAGAAGGAGAGAGAGAGGGCGAGAAAGGGATAGAGAGAGAGATAGAGAGAGCGAGGGCGAGAGAGAGAGGGCGGGTGAGAGAGAGGGCGGGCGAGAGAGAGAGGGCGGGCGAGAGAGAGAGGGCGGGCGAGAGAGAGGGCGGGCGAGAGAGAGGGCGGGCGAGAGAGAGGGCGAGAGAGAGAGAGCGGGCGAGAGAGTTAGGGCGGGCGAGAGAGTTAGGGCGGGTGAGAGGGAGGTTGGGAGAGAGAGAAAGGGCGAGAGAGAGAAAGGGCGAGAGAGAGAAAAGGCAAGAGAGAGGTAGGGCGAGAGAGAGGGCAAGAGAGAGAGAGGTAGGGCGAGAGAGAGGGTGAGAGAGAGATAGGGCGAGAGAGAGAGAGCGAGAGAGAGATAGGGCGAGAGAGAGATAGGGCAAGAGGGCGAGAGAGGGCGAAAGAGAGAGAGGGTGAGAGAAAGAGAGAGGGTGAGAGAGAAAGAGAGAGGGTGAGAGAGAGAGAGAGGGCGGAGGGGGCGAGAGAGAGAGCGGGCGAGAGAGGGCAGGCGAGAGAGAGAGGGCGGGTGAGAGAGAGAGAGAGAGAGGGCGGGCGAGAGAGTTAGGGCGGGCAAGAGGAGGTAGGGCGAGAGAGAGGGAGGTTGGGAGAGAGAGAGAGGGCGAGAGAGAGAAAGGGCGAGAGGGAGAGGTAGGGCGAGAGGGAGAGGTAGGGCGAGAGAGGTAGGTCGAGAAAGAGGGCAAGAGAGAGAGAGGTAGGGCGAGAGGGAGGGCGAGAGAGAGGGTGAGGGCGAGAGGGTGATAGAGAGAGAGGGTGAGAGAGAGATAGGGAGAGAGAGAGATAGGGAGAGAGAGAGCAAGAGGGCGAGAGAGAGAGAGTGCGAGAGAGAAAGAGGGCGAGAGAGAGAGGGTGAGAGAGAGAGAGAGAGGGCAAGAGAGAGAAAGGGCGAGAGAGAGAGAGGGCGAGATATAAGGAATGAGAGAGAGAGAGGGCGAGATATAGGGAGAGAGTGAGAAGGCGAGATATAGGGAGAGAGAGAGGGCGAGATATAGGGAGAGAGAGAGAGGGCGAGATATAGGGAGAAAGAGAGGGATATAGGGAGAGAGAGAGGGCGAGATATAGGGAGAAAGAGAGGGATATAGGGAGAGAGAGAGGGCGAGATATATATAGAGAGAGGGTGAGATATATATAGAGGTATATTCAGTTGAAGTCAGAAGTTTACATACACCTTACCCAAATACATTTAAACTCAGTTTTCCACAATTCCTGACATTTAATCCTACTAAAAAGTCCCTGTTTTAGGTCAGTTAGGATCACCACTTTATTTTAAGAATGTGAAATGTCAGAATATAGTAGAGAGAATGATTTATTTCAGGTTTTATTTCTTTCATCACATTCCCAGTGGGTCAGAAGTTTACATAAACTCAATTACTGTTTGGTAGCATTGCCTTTAAATTGTTTAACTTGGGTCAAACGTTCCGGGTAGCCTTCCACAAGCTTCCCACAATAAGTTGGGTGAATTTTGGCTCATTCCTCCTGACAGAGCTGGTGTAACTGAGTCAGGTTGGTAGGCCTTGCTCTCACACGCTTTTCAGTTCTGCCCACAATTTTTCTGTAGGTTTGAGGTCAGGGCTTTGTGATGGCCACTCCAATACATTGACTAGTGTCCTTAAGCCATTTTGCCACAACTTTTGAAGTATGCTTGGGGTCATTGTCCATTTGGAAGACCCATTTACGACCAAGCTTTAACTTCCTAACTGATGTCTTGAGATGTTGCTTCAATATATTCGCATAATTTTCCTCCTCATGATGCCATCTATTTTGTGAAGTACACCAGTCCCTCCTGCAGCAAAGCACCCCCACAACATGATGCTGTAACCACCGTGCTTCACGGTTGGGATGGTGTTCTTCGGCTTGCAAGCCTCCCCCTTTTTCCTCCAAACATAACGATGGTCATTATGGCCAAACAGTTCTATTTTTGTTTCATCAGACAAGAGGACATTTCTCCAAAAAGTACGATCTTTGTCCCCATGTGCAGTTGCAAACCGTAGTCTGGCTTTTTTATGGCGGTTTTGGAGCAGTGGCTTCTTTCTTGCTGAGCGGCCTTTCAGGTTATGTTGATAAAGAACTCGTTTTACCGTGGATATAGATACTTTTGTACCGGTTTCCTCCAGCATCTTCAAAAGGTCCTTTGCTGTTGTTCTGGGATTGATTTGCACTTTTCGCACCAAAGTACGTTCATCTCTAGGAGACAGAACACGTCTCCTTCCTGAGCGGTATGATGGCTGCGTGGTACCATGGTGTTTATACTTGCGTACTATTGTTTGTACAGATGAACGTGGTACCTTCAGGCAATTGGAAATTGCTCCCAAGGATGAACCGGACTTGTGGAGGTCTACAATTGTTTTTCTGAAGTCTTGGCTGATTTCTTTTGATTTTCCCATGATGTAAGCAAAGAGGCACTGAAAAAAAATTACTTGTGTCAAACATAAAGTAGATGTCCTAACCGACTTGCAAAAACTATAGTTTGTTAACAAGAAATTTGTGGAGTGGTTGAAAAACGCGTTTTACTGACTTCAATCTAAGTGTATGTAAACTTCAGACTTCAACTGTGTGTGTGTGTGTGTGTGTGTGTGTATATATATACTGCAAAAAAAAATAAAGGGAACACTTAAACAACACAATGTAACTCCAAGTCAATCACACTTCTGTGAAATCAAACTGTCCACTTAGGAAGCAACACTAATTGACAATAAATTTCACATGCTGTTGTGCAAATGGAATAGACAACAGGTGGAAATTATAGGCAATAAGCAAGACACCCCCAATAAAGGTGTGGTTCTGCAGGTGGAGACCACAGACCACTTCTCAGTTCCTATGCTTCCTGGCTGATGTTTTGGTCACTTTTGAATGCTGGCAGTGCTTTCACTCTAGTGGTAGCATGAGACGGAGTCTACAACCCACACAAGTGGCTCAGGTAGTGCAGCTCATCCAGGATGGCACATCAATGCGAGCTGTTGCAAGAAGGTTTGCTGTGTCTGTCAGCGTAGTGTCCAGAGCATGGAGGCGCTACCAGGAGACAGGACAGTACATCAGGAGACGTGGAGGAGGCCGTAGGAGGGCAACAACCCAGCAGCAGGACCGCTACCTCCGCCTTTGTGCAAGGAGGAGCACTGCCAGAGCCCTGCAAAATTACCTCCAGCAGGCCACAAATGTGCATGTGTCTGCTCAAACGGTCCGAAACAGACTCCATGAGGGTGGTATGAGGGCCCGACGTCCACAGGTGGGGGTTGTGCTTACAGCCCAACACCATGCAAGACGTTTGGCATTTGCCAGAGAACACCAAGATTGGCAGATTCGCCACTGGCGCCCTGTGCTCTTCACAGATGAAAGCAGGTTCACACTGAGCACGTGACAGACGTGACAGAGTCTGGAGACGCCGTGGAGAACGTTCTGCTGCCTGCAACATCCTCCAGCATGACCGGTTTGGCGGTGGGTCAGTCATGGTGTGGGGTGGCATTTCTTTGGGGGGCCGCACAGCCCTCCATGTGCTCGCCAGAGGTAGCCTGACTGCCATTAGGTACCGAGATGAGATCCTCAGACCCCTTGTGAGACCATATGCTGGTGCGGTTGGCCCTGGGTTCCTCCTAATGCAAGACAATTCTAGACCTCATGTGGCTGGAGTGTGTCAGCAGTTCCTGCAAGAGGAAGGCATTGATGCTATGGACTGGCCCGCCCGTTCCCCAGACCTGAAACCAATTGAGCACATCTGGGACATCATGTCTCGCTCTATCCACCAACGCCACGTTGCACCACAGACTGTCCAGGAGTTGGCGGATGCTTTAGTCCAGGTCTGGGAGGAGATCCCTCAGGAGACCATCCGCCACCTCATCAGGAGCATGCCCGGGCGTTGTAGGGAGGTCATACAGGCACGTGGAGGCCACACACACTACTGAGCCTCATTTTGACTTGTTTTAAGGACATTACATCAAAGTTGGATCAGCCTGTAGTGTGGTTTTCCACTTTAATTTTGAGTGTGACTCCAAATCCAGACCTCCATGGGTTGATAAATTGGATTTCCATTGATTATTTTTGTGTGATTTTGTTGTTAGCACATTCAACTATGTAAAGAAAAAAGTATTTAATAAGATTATTTCATTCATTCAGATCTAGGATGTGTTATTTTAGTGTTCCCTTTATTTTTTTGAGCAGTATATATATATAGAGAGAGAGAGAGACAGAGAGAGAGAGAGAGACAGAGAGAGAGAGAGAGAGAGATAAAAAAAGGTGGAGGAGTTGATTCAAGGAAAGTGAGTGATGACCTAATGGGGGGAAGAGAGAAGTGCTGACTGGGCTCTGGACTGCATTATAGTGATGTAACGTCATATGATCTTTATCAACCTGGTTGGACTGGCCCGAGCTAACAGTCTGCCAGGCTACCTGTACAACACACAAACTGGAACACACACACACACACACACACACACACACACACACACACACACACACACACACACACACACACACACACACACACACACACACACACACACACACACACACACACACACACACACACACACACACACACACACACACACACAATAAAAGGGCACTACTTACAACAAAGAGAGAGACAGAGGAGAGAGTTGAAGAGTTTCACCTTGATCTCAGACAGACAGAATGACACAGCATAACAACGCCAGCAGTCAGTGTCCTTCACCAAGCTGGGAGCAGACTCAACAAGCCCATACAGATAAACACAGAGATGACCTGAAATACATTCAGCGTGTGTGTTTATGTTTATGCGTGTGTGTATGTAAGCAGCATGCATGCTGTGTGTGTGTGTGAGATATCACGCAGCAAGTTCTCCACGTTGCGCACCACAACAACAAACAGAGAATGAGATGGTAACAGATAAACCAGTATGAGAAAATATGAGATGGTAACAGATAAACCAGTATGAGAGAGAATGAGATGGTAACAGATAAACCAGTATGAGAGAGAATGAGATGGTAACAGATAAACCAGTATGAGAGAGAATGAGATGGTAACAGATAAACCAGTATGAGAGAGAATGAGATGGTAACAGATAAACCACTATGAGAGAATATGAGATGGTAACAGATAAACCAGTATGAGAGAGAATGAGATGGTAACAGATAAACCAGTATGAGAGAGAATGAGATGGTAACAGATAAACCAGTATGAGAGAATATGAGATGGTAACAGATAAACCAGTATGAGAGAGAATGAGATGGTAACAGATAAACCAGTATGAGAGAGAATGAGATGGTAACAGATAAACCACTATGAGAGAGAATGAGATGGTAACAGATAAACCAGTATGAGAGAGAATGAGATGGTAACAGATAAACCAGTATGAGAGAATATGAGATGGTAACAGATAAACCAGTATGAGAGAATATGAGATGGTAAAAGATAAACCAGTATGAGAGAGAATGAGATGGTAACAGATAAACCAGTATGAGAGAGAATGAGATGGTAACAGATAAACCAGTATGAGAGAGAATGAGATGGTAACAGATAAACCAGTATGAGAGAATATGAGATGGTAACAGATAAACCAGTATGAGAGAATATGAGATGGTAACAGATAAACCAGTATGAGAGAGAATGAGATGGTAACAGATAAACCAGTATGAGAGAGAATGAGATGGTAACAGATAAACCAGTATGAGAGAGAATGAGATGGTAACAGATAAACCAGTATGAGAGAGAATGAGATGGTAACAGATAAACCAGTATGAGAGAATATGAGATGGTAACAGATAAACCAGTATGAGAGAGAATGAGATGGTAACAGATAAACCAGTATGAGAGAGAATGAGATGGTAACAGATAAACCAGTATGAGAGAGAATGAGATGGTAACAGATAAACCACTATGAGAGAATATGAGATGGTAAAAGATAAACCAGTATGAGAGAGAATGAGATGGTAACAGATAAACCAGTATGAGAGAGAATGAGATGGTAACAGATAAACCAGTATGAGAGAGAATGAGATGGTAACAGATAAACCAGTATGAGAGAGAATGAGATGGTAACAGATAAACCAGTATGAGAGAGAATGAGATGGTAACAGATAAACCAGTATGAGAGAGAATGAGATGGTAACAGATAAACCACTATGAGCTAGAGCATCAAGCTTCTCCTGCTCTTTTACAAAAGTCCGTTCCCATCTTACCTTTCCTCGTCTTCACTCCTCCAAACTCCCAGTTAAGACAGTCCCCTTGGTCACGCTAACCTACTTAGCCTTACAGACACTAGCCCCAGTTAGCTGAATGTAAATTGTCTGTATTAGCTGAAGCTAACTATATTAGCCTTGTTACAGTAGATGCTAGTGACTGAAGCTAGCTCTGTTAGCCCCACTGGGCTGACTCCAGGCAGGCAGGGGGGTGTACTGAGAGCCTTGCAGGCTTTTCCCCATACTGATGAGAGCAATGGAGAAAGTAATGGAGGGAGGGAAGGAGGGAGCATCACATCACTCTGTCCCAGCACTCACAGGCCCAAGCGAAGTAGACAGCCCCCTCTCTCCTTCACACGCAATCTCTACCACCCTCACACAGCAGACAAGGAGCCGAGAATAGAATAGTCACACCAGCCTGTCCCTGGACCGCAGAGAAGCTCGGAGTGTGTGTGTCTGTGTGTGTGTGTGTGGTGTGTGTGTGTGTGTGGGGGGGGGCGCGCGCGCGCATCACACTCTCACTGCGTCAGGTGGCTCCAGTCCCACACTCACAGTCAAGGACACACACCAACGTCCTGACTCCTCTCAGCCAGAACTACTTAGCTCTCTCTCCCCCTCCTCTCTCTCCCCCTCCTCTCTCTCCCCCATCCTCTCTCTCCCCCCCATCCTCTCTCTCCCCCTCCTCTCTCCCCCATCCTCTCTCTCTCTCTCCCCATCCTCTCTCTCCCCATCCTCTCTCTCCCCCCTCCTCTCTCTCCCCCCTCCTCTCTCTCCTCTCTCCTCCCCCTCCTCTCTCTCCCTCTCTCTCCCTCTCTCTCCCCCATCCTCTCTCTCCTCTCTCTCCCCCATCCTCTCTCTCCCCCCATCCTCTCTGCACCAGTCATATTGTCCTGACTCTAACCTCAGCTCTGTCTCTGGAGAGGATAAAGTCCTTCATCACCCGACCGGGGAAGCAGAACCATAGAGAAGGAATACATAGAACAAAAACACTTTTCTATTCCACATTATTTATCGTCACTCACCAATAACAGCATAGAGCAACGTAAATCACTGGTTAGTAGTGATCTGCGAGCACATACAGAAGCATTGTTTTCAATGGGGAAGGAGGTTCTAGTAATTTTGTTTCTATAGCAGCTCAGGCTCCCAGTGAAGGCTAGAGTCGTTGTTCAGGAGAGCAGGAGACGACAGGAGATTGGAGAAAAGCAGACACACAGAGAGACAGGGGAGCGCGCGCGCACACACACACACACACACACACACACACACACACACACACACACACACACACACACACTCTTACACAACCTGGTCTTAAGTTTTTACGCAGTCCCACACACACTCAAAACAAAGTAAACACTTTCACACAGGCTGTGTAAGAAAGCACTTTAGGCACTAGGCTCTCTGATACAATGTAGCTGTTTTAGCCTTGAGATTACAATGCACATCTAACTTAACCGAAGATCCCCGGCCATTCTCAGGCTGTGTCTGAAAACTTCACTAGCTGTTAAGTCCTTGCTTCCTCAATTCCTCGGAAAGCCAATTAGAGGAGGTCCAAGAGAGGGACATTGGGTCCTCTCCTCCAATGAGCTTTGAGAGAAATTGAGGAAACAAGGACAGAGGAAGCAAGCATTTCACGGCTAGTGATGTTTGCTACACTGTGACCAAGCCACAAACAAGCACAACAACTTCCAGCTAAAAAACAGGGCTGTTCATCAGTCATGTGTTGCTCTAGATATAATTCACCTTTATAAAGCAACTCTTCTAACACCGTACCCAAACCGGCCGCACACGTGCGCCATCGTGCACAAATTGATTTTGTCCCCCCACACCAAAAGTGATCACAACACGCAGGTTGAAATATCAAAACAAACTCTGAACCAATTATATTAATTTGGGGACAGGTCGAAAAGCATTAAACATTTATGGCAATTTAGCTAGCTAGCTTGCAGTTACTAGCTAATGTGTCCTATTTAGCTAGCTTGCAGTTGCTAGCCAATTTGGCCTGGGATATAAACATTGAGTTGTTATTTTACCTGAAATGCACAAGGTCCTCTACTTCGACAATTAATCCTCACATAAAACATTCAACCGAATCGTTTCTAGTCATCTCTCCTCCTTCCAGGCCTTTTCATCTTTGAACTTTATATGACGATTGGCATTTAATTTTCATAGTTATCACGACGACCGACCAAACTCAGTTCATCTTTCAATCACCCACCTGGGTATAACCAATGAGGAGATGACACATGGGGGTATCTGCTTCTATAAACTAATGAGGAGATGGGAGAGGCAGGACCTGCACCGAGTTCAGCGTCACAAATAGAACTGACTTCTATTTTAGCGCTTGGCAAGGCAGACGCTCGTTGGCGCGCGTGAGCAGTGTGGGTGCAATAATTGAATAACATGTATGTTTAAATATATTTTTGTAACTCTCGCGCACGTGACACGAGCAGTGTGGTCAGCATGTAACAGACCATGTCTGTTAATGACAACTCCAGACATGGCCTGTTAATGACAACTCCAGACATGGCCTGTTAATGACAACTCCAGACATGGCCTGTTAATGGCAACTCCAGACATGGCCTGTTAATGACAACTCCAGACATGGCCTGTTAATGACAACTCCAGACATGGCCTGTTAATGACAACTCCAGACATGGCCTGTTAATGGCAACTCCAGACATGGCCTGTTAATGGCAACTCCAGACATGGTCTGTTAATGACAACTCCAGACATGGTCTGTTAATGACAACTCCAGACATGGCCTGTTAATGACAACTCCAGACATGGCCTGTTAATGACAACTCCAGACATGGCCTGTTAATGGCAACTCCAGACATGGCCTGTTAATGACAACTCCAGACATGGCCTGTTAATGGCAACTCCAGACATGGCCTGTTAATGACAACTCCAGACATGGCCTGTTAATGACAACTCCAGACATGATCTGTTAATGACAATCCCAGACATGGTCTGTTAATGGCAACTCCAGACATGGCCTGTTAATGACAACTCCAGACATGGTCTGTTAATGACAACTCCAGACATGGCCTGTTAATGACAACTCCAGACATGGCCTGTTAATGGCAACTCCAGACATGGCCTGTTAATGACAACTCCAGACATGGTCTGTTAATGACAACTCCAGACATGGCCTGTTAATGGCAACTCCAGACATGGCCTGTTAATGGCAACTCCAGACATGGCCTGTTAATGACAACTCCAGACATGGCCTGTTAATGGCAACTCCAGACATGGCCTGTTAATGACAACTCCAGACATGGCCTGTTAATGACAACTCCAGACATGGTCTGTTAATGACAATTCCAGACATGGTCTGTTAATGGCAACTCCAGACATGGCCTGTTAATGACAACTCCAGACATGGCCTGTTAATGACAACTCCAGACATGGCCTGTTAATGACAACTCCAGACATGATCTGTTAATGGCAACTCCAGACATGGCCTGTTAATGACAACTCCAGACATGGTCTGTTAATGACAACTCCAGACATGGTCTGTTAATGGCAACTCCAGACATGGCCTGTTAATGACAACTCCAGACATGGCCTGTTAATGACAACTCCAAGTTGAAACAGTTTAAAGATGAATGAAAGTCACCTGATAGGGCTAGCAGTTCAGAGTCAACATAAACTGGGTTCCTTTCCCTGTATCATTCACTGACAACAGAGCTCCCTTAAGCCCCCAAGGCTGAGCAGAGCTGAGTCCTACTAACTACACTACAGCAACAGACACCAGGCTGTGAAGACTGTGTTCTTCAGACATCAGAGTCTTTGTTCATGTTCTTCTGAGAAGAGGAGCCTGACAATACAGAGTCATTCAGAGCAGTCAGCTGAGGTGCATGCATCGGATGGTGGTGTGTGATTGGTATCTTGGAAGAAAATGGATGTGCACGCACGCACACACACACACACACACACACACACACACACACACACACACACACACACACACACACACACACACACACACACACACACACACACACACACCTCACTGTATACTAGCAGACAACACATACATTCTTAAACATGTGTATGATCTTCTAGACGAAAACACACTCAAACCTTGGGTCTTACTTCTGTGTACGGTCTCGAAGCAGACGACACACACCCGGGCCTCCTTGTCCAGGTACTTGAGCTTGCATCTCCTGTTGCAGCAGATGGCACAGTACACCTGTGTCACGGGTGGGAGGACAACCATCAGGCAGGAGACAAACACTACTGCAACACATCACTATACACGCAATCTACATGAAGTTATTCATGCAATGTTAAGTGTGTGAGCCATGTCTTGCCCTAGCATAAAGAAAAGCAGTACATTAAAGGAATAATTGATATAATTGATTGTGCAGCAATTAAGAAGAGAAGTCAAAGGAGGTTGTAAAGTACATTAGACTAGTCCTCTTTATACAGTACCATGGCATTGTTGAATGCTCATATCTGATTGGCTTGAAGGGCATTCTAGAGCGTGCATTATTTCCCTATAACGTACAGTATATCAGCACGGTAGAATTCAATGGCTATAGTTCATTCATACATGTTCTATGTTTGAGCTGCTTTTGAAGCAAAAGTCGAAATGAAAACATTACTTACATTGTTGAATTTTATTTTCATAATAGCAACCTAAGACTGTTGGTTTGGTTAGCTAAACTAGCAAGTCAGTTTGTTTGGTTAAAAAGGCAACTACTGTAGCTATCTAATAAACTTGCTAGCTACTTCAGTGGATGGTGAACACATTTCTACTGACAAATAAACACATTGCTAGAGGAAAATGTGTTAAATTATAGCCGTGGTATAAAAGGGATAATCAACTCGGGGCTCTATGCGTTCTCCTGAAATGAATGCAACTCTGTGGAAGGTTAGTTCCACGTCGTTCATTATTTTCAACAGAACACATAACCCCTCGCTGATTATCCCTTCCATATCCTGTTGTACTGCAGTAAGTAGCTTATAGTGTTACAGCCCCTGGGACTCCTGTGTAATGCTGCTTTAAATCAGTGTGGGCTGTTAGGGCCTTCGCTCTGGCTTTAGTCACTGGGCTGTTAGGGCCTGAGCTCTGGCTTTAGTCACTGGGCTGTTAGGGCCTGAGCTCTGGCTTTAGTCACTGGGTTGTTAGGGCCTGAGCTCTGGCTTTAGTCACTGGGCTGTTAGGGCCTGAGCTCTGGCTTTAGTCACTGGGCTGTTAGGGCCTGAGCTCTGGCTTTAGTCACTGGGCTGTTAGGGCCTGAGCTCTGGCTTTAGTCACTGGGCTGTTAGGGCCTGAGCTCTGGCTTCAGTCACTGGGCTGTTAGGGCCTGAGCTCTGGCTTTAGTCACTGGGCTGTTAGGGCCTGAGCTCTGGCTTTAGTCACTGGGCTGTTAGGGCCTGAGCTCTGGCTTTAGTCACTGGGCTGTTAGGGCCTGAGCTCTGGCTTCTCAGACCTCAGAGAAGAGGCGATATATAGAGAACCTGGAATAAGAATGATTGACATGCCTCTATCTGAGTAAGCTATATATAGCAGCAGAGGATGGGGGTATGGTATATAGGCGATATCGTGCCATACTGTGTGATCAAGTGTGACGTATGTGAGCAGGGGACTCCGTGTTGCTTTGTAAACACAAGACAGGAAGTGCTCTCTCTACAAAGAGAAGATAGGTAATAGTCTGGATGAACTGAATCATAGCTAGGTCACTGCTCCACATTGTAACCCACATTTACACTTGAATCCTCTGACTCAGTAAATACAGAAATGTGCTTCATTGGAATTGGCAGTATCGCTGCTGTATTGACGTTAACTGATTGTTTAATTATGTTTAATTGTTTAATTATGAGAGGACGAGATTGCCCTATTTCCATCATTTATTTTCTTCAGTTTCCATTCATATTCAGGATCTTTGTGACTGGGTCACACACTTATACTCAACAAAAACATAATCTCAACATGCCACAATTTCTAAGATTTTACAGAGTTACGGTTCATATAAGGAAATCAGTCAATTGAAATACATTCATTCGGCCCTAGTCTGTGGATTTCACATGATGGTGAATACAGATATGCATCTGTTGGTCACAGATAGACTATATACAGTGGGGAGAACAAGTATTTGATACACTGCCGATTTTGCAGGTTTTCCTACTTACAAAGCATGTGGAGGTCTGTAATTTTTATCATAGGTACACTTCAACTGTGAGAGACGGAATCTAAAACAAAAATCCAGAAAATCACATTGTATGATTTTTAAGTAATTCATTTGCATTTTATTGCATGACATAAGTATTTGATCACCTACCAACCAGTAAGAATTCCGGCTCTCACAGACCTGTTAGTTTTTCTTTAAGAAGCCCTCCTGTTCTCCACTCATTACCTGTATTAACTGCACCTGTTTGAACTCGTTACCTGTATAAAAGACAACTGTCCACACACTCAACACAGACTCCAACCTCTCCACAATGGCCAAGACCAGAGAGCTGTGTAAGGACATCAGGGATAAAATTGTAGACCTGCACAAGGCTGGGATGGGCTACAGGACAATAGGCAAGCAGCTTGGTGAGAAGGCAACAACTGTTGGCGCAATTATTAGAAAATGGAAGAAGTTCAAGATGACGGTCAATCACCCTCGGTCTGGGGCACCATGCAAGATCTCACCTCGTGGGGCATCAATGATCATGAGGAAGGTGAGGGATCAGCCCAGAACTACACGGCAGGACCTGGTCAATGACCTGAAGAGAGCTGGGACCACAGTCTCAAAGAAAACCATTAAGAACACAATACGCCGTCAATACGCTGATTAAAATCCTGCAGCGCACGCAAGGTCCCCCTGCTCAAGCCAGTGCATGTCCAGGCCCGTCTGAAGTTTGCCAATGACCATCTGGATGATCCACAGGAACTGGGCTGGGAGAAGGTCATGTGGTCTGATGAGACAAAAATAGCTTTTTGATCTAAACTCCACTCGCCGTGTTTGGAGGAAGAAGAAGTACAACCCCAAGAACACCATCCCAACTGTGAAGCATGGAGGTGGAAACATCATTCTTTGGGGATGATTTTCTGCAAAGGGGACAGGACGACTGCACCGTATTGAGGGGAGGATGGATGGGGCCATGTATCGCGAGATCTTGGCCAACAACCTCCTTCCCTCAGTAAGAGCATTGAAGATGGGTCATGGCTGGGTCTTCCAGCATGACAACGACCCGAAACACACAGCCAGGGCAATTGAGTGGCTCCGTAAGAAGCATCTCAAGGTCCTGGAGTGGCCTAACCAGTCTCCAGACCTGAACCCAATAGAAAATCTTTGGAGGGAGCTGAAAGTCCGTATTTCCCAGCGACAGCCCCGAAACCTGAAGGATCTGGAGAAGGTCTGTATGGAGGAGTGGGCCAAAATCCCTGCTGCAGTCTGTGCAAACCTGGTCAAGAACTAGAGGAAACGTATGATCTCTGAAATTGTAAACAAAGGTTTCTGTACCAAATATTAAGTTTTGCTTTTCTGATGTATCAAATACTTATGTCATGCAATAAAATGCAAATGAATTACTTAAAAATCATACAATGTGATTTTCTGGATTTTTGTTTTAGATTCCATCTCTCACAGTTGAAGTGTACCTATGATAAAAATTACAGACCTCTACATGCTTTGTAAGTAGGAAAACCTGCAAAATCGGCAGTGTATCAAATACTTGTTCTACCCACTGTGTATATATATACACACACAAAGGTATGTGGACACCCATTCAAATTAATGGATTTGGCTATTTCAGCCACACCTGTTGCTGACAGGTGTATAAAAACGAGCACACAACCATGCGATCTCCATAGACAAACATTGGCAGTAGAATGGCCTTACTGAAGAGCTCAGTGATTTTTCAACGTGGCCCGGTCATAAGATGCCACCTTTCCAACAAGTCAGTTCTTACAATTTCTGCTCTGCTAGTGCTGCCCCCGGTCAACTGTAAGTACTGTTATTTTGAAGTGGAATGCCTAGGAGCAACAACGGCTCAGCCGCGAAGTGGTAGGCCACACAAGCTCACAGAACGGGACCGCCGAGTGCTGAAGCGCATAAAATTGTCTGTCCTCGGTTGGAACACTCACTACCGAGTTCCAAACTGCCTCTGGAAGCAACATCAGCACAAGAACTGTTCGGGAGCTTCATGAAATGGGTTTCAATGGCCAAGCAGCTGGACACAAGCCAAAGATGACTATGCGCAATGGCAAGCATTGGCTGGAGTGGTGTAAAGCTCGCCACCATTGGACTCCGGAGCAGTGGAAATGCGTTGTCCCACTCCTCTTCAATGGCAGTGTGAAGTTGCTGGATATTGGCGGGAACTGGAACACACTGTTATACACGTCGATCCAGAGCATCCCAAACATGCTCAATGGGTGACATGTCTGGTGACTATGCAGGCCATGGAAGAACGGGGACATTTTCAGCTCCCAGGAATTGTGTACAGATCCTTGCGACATGGGGCTTTGCATTATCATGCTGAAATTTGAGGTGATGGCGGCGGATGAATGGCACGACAATGGGCCTCAGGAACTAGTCACGGTATCTATGTGCATTCAAATTGCCATTGATAAAATGCAATTGTGTTCCTTGTCCGTAGCTTATGCCTGCCCATACCATAACCCCCACTCAAAACTTGAGACATCTGTGGCATTGCGTTGTTTGACAAAACTGCACATTTTAGAGTGGACTTTCATTGTTCCCAGCACAAGGTGCACCTGTGTACTGATCATGCTGTTTAATCAGCTTCTTGATATGCCATGCCTGTCAAGTGGATGGATTATCTTGCAAAAGAGAAATGCAAACACATTTGTGCACCAAGCTTTTTGTGTGTATAAAACATTTCTGGGATCTTTTATTTAATCTCAAGAAACATGGGACCAGGACTGGGGCTGGGGCAGTTGGGCGCAGTGTTATAGTACAGGGAGTTTAGGTCAGGGAGAGAGTGTGGAACTGCATGTTGCATTTATATTTTTGTTCAGTGTATGGTAGAGCTCTTTATTATGTGCTACTATGTAAAAGTATATTTAGCTACTAACACCTAATGTCAATAAAATGAATATCTTCAAAACACCAAATATGTTATCAACAACAGTGCAAAAGATGATCCTAGAAATGAGGGTAAAGGAAGTCCCTTCATGGCCAGATTTAGGTACGTACCTTCCCACAGGCCCGGCAGTGGTGCCTCCTCCTGGTGAAGGTGAACTTCTGCCAGCAGTTCATACAGTTGGGTGCCTCCGAATCCGGCACCCAGGGGGGCTGCTTGCACCCCAGCCCCTCTTCATCCTCCGCCTCCCTCCCCTCTGAGGACCCGCTCCCCTCTCCAGCAGGCTCGCCAGGGTAGGGCGGGGGCTCTGACAGTTCGTCGTACCCCACACTGCTCACATAGCACTCAGGCGGGGAGTAACCTGGACAGGGCACACCTTGGTTAGAGGGGTCCTCGGCAGGGTTGGGGCTGGGAGGAGAGGGGCTCTGGTCCACCTCTTCCCCAGTGTCGGTGCGGTCTGTGGGGCTACTGGGCCCTTGGTCCTCCCCCGCTGCTGGAGGTGCTCTGGGTGCTTGACAGTGCAGCTGTTTGGGTCGGGCCCCTCCGTAGTAGGGTGGTGGGAGGTTACTGAGACTACAGGTGCTGGGGTCTGTGTGGTAGGGGCTGGGGGGGTCCTGGGAGGGAGCGGAGAGAGCTCGACTCACGTTCCCCTCTGCAGACAAGGTCCTGTCACTCTCCCGGGAGGGCAGTCTCTCCAGCCCCTCCCCTAGGCTCCGGCTGCAGCTCCGCAGCTCCTCCTCCACTAGCCGCTCCTCCAGGTTCCCGTTGAGCTCGGAGAAGCCCTCATCCTGGAGGTTCTCCCCGGGCCTCCCGCAGTCAGGGACCCCGTGGTCCTCCTGGCCCTGGGTCTCCCCCCGGAGGAAGGCGTCCAGCTCCTCATCCGTCACCAGTAGCCTGGCCTGGTCGCTCTCCGGCAGGTACTCAAACCCAAACCCAGGTGGGTCCATTGGGTTGGGGCTGGGCTCTGAGGGAGAGGAGGCTGGGCACTGTGGAGCCCCTGGGACTGGCTGCTTTTCCACTAGGGAGAAGCTGACCTTCAGTGGCCGCTGGGAGACGGCAGGAGCCGAGACTGCCAGGTGGAAAGGCATGGTGGTTGTCTCTGGGCTCTGTGTGTTAGGTGACTGGACAGGTTTGTTCTCAGGGGCGGCATCAGGGTTTGTACAGTCCCCCACAGTCTCAGGGTTCTCTGGGAGAGTAACTTCCTCCTGGACTTCGAAAGCAGACAGGGACTCTGCCTCTAAGGTCTCAGTTAGGCCAGCCTCCCCTTCCCCCCCTCCCATGGCTTCCTCAGGGTTCTTGGAGGCCACCAGGGCCCCACACATGGACACGCCCATGGGCAGGCAGGACAGCGAAAGCTCTGTCTCTGTTGACGGGCTCTCGGCCACACCACCACTGCCGTCCTCAGGGTTAGGTGCCTGTCCAGTGCAGCTCCCAGAGCTCTCTGCTTCAGTCAGCTCAGAGGGCTCCAAAGACCCCTCACCCTCCTCCCTGGCCTCTATGTCGATATCACACGTGGGAGTGTCCTCTTTCTTGGTGTCTATGGCAACAGGCGAGACACTAGCCTGGTCCTGATGGGCTGGTGTGATTTTCAGGTGTTGGTTGACGAAGGCCACCTCTGTCGCCTCACCCCCTCTGTCTCGCTCTTCCTCCGTCTCTCCAGACTCAGAGTTCCTCAGTGAGGGGGCCCTCTCCACAGCAGCAGGGAGAATCACATCCAGCAGACTGAGAGAGGCAGAGTAACCACCAGAGTCCAGCCCCAGCAGCCCCTCCCCTCCCCCGGCAAGAGCCTCCCTCCCCTCAGTCCTCCCATGGCCGGGACCCAAACCTGCTATGGAGTCCTCAGGCAGCGCCACCACAGGGCTGGTGAAGTCCACCAGAAGCTCCTCCTCCAGCCGTCTCTCCACCACATCCAGCTCACTGAAGGCGTCGTGGCTGTTGGCCCGGAGGAGGAGGTGGGCTGAGCCTGTGTCACTGACCAGGTCACACACAGGCTTCAGGGCCCGCTTGGGGAAGGGTGGCGCACAGCTCTTAGCAGCCCCCCGGCCGTCCACAGAGGAGAGCAGGTCAACCCCCGTGAGAGGCCGTCCCTTGGCCTCGCGATCCCCAGGACTGGGGCTGGGACAGTCGGGGCAGCTGGGGGCAGTGCCATAGTGCAGGGAGTTTAGGTCAAGGAGAGAGTGTGGAACTGGAACTGTGGAGGTTTCCGGAAGGAAACCCTGGGGACCCAGAGAGTGGCCGGGATACGCAGGAGGTGACAGAGAGACTGATCTGTAGATGTGCTCATCTGGTCGGGAGGGAAAGAGAGAATTATCTGTTAAACAATTCTGTCGTTAATATCTCAGCAGAACATATGAGCAACACATTTTAAGTTAGCAACTACAAAGTACAATGTGCACCACATGTACAAGTATCAAGTATAATTTTTCAGTTATAGGTGCAATATGCAGAATTCGCTCCACCATTTCCTGGTTGTTAAAATTTTAATAGTTCGCCTTATTTCAGTTCATGTGACAAAACAAGCAACGTATAGCGTAGAGAATCATTGTACCATCTAAACCGCTGTGAAATATATTTTTAGTACCCAGAAATATTGTATTTTCAGCTGTTTGAAGCTGGTGTACAAAACCCAAAGTAAAAGAAGCCAAAAACAAAACTTCAGAACGGGAAGCATAGAAATAGTGCACATAGAACAGATCTACCGCTTCTTAGACTTGCTTTCAATGCGAATGACATATCTATAACTCACATCTCTATGTGAAGTTGGTCAGGTCATCCAAAAAGTTACATATTGCAGCTTTAACACCACACCCTTCCAACCCACATACAGAAAAGAAAAGTAAATACATGCTATCAATGGGGTTTTTCATAGTAACCACGTCTAACCTGTATTGAGCTCAAAGTCATCCAGAAGCTTGTCCAGGTCACATACAGCAGCCTTGAAGAAGTTGTCCATGCTTGGCTGTTGGCGGGAGAGAGGCTACACTCGCTACTTCACCTCCTGAAAGTAGAACAAAATAAAGTATTGTTATCTGTTATCTATTGGTCTTATGTGGACTGGGCGAATGCATTTCAATCAACATTTCGGTTTCCATTTCAGTTTCCAAGTCAGTGTAAAAATGTTGTAATTAGTTAAGTATAGCTTAGGTATAAACCGAAACCTTCATCCACAGTTTCCACTCCCCAGACAGGTTGATGAATTAATAGCATTTCAATTGTTGACCAAGTTAGCGTCTCAACGTTCTCCAGCTATGTGTTATTGTGTACTTCAGACTCTGACCCCTGCTCTCCATGTTTATGGAGAAATCTAATTCAAGATCTACTATTAGGGAAGATACCAAGGGAAATAATGGCCCCATAGGGTGTCACAATAAACAAGTCTGCCACAAGTTTACAGCAGCCTCATCAGTTTAAGTACACATAAAGGAATTTTACAATGCTTTATGTGTATTGCACCAACTATTTGGTGTGGAAATGTGACTAGGGCAACCCTTAATGTGAGAAAACAGCCAGCTAGGCATTGCAGATGTATACAAATGTTGAAATCATAGCAACAAATGAACACCAATCAGGCATTATATACCATTTATTCAACTACGTGACCAAGACACTATACATTTATACATCATTTGAAGGAGTTTTTTTGGTGGTTTCTGTACTTTTTACATTTTTGGCAACCTTTACTCCACTACATTCCAAAAGAAAATATATACTTTTCAAATGCTTAGCAGGACAGGAAAATGGTCCAATTCACACACTTATCAAGAGAACATCCCTGGTCATCTACTGCCTCTGATCTGGAGGACTCACTAAACACAAATGCTTTGTTTGTAAATTATGTCTGAGTGTTGGAGTGTGCCCCTGGTTATCTGTAAATACAAATAACATTTATGTTCTATTAATGTTCTGTATTATGTCATGTTTCCTGTTTTGTGTGGACCCCAGGAAGAGTAGCTACTACTTTTTCAACAGCTAATGGGGATCATAATAAAATACCAAAAAGAACAAGAAAATCATGCTTTCTGGTTTTATTAATATAAAGAATTCGAAATGATTTATTATTTTTATATTTATAATTTTGATACTTAAGTATATTTGAGCATTTACTATTACTTTTGATATTTAAAAGCAGATACTTTTAGACTCAGTCAAATACACTGAACAAATATAAATGCAACAATTTCAAAGTTCATAAAAGGAAATCAGTCAATTTAAATAAATCAATTAGGCCCTAATCTATGGATTTCACATGACTGGGCAGGGATGCAGCCATGGGTGGGCCTGGGAGGCCATAGGCCCAGCCACTTGGGAGCCAGGTCCACCCACTGGGGAGTCAGCCCAGCCAACCAGAATGAGTATTCCACACAAAAGGGCTTTATTACAGACAAAAATATGCATGAGTTTCATCAGCTGTCCGGGTGGCTGGTCTCAGACGATCCTGCAGGTGAAGAAGCTGGATATGGAGGTCCTGGGCTGGTATGGTTACACGTGGTCTGCACTTGTGATACCGGTTGGACATACTGACCATGTCTCTAAAACGAGGGCTTATGGTAGAGAAATAAACATATCATTCTCTGGCAACAGCTCTGGCGGACATTCTTGCAGTCAATATGCCAATTGCACGCTTATGCCTGCCCATACCATAACCCCCACTCAAAACATGAGACATCTGTGGCATTGTGTTGTTTCACAAAACTGCACATTTTAGAGTGGTCATTTTTTGTTTTGGGTACTTTTTCCACCACTGCCTATTGTGTATATGTCTGTTGTACTACTATGTACTACTAGGGATGTCAAACGTTCAGTGTTTGTCTATTGTTGTGACCTAGATGAAGATCAGATCAAATGTTATGACCAATTTATGCAGAAATCCAGGTATTTCCAAAGGGTTCACATACTTTTTCTTGCCACTGTAAGGAGGAAATTGTCACATTTGCAGCCTGAATGGAGAATGTTTTAGGTACGAACCGGTTCATGGGGGATACAAGTGTACTGCCAGCTGAAGACAATAGCTGTGTTCGAATACCCATACTAACCATTAGTTAATTTTAGTATACTGTAAATGAATGGTATCCTTTCACTTGAGCATACTAGCGCTACGTCTGTCTACCGGAAGTTGATTATCTTGCTATGCAACCACTTGCTAGCTTGTTAGCATAACAAATTACTAGCTAGACATTTTTTTTTGTGTTCGTAAATTCTTAAATTCAGAGCGTTGTCAGATTGTCCATACGTAAAATTCTGAGCGTTTCCCCTCTCGGAGAGTTCAGAGTGCACACTGGCGGAGGAGTAGGGTTGATCCGAGCATTCTGAGCATCACAAGGTAGTAAAGCACACAAGCTAACTGGCAAGCTACTTCCAGACACAAATGAGAGAACACCTCACTCTGACCATTTTACTCGCCATAGCAGAGCTGGTTAGGTTGTTTTCATGTTATCCACAGCGTTGGTGACTAACTGTGCTGCCGACATTTACTGACACCGGCCATATTAAACGGGTGTTGAGCGTTCGTAAATTCATCAGTTATTCTGCGCTCTGGCACACTCAGACGAGAGTGCTCTGAAATCGGAGTAGATAGCCAGAGTGAGTTTATGTCCATTGAGAACATACGACTATACCACTTAGCTAAGGATGACGTGAATAACCAAGTCAATAAACGTTGGGCAGTTAATTAATATAGTGGAAAGTTTGATGTTTAATAACTACTAACGTTAGGTAGCTAGCTAACATACCGGTAGTACCTACTGCTGTTATGATATGCGGTTGGTAAGGATAGTGTAGCCAACATATTGTCAGCCAACATAACGTGTAGTGTAACTTATTTGAAAAGTCATTACTTTATTACATTGCTCAACATTTTCTTAACATTTGTCAAAATTAGTTAAAGCAATGATTTTGTATCTGCTCATGTCGGACTGTATATTTTCCACCATATTCCTCAAATCTGAAAACGGTGTGAAGCCACATCCATTTTCTGAAGAATTGCATTATGGGCCTTAAAAGTACAGAAAGTGTCCTCTGAGTGAATTCTTCGTATTTTGTAGAATGTAGTAAGACATCCGGGAATTTTTGGCATACTAACTCTATCCATACTATGACCAATAAGTATACTACATACTCAATTTACATCACGAATAGTATGGTTAGTGCGGTCGAACACAGCTAATGTGTTTGGACGGTATAATGAAACAACTCAATATCGCCATCTGCTGGTCTTTGGGCTATATCATGACTAACGATCAGCTAGCTAGCTAGCTTACTATTAGTCATCTAATTATGCTGCTAGCATCCATGGTGACCAAGATTTCCTAATCATGACAATGGGTAAATAGTAATACTAGGGCTACAATCCAAAAGACACACCCTCGTCCACTTACCCTCGCCTTATGCCCTTGGGGGAATCCCCGTCACCATCTTGGAGGGTGGTGCAAATGATTAGCTAAGCAAGGGAAGTTTTCAATGTAATCCCCTCAGCCCTCGTTTTTAGCCGGCTTCGCGAGTGTTCACTACGGGGCCTGAAACTCCCCATAATTCAATTCGCGACGATTGTACAGCCGCTAAAAAAAGTCCGCGAAAACTTAAAAACAACATCAATGGAGAAGTCAACATACAAGTGTAAGTAAAATCAAATGCAAATAAGTTAGACATTTTGCTACTACGTAAAAAGTAAATATGTTTTTGTTTGGTTATCTTTTGGAAATTGTAGAAATATGTTCCAGCTAGGCAGGCTAACGTCAGTTAGCTAATTAATTTGCTAGCTATCATACAGTAGGCGTACATTAATAATTATATATTTAATATAAGTAGACATACACTCATAATTGACTGTAGCGCATATAAAAACACCCACAAGCTACGGGTGGCTGAAAACACAATCATCGCGGGATGAATGAGTGACGAGTTTCCGGCCAAGTGTGGTCCATTTAAAATCATTCCTTCCTCGTCCTGCAAGTGTATACTCGTCAGACGTCATCAGAAGTGTCCACTTCATTTGAGGGTGTGTCTTAAGTGTTTGGACCAGACCCTAGGTTATAACTAGAGGTGGTATGGCTATCATTTGCTGAATTAGCTAGCAATTCATCTCCCAGTTGTTAACCAGATAGCCAGGTAACGTTAGCTGGCTAGTTCGATAACGTTAGTTATAAATGAACTAGCTAATGTTAGCTAAACAGTTTGACAGCTTCCTGCTGACATTACCTGAAACACACATCACTGTTATCAAGTCATCTCTATCGTGCATCATCATCCGTGAATAGCATAAAGCGGAGGGCAGACAGGTTACATTAGCTTAGTTAATACTAGCCGGATAGCCAATGCAATGTGTTTATATTTACAGTCAACAATCAATTTTCTGTGTCATTACCGGAAGATTCATCATTTAGCCTTCCAACCGTTTTACGATTCTTCTGGATATAACGAAGAAGGTGTGTCTACTCTTGATTGCATCCTCTTTGTCCTTTTGTTATTCCTGAAGTTTTTAAAGCTCAGTGCAGTTTTACTCCGGCGTCCATTTTGGATCTATCACACCGGTGGAATCGGTTACCATAGCCACAAAGTCAACATTGGCAATCGTAAAAATGTATGGAAACTAAAATTTGATTTTTGGTCTTAATTTGAAGTTAAGGTTAGGCATAATGTTAGTAGTGTCGTTATGGTTCACATTTTAAGAAGCAAAACTGTAGGAATAGGCGGGGTTTATGGCTGTGGTAACTAGTGACGACCGGTGAAATCACAACCTTCCTTAATTAAAGTGAGCGCACCTATTTTGCTTTGTTTACTTAGGGCAAAGCAGTCAGTCAACTTTGGTAGTGGGTGACTGGGCAAGCACATTACCTGGCTGAAAGAGCCCAGACCTATGCCGAGTTTACATGCTATCGAATGAGTTCCCAGTGGGAAATTTCACTTGAATGACCCTCTTAATGAGAATTACAAGTGGGAAATTGAGAAAATCAACTTAGCCAAGTTGTGAAGTTTCACCACTGATCTTTTACATTTTCAACCAAAAGATGACAGCAAATCCGTTTTTGACAATTACAAACGTATCAATATGTATAATTTAGCTAGTATGACCATTGTCAATGTTAAGCAAGCTAGTTAACTTTATTATTAAAACATTTTGCTAGCTAAAGTCTTAGGCTATTGGTTGAAGAATTGTTCCGACTTTAATAGCGCATGAACACAATCATGTCGGATTTACGACTTTCCAGTTGCCCAATTCCGACAAGCACGTGAAGCCAGCACTATTGATACACATACACTCACTTACACTGTTATGTTGGAGGTAGTGTTTCCAACTTACTGCTTCCATCTATTTAGCCCTGTCAGATACGTGATCAAGGGGCTGCAGGTAGAGGTTAAGGCAGTTACAATTTTGTTGTCGCCCTGAACTACCTCATCTGATTAATCAAATCAAGGGTTATGTTCCACTGCTTAGACCTTGCCAGATCTTACAACGCCTGGATAGGTACTTTACCTATCAACTAACAACATATGTTATAGCAATCTGTCAGTCGATGAAATATGCCGCATTCAAAACAACTTGGAACTCAGAAATCTCAGACTTCCGACTTCAGTGCGTTCAAGACAACTGGGAACTCTGGAAAAAAATAGCTCCGACTGAGAAAAATCGTTTTGAACAGTCATCCAACTTGGAATTCCAACTCATGAAGTCGGGCCTCTTGCTAGAGCTTCGACTTCCCGACCTGAAGCTCACTAACGTCATGATTTGACCTCGTATATTTCTGAGTTCCCAGTTGTCCTGAACGCACCAACATTCCATTATGACACAGTCACACAGTTGCTTACGTAGGACGCAACCATTGGCCGCCCATACTTTCTTTGCCAGAGGAAGCAGGAAGGGAAAGGATTGACTATGGAGGAGTTTGTGGTCCAAACTAATGCGAAATCATTGTGACTTCCTAACAAGTATTGTATTACACTCTCTCTAAAGTGATCCTAAAGCCAGAAGTAATGACATGGGATGAGAAGACTAATTAAGCAGACACATTGGTCCCGTACTGTTAATGTTATTTAAATGTATTTTCGAAATGTACTGTTTCATAGTTTTAGATTCAGCTACCAGTGTTTATCATAAACATTTGAAGAATGAAAAGATTGTTAAAGAATCTAAAAGAAGATTAATTGAGAACTGTTCAATTAGATGGAATGTTAGCCCCAAAGTTAACCACTTGGCTTGTACTATACCCTTTTTAAGGAGTGGAAATTGTCATTTTATTTAACATATAGGACAGTGGAGAAAAGACAGGAATGTAAGTCACAAGGGCAGTGGGTCGGATTCAAACCCACATCGACCCCCCTGGTATACATGGGTCAGCAGCGGCACCAACTGCTGGACCTCACACGCCACTGCTATTTTAACTTTATTGCCAATATATCTCAGATTAGCATCACTGGGTTACATTTGGCGTGGTTTGTTTGACCAGATGGTATTGGAGTGAGATGTGGGGTTATTTTTAAATGTGTTTATACTATAGGCTGTCTCCACTGCAGGTTTTGACATGAGGTTGCATCTCTGTATCCTTTGGCCTCCTTATCCCGCCTTAATCCCAGAGTGGGAGGTGACAGCCAAAATGTGTCTGGTTGTAAATTCACTACATACTGATGTGAGACAGGTGATGGTCACTTTTTATGGGCCCCAGAGAGCCGGACTAAGATGGCTTTTGCGTGGAGCGTCTGGGGTCATGGGGAGCTCAAGTGGCTGTTTATGGAACCCTCTACTCAGTCTGGGATATTACAATTGCTATACAATGTAGCTAAGAGACAGCCATGTTACAGAAAAACCAGGCCAAAGTAAGCTAATGCTGCCACATCTTGTTTGGAAACAACAAAGAAGCATCACTTTAATTTCACAATCATATTTCTTACGACATTATTAAATATTACGTTTACTTTTATGACTGTCTAATGTCCATTGCCATATTCTCTCAAGATATAGTCCTGTTTGTGGGGTGGATTGCAGGACTAAACAGCCGTGGTGTGAAAGCCGTTGAATTCAGTGTCCCACAGAGGAAACAGCTGCTGAACAGTGTTCAAGACTATTACTACAACAGCTGCCAAACTCAGGAGACTACCTCAAGTTTTACTGTGTAAAGATCCTTGAGCTCTGGAAAAGCACTATATAAATCCAATCAGTTAGGTCTATTATTCTTAGTCTTATTTTAAACTCATTCATGGACAGACAGGACCATCTTTCCTCAAATAAATGGACTGCTATCAAATAATCTACATAACACACATTCAGAAATACTTTTGGACTCCTTTGTGTTCCTCAATGTATTTTGGACTCATGTGCTGTCACTTGCATTCACTTCCTTTCAGGGCTGAACTGGAGGAATTTCCTCTGTGACCCCAGTTACAGAGCAGCTGCTACTCAAACAACTTCAAACCTGTTAACCTGTTGTAACCTGTGTCTATATAAGGCCATATCCTCTAGCATACAGCTCAAATGGCAGCTGATCACATTCAATATTCTTCTCTATTAGGGTGGGTTCTAAAGCAATCCCCAGTCTCCAGATTGTGCTGTGATGCTGTATGTATTTCTGACACCCAGTACTTCCATGACCATTAAGGAAGTTGCTTTTGGGCTTGTAAATGATGTTGTTATTGTTTACATCTTGTACTTCATCAACTAGCATCCCACTGGGCACAAACGTCAGTTCAACGTCTAGTTTTGATAAAAATTTGGATGAGCTGTCAACTAACATGAATTCAACAAAACATTACTCCATGTCATTGGATTTAGGTTAAAAGTTGGTTGGAAAAAAAGACTACATTCACTTACATTAATTAGTTTTTAAATCCAATCAGTTTTCCACATTGATTCAACGTCATCACATACAGTATAATTTTTTGGTTGAAATGACATGGAAACAAATGCATCCCAGGTTATTTTCACATGCAAATAGCTTTTTCAATCAATGATACTGTATATCTGTAGTGCCTAATGAATTAGAAAGATTACATTTTAAAAGATGATTTTTAAATATATGTAATTGTTGTCTAAAATGACCTATGACAACAAAAACATGGCGTAATAGGTTTTTCAATTATGATAAGGTAAGAGAGTGTACATTAAGTACATGAAGGTACAAGTAAGTTACTGTTGAAGTCAGAAGTTTACATACAATTAGGTTGGAGTCATTAAAACTCATTTTTCAAACACGCCACAAATTCCTTGTTAACAAACTATAGTTTTGGCAAGTCGGTTAGGACATCTACTTTATGCATGACACAAGTAATTTTTCCAACAATTGTTTATAGAGATTATTTCACTTATAATTCACTGTATCACAATTCCATTGGGTCAGAAGTTTACATACACTAAGTTGACTGTGCCGTTAAACAGCTTGGAAGATTCCAGAAAATTATGTCATGGCTTTAGAAGCTTCTGATAGGCTAATTGACATAATTTGAGTCAATTGGAGGTGTACCTGTGAATGTATTTCAAGGCCTACCTTCAAACTCAGTGCCTCTTTGCTTGACATCATGGGAAAATCAAAAGAAATCAGCCAAGACCTCAGAAAAAAATTGTAGATCTCCACAAGTCTGGTTCATCCTTGGGAGCAATTTCCAAATGCCTGAAGGTACCACGTTCATCTGTACAAACAATAGTACGCAAGTGTAAACACCATGGGACCACGCAGCCATCATACCGCTCAGGAAGGAGATGCGTTCTGTCTCCTAGAGATGAATGTACTTTGGTGCGAAAAGTGCAAATCAATCCCAGAACAACAGCAAAGGACCTTGTGAAGATGCTGGAGGAAACAGGTACAAAGGTATCTATATCCACAGTAAAACTAGTCTGATATTGACCTAACCTGAAAGGCCGCTCAGCAAGGAAGAAGCCACTGCTCCAAAACCAACATAAAAAATCCAGACAACAGTTTGCAACTGCACATGGGGACAAAGATCGTACTTTTTGGAGAAATGTCCTCTGGTTTGATGAAACAAAAATAGAACTGTTTGGCCATAATGACCATTGTTATGTTTGGAGGAAAAAGGGGGAGGCTTGCAAGCCGGAGAACACCATCCCAACCGTGAAGCACGGGGGTGGCAGCATCATGTTGTGGGGGTGCTTTGCTGCAGGAGGGACTGGTGCACTTCACAAAATAGATGGCATCATGAGGGAAGAAAATTATGTGGATATATTGAAGCAACATCTCAAGACATCAGTCAGGAAGTTAAAGCTTGGTCGTAAATGGGTCTTCCAAATGGACAATGACCCCAAGCATACTTCAAAAGTTGTGGCGAAATGGCTCAAGGACAACAAGGTCAAGGTATTGGAGTGGCCATCACAAAGGCCTGACCTCAATCCCATAGAAAATTTGTGGCCAGAACTGAAAAAGCGTGTTCAAGCAAGGAGGCCTACAAACCTGACTCAGTTACACCAGCTCTGTCAGGAGGAATGGGCCAAAATGTATCCAACTTATTGTGGGAAGCTTGTGGAAGGCCACCCAAAATGTTTAACCCAAGTTAAACAATTTAAAGGCAATGCTACCAAATACTAATTGAGTGTATGGAAACTTCTGACCCACTGGGAATGTGATGAAACAAATAACAGCTGAAATAAATCATTCTCTCTTTGACATTTCACATTCTTAAAATAAAGTGGTGATCCTAACTGACCTAAGACAGGGAATTTTTACTAGGATTAAATGTCAGAAATTGTGAAAAACTTAGTTCAAACGTATTTGGCTAAGGTGTATGTAAACTTCCTACTTCAACTGGATATTCTTCTAAACCAAAAAGGGTATATTTTATTAGTTGGACATTTAAGTTCATAGTATATAGCCATTGATTCTGGAAGAACATACTGTAGAAATGCCTCATGAGCTTAGTTCAATTGTCTAACCCCATCAGAACACAAAATATAAGCTTGTTTTATGGCTTTGTTTATAAACAATGCAATTGCAAACAAACACTGTATAGCCTCAATACATGGTTAAAACTATAATTTTAATATCATAGATCATCAGGCCTTGCATCCATAGCTCTATGAATTTGTTGGTTAAGACAACATATAAAAAATTGGTGCATTTCTCCAGGCCCATACTTCAGCTGGTGTCCACTTTGTTATTGTTTGAACTGCAGATTGCCCCTTTAAAGTGAACATCCGACACCGGTCTTCTGTAGACTCCACACTATTGAAGCCCCATGCTCTACTATGTAACACGAAGATCCGGTGCTGGGAAGCACAGTAAAATGTCCATATTAGTCATCCCAATCTTCACTTTACTGAAATCAGTACTGCAATAAACTTGCCATTCAGATATGCTGTCAGGAACATGCTCAGGCCTCTCCCAGGTCCCTGTGTTATGAGTTGCAAATCCCAAGTTAGACTTTCACTGCAGGGACACGAATGATGTAAATCTTGTCATTATAAAATGCTGAGAGGCAATAAACTCATGCTGGCAGTTATGATCACAAAAATGTTCTACCCCAATATAATTTCAATAATCCTTACTGCAAGGGATGGTTTACCTTCTTACTCAATGACAGCAAACAGTTGTTAGTAAGGCTTTGGCATAATGTTGATAGATAAACAAATATCCGTATATTTAACTCATTCTTATATTTGTCTGTTTGTGGTTGTTTGGTAGTAATTAGATTACTACAGTAACATCTACAAATGTATGGATAGTGATTTGTAAATGACAAACAACTATTAGCAGTGATTTAATATGATACCTTATTATAACACATTACCTTTATATGAAGTTAGCAAAATCCAATTCAAAGACAAATATCACAGAAATTCATAGTGGCAATAGGAGTCAGCCCCTAATTCTCTCCTCCAATCCACATGCTTGATTAGGGGAGCCATAATTAACTTCTGCTTGGTTAGCACTCGAAACTCTCAACAGATAAATAGAGCCTCAGAGCAGCATCAATGACAGACAGCTTCTACCTCTGTGGTAAGACTAACTCCTTTTACTCTGTTTATTCTAGTGTCTCGGCACCTGATAATGTAGTTGAATTGTAAAGTTGAAATCTGTTCTAAATGCCATTTGTCTGTTGTGACAGGGTATGAAATGTGTTTTGTGCATGGAATGTGTTTTTAAGTGGATTCATCTGGGATGCCATTCAACTTTTTTTGCAACTCTTCAGGTGGGATGAGACTAAGTACCGTTAATGTGTGTTTAATCATGACACCTCAATGTCTTACAGAACCCTCTAACACACAATTTAATCTGGGAGAGGAAGACAAGGTGAGACATTGTTAGTTTTTCACTCAAATTTTTTCTATTGGAGAGTATTCTATGAGAGACACTGTTTTATTAATTACACAAGCTTTCTACTTACCTAACTTTGTTGCTAATGTATAAAAGAATGAGCTACCAAACCCGCTCACAGGATTGGTTAACTCTTGAGGTCCGTCTGGTCTCGACCAATTTAGGTAAATCCTCTAATCCTTTTATTGCACCCCATTATTGGAATAATATAAAAACATGAATTCCCTGGTGCCGCCACGGCAGTTTAGGACTGTGGTGTTGAATGAATTCATTGAGGATTGCAGTTGTTTCAACTGATTGTAGTATTTATTTGTTGAAATTGTGGTGCTGAGGTTGTGCCTTGTGGTTTTATTTATTCTTATTATTTTAATTGTAATGTAAATTGTTCTTCCTGTTGTGATACATTTTTTTATACTCAGGGCAACATTGGGAATGAGACCTTGGTATCAATTGGGCTATCCTGAATAAATTACAGTGAATTAAAAAAAAAATGTTTAATTCAAAATAAACTCAATCATTTGTTTGCTTTGTTTATGTTTCTCAGTGAGTTGCCACCATGAGTACCGACGCAGAGATGGCCTCTTATGGCAAAGCCGGTGTATACCTCCGTAAGCCTGAGAAGGAGAGGGTTGAGGCCCAAAGCAAGCCCTTCGATGCAAAGAATGCCTGCTATGTGACCGATGTTAAGGAGCTGTACCTCAAGGGTACCATTGTTGGCAGAGAAGGGGGAAAGGTCCAAGTGAAAGTCCTTGACACTGGGGAGGTAAGCCTACAACATAGGACAGAATTCAGTTTCAAGTTGAAGTTTGTTTATTCACAATTATATTTCAAAGAAAAATAACTTCAGATGTTGCAGGAGAACTTAAAACTTGTAGTGTATTTGAGCTTTAAAAAGGCTTCTGAATTTTGTAATTTCAGACATAATAATGAACATTTCCTGTTGCTGCAGGATTATTTTACTGCTGTAGTAAACTGGCTCAAATTAAGATCCTACATCTGTACAGTAAAATGTATGACTGACTTGATGATTACGAAATCAAAGCAGTGTCGACACAGATTCAGTAACAGTTCTTCCAATTGATCCAAGTGTAATGTAGATTACCGACTGATTTTCAGACTAATGACTTCAAAGAAGCTGATGTCTTCGAAATGAACCCTCCAAAGTTTGACATGATTGAGGACATGGCCATGATGACCTACCTCAATGAAGCCACTGTCCTGTATAACCTCAAAGAGCGTTATGCAGCATGGATGATCTACGTAAGAAACGTATTGTACATATAAATGACTGTATATAGGTATATATACACACTCATAAGTGAACATAGGACACCACCATATAAGGGAAATCTAAAATGCCAAAACTCCAAAATGCACATGCTGTTTGTAAATTAAAAACACCGTTGCAAAAATTATGTAACTGAATACAAGAAACACTTGTTAGTGTTTCATAGAAGCTCCATACAGTTTAACAGAAAGGCTGATTTTGCTAATCCCCTAACTTCCTTCCCTTCATCCAGACCTACTCCGGTCTGTTCTGTGCCACGGTGAACCCCTACAAGTGGCTCCCTGTGTACGACGAAGAGGTTGTTAACGCTTACAGAGGAAAGAAGCGCATGGAGGCTCCACCCCATATCTTCTCTGTCTCTGACAGGGCCTATCAGTTCATGTTGACGGGTATGATTTTATACATGTGGATGAACGGATAGATTGATGGATAAATAGATAGAAGCTCATACAAACAGATATGGGCAGCCATGGTACTAGCTGGAAACATCAATGCAATAGTATTTTTTTCATTTACATCTAGTGAAAAGCGTGTGCAACACTATCCACTACTTTAAGATGAATGCCATAATGTATCAAAACTGTTTATATACATATTCTTTGTTGTTTTTTTGCCTGCAGATAGGGAGAACCAGTCTATCCTGATTACGTAAGTTCTCAACTAACATCTAACATTATAGTTAGTTGGATATCATAACAATTATTAAGCGTATACATGAACTATAGTAAATGAGTAAACAACTCAAAGTGTACTTTTTAGTGATTATGTTTTGAATGTCTGACACTGAAACATGAACCTCTTATTCTCTGTCATATAAACCAGCGGAGAATCTGGTGCAGGAAAGACTGTCAACACCAAGCGTGTCATCCAATACTTTGCCACCATTGCTGTGTCTGGAGGAGAAAGGAAGAGGGCGGCAGAACCCGGCAAAATGCAGGTACTGGTGTAGAATCTTAATTTGATGACCCTGTTGCAGGACAACTTTCAATGCAATGCAGGAAATGTAAAACTTGTAGTGTGTTTTAGGTTTAAAAATCCTTTTGAAGTTTTCACTTTGACCTTTCAGACTTGATTTCGCCTTAAGAAAAATGTATCAACCCCTACAAAAATGTCCATTAATTATACTGAAGAAAAATATAAACGCAATATGAAACAATTTCAAAGATTTTACTGAGTTACACGTCATATAAGGAAATCAGTCAATTGAAATAAATTCATTAGTCCCTAATCTATTTCACATTACTGGGAATACAGATATGCATCTGTTGGTTACAGATACTGTACCTTTAAAAAAAAGTAAGGGCATGGATCAGAAAATCAGTCAGTATCTGGTGTGACCACCATTCACCTTATGCAGCGCAACACATCTCCTTTGCATAGAGCTGATCAGGCTGTTTATTGTGGCCTGTGGAATGTTGTCCCACTCCTCTTCAATGGTTGTGCGAAGTTTCTGGATATTGGTGTGAACTGGAACAAGCTGTCGTACATGTCGATCCAGAGCATCCCAAACATGGCATGACAATGGGCCTCAGGATCTCGTCACGGTATCTCTGTGCATTCAAATTTCGATCTATAAAATGATATTCTATTTAAACATGAGACACCTGTAGCATTGTGTTGTGTGACAAGACTGCACATTTTCGAGTGGCCTTTTATTGTCCCCAGCACAAGGTGCACTTGAGTAATGATCAAGCTGTTTCATTATCTTTTTGATATGCCAAACCTGTCAGGTGGATGGATTATCTTTGCAAAGGAGAAAAACGAACAGAGATGTAAACAAATTTGTGCACAACATTTGAGAGGAATACGTTTTTTGTGTATATGGAACATTTCTGGGATTTTTTATTTCAGCTCATGAAAAATGGGACCAACACTTTACATGTTACATTTATATTTTTGTTCAGTGTATAATCCACATAATTATTCACATTTCCTGTTGCTACAGCATTATTTTGCTGCGGTGTCAAAGTGGCTCAAATTAAGATCCTACATCTGTAGGCCAGCCATATATATAACAGCTTATTTTAATACAGTTCCACCACTGTTGAAGAAGGGTGTTCTACAGTACTGTATGTCATGCTGTTTCTGACCAACTTGTGTTCGTCTCCCTCAGGGGTCTCTTGAAGATCAGATTATTGCTGCCAACCCTCTGCTGGAGGCTTACGGTAATGCCAAGACAGTTCGGAACGACAACTCTTCTCGTTTTGTAAGTATGAGGGACACACTTGCCATACTTAAATATTCCTTATTGATCTAGAATGACATGACAATGAAAGGCTGTACGATTGAGACCTACTCAGTATTTCCAAATGTCAGTGTTAAACGACAGTTTAGAAATAAAGTAAAGCACTATTTTCAGAGTACTGAGATGGACACCATGACAGTTTCCTTTTGTTGACTCATTCCCTCATTTCTAACCCCCATGCTCTACTTTAGGGTAAATTCATCAGGATTCACTTCCACAGTAATGGCAAACTGTCTAGTGCTGACATTGAGACTTGTAAGTTGGGTGGATTGTTTCTCATGAATGCACAATGTCCTAAATTCACAGAGATTATGTTTTAAGGAGACCAAGCACTGAATGTTATCACCTGTTCTCTTTCAGACCTGCTGGAGAAGTCCAGAGTGACCTTCCAGCTGCCCGATGAGAGAAGCTACCACATATTCTACCAGATGATGACCAACCACAAGCCTGAGCTGATTGGTACGACAAAGTAGAAAGCTGTTTGACTATTTTTCTCATTTAGTTGACAGGGAAATTGCACCTGAAATGTGAAATGTGAAATGTGTCTTCCGAATTTAACCCAACCCCTCTGAATCAGAGAGGTGTGTGGGGGGGATGCCTTAATCGACGTCCTCGCCATCAGCGCCCGGGGAGCAGTTGTTGTTGGGGGTTAACTGCTTTGCTCAAGGACAGAACGGCAGATTTATCCACCTTGCTGGCTCGGGGATTCGTACCAGCGACCTTTCGGTTACTGGCCCAACGCTCTTAACCACTAGGCTACTTGCATGGAGAACTACTGCACTCCAGTGGAAATGATGGGGTAAAATCAATCAAACAATCCAAGACAAAGTGACAATTCACCACTCAAATGTTGCCCTTATTTGATGACAAGTTAAATGGTATTGTGAAAGATGACATTTCCAGCCTCAGAGAGTTGGAGTCGCGCAAACCAATAAAGGTTCTTCCTGTAGTTTAATGTGCCTGAGAGTCATAAAGTCAGCTTCGTACTCCTGTGGTATAGACTCCTAGGAGGAATAGGGAGGAGAAATGATCAAATCCATACGGTTTCATTTGACCGCTCTATTTTTCACTGCATTACATTTGTATTTTGAGTTGCATTTGGCTCCCAATGCAGACACAGTACGTCCTTTATGTCCGCACTTTCTAACCTTAATCTTCATCTCATGCAAGAGAGGAAAAGGGAGGGGAAAGCAAATTCCATCTGGTTTAACTAACTCTCTGTCCGGTTCTCCGTCCCCACAGAAATGACGCTCATCACCACCAACCCCTACGACTTCCCCATGATCAGCCAGGGGCAGATCAAAGTGGCCTCTATCGATGACAAAGAGGAGCTGGATGCCACAGATGTGAGTCTCAAACTATATACAAGAATGAATAATGCCTCTATCTCCACTGAATTATATGTTGTAACTTAACTCCAAGCAGTGCAGCCCCATGACAGTTTTGTCCAGTTTGAAACTCCCTGCACTTGTGATATCTCCTTTATGTGCGTACACTAACTTTACCTATGAAATTCCTGTCACTCAGGCCGCCATTGACATCCTGGGCTTCACCAATGATGAGAAGATGGGCATCTACAAGCTGACCGGCGCTGTCATGCACCACGGAAACTTACGTTTCAAGCAGAAGCAGCGTGAGGAGCAGGCCGAGCCAGACGGCACAGAGGGTGAGTCCTTTCTCCAAACACCGGAATAGACAGAATGAAACTGGTTTCTCTGTCAGAGTAACACTACATTTGTGCCTGTACATTTGTCCCTGATGCTCTTTCTCTCTACAGTAGCTGATAAAATCGGTTACCTCCTGGGTCTGAACTCAGCTGACATGCTGAAACTTCTGTGCTACCCCAGAGTGAAAGTCGGCAATGAGTTTGTGACCAAGGGACAGACCGTGCCTCAGGTGAGGTCTTTACATCCAAGATTACATAATTGCTACAACACCACGATTCATTTCATGTTAGATTTTTTTTAAATCAAGCTCTATACCAGCAAGACATGATCAATGTCTCACATATTAACTGGAGGTATTGTTTTTGCACAGGTGTATAACTCTGTGAGCGCTCTGGCCAAGTCCATCTATGAGAGGATGTTCTTGTGGATGGTCATCCGTATCAACCAGATGTTGGACACCAAGCAACAAAGGAACTTCTACATCGGTGTGCTCGACATTGCTGGGTTTGAGATCTTTGACGTAAGTTTGTGATTATTACAGAATAAAGAGTTTATGGCTTTAAGGTCTTATGACAGAAGGTGATTGAACTAATCTTCTTTGAAATTCACTAACAGTACAACAGCATGGAGCAGCTGTGTATCAACTTCACCAACGAGAAACTGCAACAGTTCTTCAACCATCACATGTTTGTCCTGGAGCAAGAGGAGTACAAGAAGGAGGGAATCATCTGGGAGTTCATTGATTTCGGCATGGACTTGGCTGCCTGCATTGAGCTTATTGAGAAGGTACGCAGACTGGGAATTCTACTTAAAAAATAATGTACTGTAGAATGGCCTACAACAGAGTTGACAGGGACGGATGTTGGAGTTGAGAGTGAATTATTATCCCTTTGGTACAAGATGGCTGCTATTAATCCTGCTGTTACATTTTTCATCAGCCAATGGGCATCTTCTCCATCCTTGAAGAGGAGTGCATGTTCCCCAAGGCTTCAGACACTTCCTTCAAGAACAAGCTGTATGACCAGCATATGGGCAAGAAAAACACTTTCCAGAAGCCAAAGCCTGCCAAGGGAAAGGCCGAGGCCCACTTCTCCTTGGTGCACTACGCTGGTATTGTGGACTACAACATCTGTGGCTGGCTGGACAAGAATAAGGACCCCCTGAACGACTCAGTGGTGCAGCTCTACCAGAAGTCTTCAGTCAAACTGCTGGTTCTGATCTATGTTGATTCTCCAGCTGAAGGTCATTTAACATTGTTAAATAATAGTTTTTGCCAATATTCCCGATATCAACATTACATTACACAAACTATTTGGTAGCAGTTGCAAATAGATTATCTCCTAAATAAAATATGGTGTTCACCAAATCACTCATGATTTGAACTATTTTTACAGACAGAGCATCCAAGAAGGGAGGCAAGAAAAAGGGAGGCTCCATGCAGACAGTGTCTTCCCAGTTCAGGGTGAGCTTTTCAAACTTGTATTCAAAGTTATCTGGTTAACTTGTCTGGTCAACATTTTTAACGCACCTTATTGACCAGATAAGTTCATTTGTATGAACGATTTCTGAGGTGGCTGTTTGGCATGTCCCCGCCCTGCAGGAGAACTTGGGCAAGCTGATGACCAACTTGAGGAGCACTCACCCTCACTTTGTGCGCTGTCTGATCCCCAATGAGTCAAAGACTCCAGGTACAAGAAACATTGAGTGAAATACAAAATTGTAACCCAATGGTTTAGCAGCTAGTGAGATTCAGTACCTTAAAACAAAATAAGTACTAAGTAACTACCTGTACTTACATGTGGTGCAAGATAGCTTATTATAAGTTATTCCCATATATTTACCCAGAAATAATAGCACTTACATCACCACAATATAATTGTAGCCCTTACAATGTTTCAGTGTTTCTTAGCTTTAACGATATTTTGTGTTTTTCCAGGTCTGATGGAGAACTTCCTGGTTATCCACCAGCTAAGGTGTAACGGTGTACTGGAGGGTATCAGGATTTGTAGAAAGGGGTTCCCCAGCAGAATTCCCTACGGTGACTTCAAGCAGAGGTACCCTTTAGAAATGTCATCTATCTAACATGGCTCCATGTTAACTTTAGAATATAACTGAATTTGACAAAATAATAAGAAACTCAGAAACTCTTTCATTCTGAGATCTTAAAAGATTATATTCTGAAATCTTAAAAGATTACATTCTGAGATTTAATAAATACAGACCAAAACAATGTTTGGCATCAATTTGCCTATGCTAGATTTCATTAAAAAATGTAAAAGAAGAATGGCTAGAATGTTCAGCTGATTTCATAAACAGTGGTAGAACTGTGACACAGCAACAGAATAGCTTTGTTTGCCCACAACTTAAAAACTGACAGTTGCCAGTCTCTCCTAATCCAGGTACAAAGTACTGAATCCCAGTGTTATCCCAGACGGAACATTTATGGACAACAAGAAGGCTTCTGAGAATCTGCTTGGGTCAATCAATGTGGCGCATGAGCAGTACAAGTTTGGACACACCAAGGTCAGTGTTCAAATACACTCAGGAAAGCAAACACAAAACATAAGTAAAACAACAATGTAAATGCTAACCACTCAACGCCTTTTTACAATAAATCTTGCCGTGTTGATCCCTCATTTAAATTCAACCCTGCTTTCTGACTTCTGATGACATCCATTGATAATGTTGACCTATTCTCAGGTGTTCTTAGTTCTTACCGGTGTCTCGGGCATTTACCTTACTGTTACCTTCCTGTTACATGCGCTCAGGTGTTCTTCAAAGCTGGTCTGCTGGGTGTCCTGGAGGAGATGCGAGACGAGAGACTGGCCTCTCTGGTCTGCATGATACAGTCTCTGTGTCGTGGGTTCGTCATGAGGAAGGAGTTTGTGAAGATGATGGAGCGGAGGTGAGGGATAGAAGATATCTCAAGATAAAGGCTCATCCAAATTCATCTAACAGGGTTGCAGTGGTTTCCATTTAATCTCCAACGATTCCAGGGATCAAATTGAACATGTTATATTCACCTTAAATTTACAAATCCTATACTTTTTTTGATTCATTAATTGAATTTCACTTTATTTTCTCTGAGGAGCTGGAATGTTGTCCTGTAAATAACATATTACTATTATTTAGCCATAACACTCACCAAGATCCCTGTTTCCTGTTGTTCAGAGAGGCTGTCTTCACCATCAAATACAACATTCGCTCATTCATGAATGTTAAACACTGGCCATGGATGAAGGTGTATTACAAGATCAAGCCACTGCTGAAGAGTGCTGAGACTGAGAAGGAGCTAGCCAACATGAAGGAGGACATTGAGAAGTGCAAAATTGCCCTGACCAAGGCTGAGGCCCGCAAGACAGAGCTTGAGGAGAAGATGGTGACCGTTCTGCAGGAGAGGAATGACCTGACGCTCCAAGTTGCATCTGTGAGCATCTGTCAATTGCCTGGCTTGATTGCCCATATTTTATTGAAGACGATGAACAGGAGGTGTGCACTGATTAAATTGATGTCTGCCTATTTTTCTATCATTGTGAAACTAGGAATCAGAGAATCTGACTGATGCTGAGGAGAGGTGCGAGGGGCTGATCAAGAGCAAGATCCAGCTGGAGGCCAAACTCAAAGAGACGACCGAAAGGCTGGAGGATGAGGAGGAGATGAATGCTGAGCTGACCTCCAAGAAGAGGAAGCTGGAGGATGAGTGTTCGGAGTTGAAGAAGGACATTGATGACCTGGAGCTCACCCTGGCCAAAGTGGAGAAGGAGAAGCACGCCACTGAAAACAAGGTCTAAAATGTTGACATAGCTGAACAATAGTAAAATCAAACCAAAGCTAAACAATGATTGAAACTAACTACACAACTTACATACAAATGTTGTTGTGGCTGTGTTCAGGTCAAAAATCTGACTGAGGAGATGGCCTCTCAAGATGAGAGCGTTGCCAAGCTGACCAAGGAGAAGAAAGCCCTCCAAGAGGCCCAACAGCAGACACTGGATGACCTGCAGGCAGAGGAGGACAAAGTCAACACTCTGACCAAGGCCAAGGCCAAGCTGGAACAGCAAGTTGATGACGTGAGTGGTGTCACACTTTATCGAGTCATGGATTTCTATATTGTTAGATTATACATTTAGCTAGGCCACGGCATAATCATTGATTGTTTAAAATTAACTGACACAAGTATCTTAACATGTAGCTTGAGGCTTCTCTGGAGCAAGAGAAGAGGCTCCGTATGGACTTTGAGAGAGCCAAGAGAAAGCTGGAGGGAGACCTGAAACTTGCCCAGGAATCCATAATGGACCTGGAGAATGACAAGCAGCAGTCTGAAGAAAAGATCAAAAAGTACATTAAAAAAATAGTTTTCTGTAGTTAGGAGTTTGAAAGACTCTTTTAAATGGAAAAATTACTGCTGAGTAGTGATGCATTTATCTTACCATAGGAAGGACTTTGAGACCAGCCAGCTCCTCAGCATGATTGAGGATGAGCAGTCTCTGGGTGGTCAGCTGCAGAAGAAAATCAAGGAACTCCAGGTACAGTAGAGTATCTAAACCCGGCTTCAGTATAGTATTCCATATAATACTAGATGTTCTAGATACTAGATGTTCAAGATACTACATGTTCTAGAGACTACATATTCTAGATACTAGATGTCAGTCTTACGTATTTAGCAACTTTCTGTTGTAATAAAACAACAATAAAACTGTGTATAAATACACAACTATCCAGCCTATTTTTTTATTTTTTTGCAAGGTCAGTTTAAATTTCCCCATCCTAAACCCCCTGCCTTGTTTTAGGCTCGTATTGAGGAACTGGAGGAGGATATTGAGGCTGAGCATTCTGCCAGGGCAAAGGTTGAGAAGCAGAGGGCCGATCTCTCCAGGGAACTTGAGGAGATCAGTGATAGGCTGGAGGAAGCTGGAGGAGCCACTGCTGCTCAGATCGAGATGAACAAGAAGCGCGAGGCTGAGTTCCAGAAACTGAGACGCGACCTCGAGGAGTCGACCCTGCAGCACGAGGCCACAGCCGCAGTCCTAAGGAAGAAGCAGGCTGACAGCGTGGCGGAGCTCGGAGAGCAGATCGACAACCTGCAGCGTGTCAAGCAGAAACTGGAGAAGGAGAAGAGCGAGTACAAGATGGAGATTGATGACCTCTCCAGCAACATGGAGGCTGTCACCAAGACTAAGGTGAGTATTTGAATCAAACCCCAAATACTCAACATGAATGGATGAATGGAATGCTGCCAGACAGCAGAATGGCATCCAGCTCTAAAGTTGGACACATTTGTAAGCACACCACAGCTTCAACCTAGTGGGTTAATCCTATAAGCATATAGGGTAGTGCAATGACCTCGAAGGTGCAGGGCTGGAGTAGCATCGCTCCCAAATTACTATCTACAAAACCCTACTGCAAGACAGAAATGTATACAAGCTGTACACCATAAGAATGTAAAATAAAAATGACATATCTATATTTCACTAACAGGGCAATCTGGAGAAGATGTGCCGTACTATTGAGGATCAGCTGAGTGAGCTCAAGACTGGGAACGATGAGAACCTTCGCCAGATCAACGACATCAGTGGACATAGGGCCAGACTCCTGACTGAGAACGGTACCCACAACAATGACCAACACATTTTCCATACATAATCTAAATCAGTACCCAACAACATGTGTTAGGGGCTATTGTACAAGGCTACAGTATTTTTAAGAACAGAAGAATTTACAATGTGTATTCTCATCCCTTGCAGGTGAGTTTGGACGCCAGCTGGAAGAGAAGGGAGCTCTGGTGTTTCAGCTGACCAGAGGCAAGCAGGCCTTCACACAGCAGGTGGAGGAGCTAAAGAGGCAGATTGAGGAGGAGGTCAAAGTAAGGGAGGCAAAATGCTCTACCAAGCACAGAGTATAGAGTCAAATGCCTCTTGGCATGTTTATAATAACTAAACCATCCTCAGCAATGTATTACTGTAACCTGTTTTGCTATCTCTCACTCAGGCTAAGAATTCCCTGGCCCATGGTGTCCAGTCTGCCCGCCATGACTGTGACCTTCTGAGGGAGCAGTTTGAGTTGGAGCAAGAGGCCAAGGCAGAGCTGCAACGCTGCATGTCTAAGGCCAACAGCGAGGTGGCTCAGTGGAGGACCAAGTATGAGACGGATGCCATCCAGCGCACAGAGGAGCTTGAGGAGGCCAAGTAAGCAGTTACACTTGAAAAGAAACCTCTCATTAGAACTATGATCCTAAATGTGCGCATCTTCACACCTTCCTAATTTCACTTAGTTATGAGGCATCATGTTTATATGATACGTTTGTCTGAATACCTGTGGAAGCATTAGAAGATGGACTCTTTCCTGTCTAACAGGAAAAAGCTGACGCAGCGTCTGCAGGACGCTGAGGAAATGATTGAGGCAACAAACTCAAAGTGTGCTTCGCTGGAGAAGACCAAGCAAAGGCTGCTGGGAGAGGTGGAGGACATCATGATTGATGTAGAGAGGGCCAACGCTATGGCTGGCAACCTTGATAAGAAGCAGAGGAACTTCGACAAGGTGAAAAAGAACACTTCACACACTATACTGACTTTGAAATGTGCTATTAAATGGACTGGAAAAATAAATAGCAACAACACAACAACAAAAGATTGATAGGCATTATCAATATGACCCTGCTGGTCATCTATGAACATCTTGGCCATGTTCTGTTATAATCTCCACCCGGCACAGCCAGAAGAGGACTGGCCACCCCTCATAGCCTGGTTCCTTTCTAGGTTTCTTCCTAGGTTCTGGCCTTTCTAGGGAGTTTTTCCTAGCCACCGTGCTTCTACACCTGCATTGCTTGCTGTTTGTGGTTTTAGGCTGGGTTTCTGTACAGCACTTTGTGACATCAGCTGATGTAAGAAGGGCTTTATAAATACATTTGATTGATTGATGTGCCTCCAGTGATCATAATGTATCATGGCTTATTTCTGATTAGAGGTAAAAGCTGCATCAAGAATAAACTGTTAAATCCCATAAAATCCAATAGGTTCTGGCTGAGTGGAAGCAGAAGTATGAGGAGGGCCAGGCTGAGCTGGAAGGAGCTCAGAAGGAGGCTCGTTCTATGAGCACAGAGCTCTTCAAGATGAAGAACTCCTATGAGGAGGCTCTGGATCAGCTGGAGACTCTGAAGAGAGAGAACAAGAACCTCCAACGTGAGTAAACAACAGGAGTTGTTTATTTGGCCCATTTGGAGTGTACGGTTTACAATCACTTTTTTATTGTTATCAGTTATAGCTGTATTCTTTTGAAACATCTACGGTAGCAAAAGGCTTTTATGCAAAGCTGTATGATATTTGGCAACAATCACCAAAAATCTCCCTGTTCTAAACCATTTCTCGGTGTTTGTGCAGAAGAGATCTCTGACCTGACTGAACAGATCGGAGAGACAAGCAAGAGCATCCATGAGCTGGAAAAGGCCAAGAAGACTGTGGAGATGGAGAATTCTGAGATCCAGACCGCTCTGGAGGAGGCTGAAGTGAGCAGATACTATACATCCTTATGTAGTCGAATAATTAAACAGAATGAAAGCTACAGTGCTGTTCAGTACTCCTGTATTGGTACTTCTTGTAGTAATATAGCTTACAGTTCTTCACTAGGTGGTGCGCTGCTCGGAATAGCGGACGTGCATAAAGATGGCGGTCTCCATGTAGTTACCACAAATTACCCTCCGTCACTCATTTTTTGTATCTGCATTACCGGTGCATCAATTCTGACACCAACAGGCTCTTGAACAGGTTCTATCCCCAAGCAATATGACTGACAAGCTACACGGACTATCTGAGTTTATTGACCTTTTATTTCAATCTTTGCACACTCACAGGGCCCTACCCACTCTCACACATACTCACTCCATCATCTGCTCACTCACACATACTCACTCCATCATCCGCTCACTCACAGGGCCCTACCCACTCTCACACACACTCACTCCATCATCTGCTCACTCACAGGGCCCTACCCACTCTCACACATACTCACTCCATCATCTGCTCACTCACAGGGCCCTACACACTCTCACTCCATCATCTGCTCACTCACACATACTCACCCCATCTGCTCACACACACTCACTCATCTGCTCACTCACACATACTCACTCCATCTGCTCACTCACACCTAATATGCACATACATTTATACTGACTCTACACACCCACTCACATACTTTATTATATATATTTTTTATGTAACCTTTATTTAACTAGGCAAGTCAGTTAAGAACAAATTCTTATTTACAGTGACGTCCAACTCCTACCCCGGCATTGTTATGTTTTGAGTTTGCAAGAAAGGCATTTCACTGTACTTGTGCATATGACTTTAAAACTTGAAACATTAGCACAGTATACATGATCCTGTTTCTAGCTCCCAGACATCGGCATATATATAATTTAATAAAGTAGATTGTGTTGATTTATTGGCACATTGAACCATGTTGTGCGCCATAGTTTAAAAACTCGGATTGTAGTGTTAAAACAATGACGTCATATCTGTGTTCTGCCATCTTTATGCACATTGTGAAGAGTGGGCACTTTTTGATTTATGCAACTGCTTTAGGTCTTATAAACACAAAAGTAGGAGAGACAATTGTTACTTTTAGCTGTCTCCAAGTCTTATAATGTTTTAATTGCTGGCATAACCTCCGATGTCAAGCATTCTGTGACAAATGTATTTTATTTGTCCAGGGAACACTGGAGCACGAGGAATCCAAGATTCTGCGTGTGCAGCTGGAGCTGAACCAGATCAAGGGTGAGGTGGACAGGAAGCTGGCAGAGAAGGACGAGGAGATGGAGCAGATCAAGAGGAACAGCCAGCGGATTATAGAATCCATGCAGAACACACTGGACTCTGAGGTCTGCAGCAGGAGCGACGCCCTGAGGGTGAAGAAGAAGATGGATGGAGACCTGAATGAGATGGAGATGCAGCTGAGCCACGCCAACAGACAGGCCACTGAGGCCACAAAACAGCTGAGGAATGTCCAGGGACAACTTAAGGTAAAGAATGTCAAAACTTGTGACTGATTTGTTTTGGTCAAAGATTAATCAAGCAATGTAATAAAGTAGAACAGCAGTCACATTTTTCATAAAGACAACATTCACACGTCCTAATACTCTGTCGTTTTGAATTCCAGGATGCCCAATTGCTCCTTGATGACGCTGTCCGTGAGTCAGAAGACATGAAGGAGCAGGCCGCCATGGTGGAACGCAGGAACGGTCTGATGATGGCAGAGATTGAGGAGCTGAGGGCTGCTCTAGAGCAGACTGAGAGAGGCCGCAAAGTGGCTGAGCAAGAGCTGGTGGACGCCAGTGAGCGTGTGGGACTGCTCCACTCTCAGGTACGGGTCTGGTCACTCATTGGCAGTGTGAGATGATATGAGGAGAATGCCTAGAAAGCTGTACTACTATGGCTGACCCTGTAAAACAATACATTTCACAGCACCTATCCAGTGTATGTGACAACATTATTTGGGGATAAGGTAAAAAAGGGACTAGACAGTGATTTCATAAATCTAAAGATTTTTCAGGGATTATATCTTCACTGGGGGAGGCAAATGGAACTTCGACTTAATGGAACCAAATGAAACAGTTGTCTCCAACGTGCTTTTCATGACAAAATCTTTGTCATGTCCTATTTTAGCTCATTCTAGACATACAGTGCATTCGGAAAGTATTCAGACCCCTTCACTTTTTCCACATTTTCTTACATTATTCTCAAATGGATTTAATAATTTTTTTCCCCTCATTAATCTATAAACAATACCCCATAATGACAAAGCGAAAACAGGTTTTTAGAAATGTTTGCAAATGTATAAAAAATAGAAAAACAGAAATACCTTATTTACATAAGTATTCAGACCCTTTGCTATGAGACTCGAAATTGAGCTCAGGTACATCCTGTTTCCATTGATCATCCTTGAGATGTTTTTATGACTTGATTGGAGTCCAATTGTGGTAAATTCAATTGATTGGGTATGATTTGAAAAGGCACACACCTGTCTATATAAGGCCCCACAGTTGACAGTGCATGTCAGAGAAAAAACCAAGCCATGAGGTCAAAGGAATTGTCTGTAGAGCTCCGAGACAGGATTGTGTCGAGGCACAGATCTAGGGAATGGTACCAAAACATTTCTGCAGCATTGAAGACCCCCAAGAACACAGTGGCCTTCATCATTCTTAAATGGAAGAAGTTTGAAACCACCAAGACTCTTCCTAGAGCTGGCCGCCCGGCCAAACTGAGCAATCGGGGAAGAAGGGCCTAGGTCAGGGAGTGACCAAGAACCTGATGATCACTCTGACAGAGCTCTAGAGTTCCTCTGTGGAGATGGGAGAACATTCCAGAAGGACAACCATCTCTGCAGCACTCCACCAATCAGGCCTTCGTGGTGGAGTTGCCAGACGGAAGCCTCTCCTCAGTGAAAGGCACATGACAGCCCACTTGGAGTTTGCCAAAAGGAACCTAAAGACTCTCAATCTTGTTTCTCATGGTCTATCTGGTCTGATGAAACCAAGATTGAACTCTTTGGCCTGAATGCCAAGCATCACGTCTGGAGGAAACCTTGCACCCTGTGGTGATGTTTTTCAGCGGTAGGGACTGGGAAACTACTCAGAATTGAGGGAAAGATGAACGGAGCAAAGTACAGAGAGATCCTTGATAAAAACCTGCTCCAGAGCGCTCAGGACCTCAGACTGGGTCGAAGATTCACCTTCTAACAGGACAACAACCCTGAGCACACAGCCAAGACAATGCAGGAGTGGCTTCAGGACAAGTCCTTGAGCGGAGAAACTCCCCAAATACAGGTGTGCCAAGCTTGTAGCATTATACCCAAGAAGAGTCGAGACTATCGCTGCCAAAGGTGCTTCAACAAAGTACTTAGTAAAGGGTCTGAATACTTATGTAAATGTGATATTTCAGTAAAAAAAAAAAGATAAATTAGCAAAAAATTCAAAAAAACAGTTTTTACTTTGTCATTATGGAGAATTGTGTGTAGATTGATGAGGGGTGGGACAATTAAATCAATTCTAGAATATGGCTGTTATGTAACAAAATCTGGAAAACATCAAGGGGTCTGAATACTTTCCGAATGCACTGTACATCCATGCCATCTCCGATACTATAGCATACTTTATCAAGTACATTAAAGATAATGAATTACCTAAATACTTGATTAAAATCTCCTTTTTTAATATTTTTTCTTTTAACAATATTAGCATTTAAGGTTATGGAGATTGGTTTCCATGGTGTGACTGGTATATTGTGTTGAAATAAGGCAGTTCAGCCAGTCATTGATTGTTCTACATTTTCTCCTCCAGAACACCAACCTTCTGAACACTAAGAAGAAGCTGGAGGCTGACCTGGTGCAGGTGCAGGGAGAGGTGGACGACATCGTCCAGGAGACCAGGAACGCAGAAGAGAAGGCCAAGAAGGCCATCACTGATGTGAGTCCATATGTTTGGCCAAAACACAGTACAAGGTCTCCAGGCTAACTACATGAAAGTGTTAGTTAGAATTTGCAATCAGATTTTTCATAAGATTTTATGAGTGCAACAGTTAATAACAGCAGAATATCTAAGTCAAGACATGTGGTTCTCAGATCATTACAGGAAAACCTGTCTGTGTTGCCATAAGGTCTCACCTTCATTAAACCTATTTAATGATATTTCAGGCGGCCTTGATGGCTGAGGAGCTGAAGAAGGAGCAGGACACCAGCGCTCACCTGGAGAGGATGAAGAAGAACCTGGAGGTCACAGTCAAGGACCTGCAACACCGTCTGGATGAGGCAGAACATCTGGCCATGAAGGGTGGCAAGAAGCAGCTCCAGAAACTGGAGTCCAGGGTGAGTTATTCAGGCATTTAGAAGATGGGGTAAACAATTGCTTTCAATAACCCATGTTGATAAGGATACTGTCATTATCATTAGAAACTCTCCCATTAAATTTGCAAAAAGGACCTAGGAAGAGACAAAAACTATGTGATAGTTGAGTATCTGAACAAAGTCTGTATTAACTTTCGTCAACACCTTTTCTTTATGTTAGCCTGGAGGAATCTACCTCTATTTATTTGCAGTGATTTGAAACTGATTCCTCCTCGTAAAAAAACATGACCATTTCATCTGTGAAGGTACGTGAGCTGGAGGCTGAGGTGGAGTCCGAGCAGAGAAGAGGTGTAGACGCAGTTAAGGGAGTCCGCAAGTACGAGCGCAGAGTCAAGGAGCTCACATACCAAGTAAGAAAAGCACCTTAACACACAGTAATACAGACAGATGTGTATGAAAGGATGGACACTGATACATCTACTTCCGCCCACAGACTGAGGAGGACAATAAGAATGTTATCAGACTTCAGGATCTGGTAGAAAAGCTGCAGCTTAAAGTGAAGGCCTACAAGAGGCAGGCTGAGGAAGCGGTGAGTTAGGCCTAAAATGAATAGCAAGTATAATGGTTTTAGCCTGTATTAAGTTGTGTAGCGAACTTGGCCATAGTAAGCAATGCATGAAACAAATATGCCATCCTGAATAAACCAGTGATGTTGTTCTTTGTCCCTCCTCCCAGGAGGAACAAGCCAACCAGCACATGTCTAAGTTCCGTAAGGTTCAGCATGAGCTGGAGGAGGCTGAGGAACGCGCTGACATTGCAGAGTCCCAGGTCAACAAGCTCAGAGTCAAGAGCCGTGACCCCGGAAAGGTAAAGATCTGCTTTTAAACCTACACCTGAATAATGTTCAAGTAAGACTTCATCATCATCAATAAAGGCTGTCACAGACTCAGATTAAACCTAATTCTAATTCAAAACAAATAATAGTTTGGCTGCAATAACATGGCCAAAATCATTATTGGACGCAATTAAAGTAACAATAAGTAACAATTCCACCTGTCAATTACAATATAAATCCACATGAGCAAAACCTACCTTTTAGAAGGCCGCATAGCACTTTTACAGCTAATTAGCATTTTTACTGTGACTAGCTGGTCCGGCTTTTGTTGTGTACAACTTCCTGAATTATGATTGGTTATCATTTGAGACGTTCACCACAACAGCAAAAACATTAGCAGTACAAACTTCTTAACGTCTCTGCAACTGAGGTTTTTTGGATTATGACCATGGAGAAGAAGTACTAAGCCGTTCTAGGCGTTTCTAAGCAATGTTCTTAAAAAAAACATGAAGAAATTGAATTTAAGGTTAATGTTCCTTTAATCTAAATTTTAAAAGATCAGAGGCATTTCATTCCAAGTAAATTTTCATGTAACCACAATTTTAGTTATTGGTGATCTTGAGCCCAGAACTGGATATACTCATTAATATCTATTACTTTCTCTTACAGGCCAAAGAAGAGTAAACCTATTTTATTTTAAATAGAGAACTTGGACTGAACAATTCTTACGACAGCCTTACATTATTCTAGCTACTACAAGGCAGAGAAACCAGGCCAGGGGCTTGGTGGTCAGTGGGGGTACTGGTTTTTCGTTATTTTTTCCCCTTGTCATTTGGTTTTTGTGTTGTTTTGTTGTCCATTTTGTTTTGATGCGTGTTGTTGTGGTTGTCTTGTGTGTAAAAGGGGTAGCCCACAAATTGTTTTGGGGACTTGTTTACACTGTTGTATGCTCTTTAATAAAACATATTTGAAATGTAAAAACATATGTACAGTACCCTTGGTGACTTCGTGAATTCACTTTACATGATAAAAAAACGGTTAAATTAACATATTACACAACTAGGAAACATCTTAGAAATGTAGGCCTGTAAAGAAATTCAATATTACCCAAAAGCTGTGATGTAACAATTAGATTAGATTAAACCACTGACTCCACACTGTTCTGAAGGCACATTATAAGTATAATATTTAAGTGGTAATGCCAGAGAAGACAGAGTTTGGAGGATATATTGGCAATACAGGTCGCCCGATTAATCGGAATGGCCGATTAATTAGGGCCGATTTCAAGTTTTCATACCAATCGGTAATCGGTATTTTTGGCCACCGATTTGCCGATTTAATTATATATTTTTTTGTTGTTGTTATTTAAAAAAAAAAATGTTACACCTTTATTTAACTAGGCAAGTCAAATTAAGAAAGCGTTCTTATTTTCAATGATGGCCTAGGAACGGGGGTTAACTGCTTTGTTCAGGGGGGATTCGGGGATTCGTTTTTGCAACCTTCCGGTTACTAGTCCAATGCTCTAACCACCTGCCTTACATTGCACTCCACGAGGCTGACTAACTGTTACACATTTACATTTTAGTCATTTAGCAGACGCTCTTATCCAGAGCGACTTACAGTAGTGAATGCATACATTTCATACATTTTTTTCTCTGTACTGGTCCCCCGTGGGAATCGAACCCACAACCCTGGCGTTGCAAACACCATGCTCTACCAACTGAGCCACACGGGAGGGCAGCAAGAAACCAAGGTAAGTTGCTAGCTAGCATTAAACTTATCTTATAAAAAACGATCAATCTTAACATAATCACTAGTTAACTACACATGGTTGATGATATTATTAGTTTATCTAACGTGTCCTGCGTTGCATTTAATCGATGCGGTGCCTATTAATTTCTCATCGAATCACAGCCTACTTCGACAAACGGTTATGATTTAACAAGCACATAAACCTGCATATTTAGTTAATATTGCCTGCTAACATGAATTTGTGTCACTTCTCTTGCATTCCGTGCAAGCAGTCAGGGTATATACAGCAGTTTGGGCCGCCTGGCTCATTGCGAACTGTGTGAAGTCCATTTATTCCTAACAAAGGCCGTAATTAATTTGCCAGAATTGTACATAATTATGACATAACATTGAAGGTTGTGCAATGTAACAGGAATATTTAGACTTAGGGATGCCACCAGTTAGATAAAATACGGAACGGTTCCGTATTTCAAAATGATAGTGTCTGGATTCGACCATATTAATGACCAAAGGCTCGTATTTCTGTGTGTTATTATGTTATAATTAAGTCTATGATTTGATATTTGATATAGCAGTCTGACTGAGCGATGGTAGGCAGCAGGCTCGTAAGCATTCATTCAAACAGCACCTTCGTGCGTTTGCCAGCAGCTCTTCGCAATTCTTCAAGCATTGTGCTGTTTATGACTTCAAGCCTATCAACCCCCGAGATTAGGCTGGTGTAACCGATGTGAAATGGCTAGTTAGTTAGCGGGTGCGCGCTAGTAACGTTTCAAACGTCACTCGCTCTGAGACTTGGGAGTGGTTGTTCCCCTTGCTCTACATGGGTAACGCTGCTTCGAGGGTGGCTGTTGTTGATGTGTTCCTGGTTCGAGCCCAGGTAGGAGCGAGGAGATGGACGGAAGCTATACTGTTACACTGGCAATACTAAAGTGCCTATAAGAACATCCAATAGTCAAAGGTATATGAAATACAAATGGTATAGAGAGAAATAGTCCTATAATAACTACAACCTAAAACTTCTTACCTGGGAATATTGAAGACTCATGTTCAAAGGAACCACCAGCTTTCATACGTTCTCATGTTCTGAGCAAGGAACTTAAACGTTAGCTTTTTTACATGGCACATATTGCAATTTTACTTTCTTCTCCAACACTTTGTTTTTGCATTATTTAAACCAAATTGAACGTTTCATTATTTATTTGAGGCTAAATTGATTTTATTGATGTATTATATTAAGTTAAAATAAGTGTTCATTCACTATTGTTGTAATTGACATTATTACAAATACATAAATGGGGGGGGGGAATCGTCCGATTAATCGGTATTGGCTTTTTTGGACCTCCAATAATCGGTATCGTTATCGGCGTTATCGGTCGACATCTAATTGGCAAGGGTGTTGTTGGGCCCCAGACGAAGTAATTTTGATGAATTTATTCATACTATTTCATCCTTCCACAAGATATAGTCCCGACACAAATCTAGGGTTGCTACCCAAGCTTGGTCGTTCGTTCTATCGGTTCAGTTGCTAGAGACGCGACCCAGTCGTTCAGTCTTTTTGTTCTGTATCTATAGACTCGACCCAGTCGTTCATCCTAAATGTTCCATACTGGCTGGCAATGTCATTATCCCTTGCTTGATAGCTAGCCAACTACTGCTAACTTACAGTCATGTCAAAACATGCAGCCAGAATAACAGGAAAGTAGCCACATTTGCATTTGTTTAAGCTGTTTTCTAGTGACATTTATATGGATAAATCCGTAACAATGAGCTAATGAGGCGCGATTTCGCCTGGCATAGAACATTTGCTGACTCGACAGGACACTGTTGTTCAAAGGAGCTAGCCAACAACACAGCTAACACAATCACTTAAAACTGGAAAGACTGCAAACTAGCTTCACTTAGTTGTACCTTTTTTTTCTATTTACATTTCTTTGTATGTATCCATAAAATGACTCCAGCTGATTCATGATTTCGACTGGCTGATAAACGTTGCCTGCCTGTCTGTCTCGTCTCGACTCCCGACACGTTCATTACTATGGGACAGCTGGAGATCGAATCTGAATATTGAAACAATGTTGCAAATGTCGGAGAGACAGAGAGCAAAGGTTATACAAATCTCTGCTGTTGAAAACGAAATGTTAGTCTAAAAGATGTTGCAAATGTCGGAGCGACAGACAGCAAAGGTTATACAAATCTCTCAATGTTGCAAATGTCGGAGAGACAGACAGCAAAGGTTATACAAATCTCTGCTGTTGAAAATGAAATGTTAGTCTAAAAGAAATGTGAGATAATGTCTAGATGCTTTTTATAGTGGAGATCAAGTTTATACATTACCTGGCTGGGCTGATGAGACAGTGGATTGCCCAGTCAGATGGAACAGAGTAAATAGGCATTTTAACGTCATAGATTTAGCCGGTGGTAACTTGTGGAATAGACACCGGCTGGAATGTGGTTTTAACCAATCAGCATTAGACCCACCCGTTGTATAATGTTCTATACAAAATCAGACATAATGATCACCACATATTGCTAGTATTTCCACAATGCTACACACATAGTAAAGACCTCAGTCATATAGGGGCATCTATAAATAGAATCCTGAGCAAAAAGGGCTAAAAATGTAAAAACAGTCAAAACAACATGGCACATGGGGACTCAATGGATCCTAAAACCTGAAAAGATTTATCCTTCAGCAGAGACATTTTCATAGTTTCCCGATTCAGCTGTCAGCGTTAGGAATCTAAATTGGAAGACTGTTGAAAGATCGGAAAAAATAAGAGTTTGAATTGAGAACTTGCACTGAACAATTCTTACATTCTTAAAAATCCCTCCTGAGATGTGTGCAAACCTGTTGGCCAACTACAAGCAACGTCTGACCTCTGTGATTGCCAACAAGGGTTTTTGCCACCAAGTACTAAGTCATGTTTTGCAGAAGGGTCAAATACTTATTTCCCTCATTAAAATGCAAATCAATTTATAACATTTTTGACATGCGTTTTTCTGGATTTTTTTGTTGTTATTCTGTCTCTCACTGTTCAAATAAACCTACCATTAAAATGATAGACTGATCATTTCTTTGTCAGTGGGCAAACGTACAAAATCAGCAGAGGATCAAATACTTTTTTCCCTCAATGTAGATCAAATCCCCGAGCTGACAAGGTAAAAATCTGTCATTCTGCCCCTGAACAAGGCAGTTAACCCACTGTTCCTAGGCCGTCATTGTAAATAAGAATTTGTTCTTAACTGACTTGCCTAGTTAAATGAAAAAATATATATTTAAAAAAATCCACTGCACTTTGATTTAAAGTCATGTGTTTTACTTGTAAATCAAATATAGCCTATTAATGTATTTTTTAAGTTAACATTCATACTACTCTATGACATCTCACATTCCAAATCAAACTTTCATGTTAATGGTTTGAATCATGCCACCATCAAATGCAAATAAAAGCCATTACATGAGGTCCATAGAGCACACTCATGATGACAGTTGTGGTAGAACTACTTTGCAACATCAATCATTCTTACTGGATCGAGTCCCTCTCTGCCAAAATGCCACTGCCAAAATACTGCATACAATCATATACTCGATGACAGTCCATGACGATTTAGCTACTCAATGACAGAAAGCACTTAACACTATGGCTAGAGTTCAACCCTCACATTATGTGTACTCAAGGACAGCTTAGTGAAACATTTAAAGAGTGAATGACAGGTTGTGTGAAGTGTAACTTCAGTGATCCAATGCCATAATCCCTATTCCATTGCCTGCATGGTGAGCACACACTCTACTCATAAACACTAAGTGGGTACCCGTTGGAATTTCAGGATGAAGTAGGATGTCATCGCATCGTAAACGCTGGTGACATGAAGGAAGGTGTTTATTTATGATGACTATACCCTGTGAGTTGTGTTTAGATTATATTGAAGCCTGCTGAGCTGTAAAGATATACAGAGCCTTCAGAAAGTATTCACACCCCTTGACTTTTTTCACATTTTGTTGTGTCAAACCATGAATTTAAAATTGATTAAATTGAGATTGTGTGTTACTGGCCTACACACAATACCCTATAATGTCAAAGTAGAAATGTTTACAAATTAATAAAAAAAATTAAAAGCTGAAGTGTTTTTAGTAAAAAAATATTCAACCCTTTTGTTATGGCAACTAGATGAGTTCAGGAGTAATAATATGCTTAATAAGTCACATAAGTTGCATGGGCTCACTCTGTGTACAGTAATAGTGTTAAACATGATTTTCGAAAGACTACCTCATCTCTGTACCCCACACATACAATTATCTGTAAGGTCCTTATCTGTAAGGTCCCTCAACCACAAAGAAGACCAGGGAGGTTTTTCAATGCCTCGCAAAGGGTACCTATTTGTAGATAAGAAAATAATTTTTAAAAACAGATGTTGCATATCCCTTTGCGCATTGTGAAGTTATTCATTACAATTTGGATGGTGTATCAATACACCCAGTCACTACAAATACACCCAGTCACTACCACTCTACATATTTTCAAGTAGGATGGTGGCGGCATCATGTTATGGGTATGCTTTCATCGGCAAGGATTAGGGATTTTATTGTTTAAATAAACGGAATAGAGCTAAGCATAAGTGTCAAACCTGCTCCCGCTCTTCCCCAGCATTGCGCACTCCTGCCATCATTGTTACGCACACCTGCCTTCCCCCCCGTCACGCGCATCAGCGATTATTGGACTCACCTGGACTCAATCACCTCTGGTTCCCTATATCTCTCCGTTCCCTGCTTCTGCATTGATTGTCATATGTCCTTCTTTGACCATGTGCTGACGCTGTTCCTGTTACCTGTTTGTTCCTCATTAAATGTTCAACTTCCCGTACCTGCTTCTCATCTCCAGCGTCGGTCCTTACAACAGGCAAAATCCTAGAGGAAAACCTTGTTCAGTCTGCTTTCCAACAGACACTGGGAGACAAATTCACCTTTCAGTAGGACAATAACCTAAAACAGAAGGCCAAATATACACTGGAGTTGGTTACCAAGACGTCATTAAATGTTGCCTAGTTACAGTTTTGACTTAAATCGGCTTGAAAATCTATGGCAAGACTTGAAAATGGCTGTCCAGCAATGATCAACAACCAACTTTACAGATCTTGAAGAATATAAAAAGAATAATGCGCAAATATTGTACAATCCAGGTGTGCAAAGCTCTTAGAGACTAACCCAGAAAGACTCACAGCTGGAGTCGCTGCCAAAGGTAATTTCCGTTCCATGATCTCGCCATCACGGTTGACAACTCCCTTGTGTCCTCCTCCCAGAGTGCTAAGAACCTTGGCGTGATCCTGGACAACACCCTGTCGTTCTCCACTAACATCAAGGCGGTGACCCGATCCTGTAGGTTCATGCTCTACAACATTCGCAGAGTATGACCCTGCCTCACACAGGAAGCGGCGCAGGTCCTAATCCAGGCACTTGTCATCTCCCGTCTGGATTACTGCAACTCGCTGTTGGCTGGGCTCCCTGCCTGTGCCATTAAACCCCTACAACTCATCCAGAACGCCGCAGCCCGTCTGGTGTTCAACCTTCCCAAGTTCTCTCACGTCACCCCGCTCCTCCGCTTTCTCCACTGGCTTCCAGTTGAAGCTCGCATCCGCTACAAGACCATGGTGATTGCCTACGGAGCTGTGAAGGGAACGGCACCTCCATACCTTCAGGCTCTGATCAGGCCCTACACCCAAACAAGGGCACTGCGTTCATCCACCTCTGGCCTGCTGGCCCCCCTACCTCTGAGGAAGCACAGTTCCCGCTCAGCCCAGTCAAAACTGTTCGCTGCTCTGGCACCCCAATGGTGGAACAAGCTCCCTCACGACGCCAGGACAGCGGAGTCAGTCACCACCTTCCGGAGACACCTGAAACCCCACCTCTTTAAGGAATACCTAGGATAGGATAAAGTAATCCTTCTAACCCCCCCCCCCCCCCCCCCCCCCCCCCTCCCCCCTTAAAAGATTTAGATGCACTATTGTAAAGTGGTTGTTCCACTGGATATCATAAGGTGAATGCACCAATTTGTAAGTCGCTCTGGATAAGAGCGTCTGCTAAATGACTTAAATGTAAATGTAATGTAAATGTAATTCTAACGTATTGACCCAGGGGTGTGAATACTTATGTAAATTAGATATTTCTGTATTTCATTTTCAATACATTTGAAAACATTTCTAAAAACATGTTTTCACTTTGTCATTATTGGGTATTGTGTGTAGATGGGTGATTTATTTTATTCAGGCTGTAACATAACAAATGTGGAATAAGTCAAGGGGCATGAATACTTTCTGAAGGCACTGTATTTGAAACTAAAATAAGGGGAAAAATACATGTAAATGTAAATAAAAATAGTTTCCTGATATTTCTTATATTTCTCACATAGGAGAGACACTTAAGAACAAACTTCCTTTTGATTTTTTGAGGGGACTATCTGTTGTTCCATGTAATGAATATGTTATTCATTGTGTTTCTATTGGCTAATAGCAGTAATGCCAAATTCAATGTTTCAACCAAAAAAAATGTTTTTATATATTTATTATCCTTGGAACAACATTATTTGGGTATGAGTTAACAGAATATGAACTTTTAAAAGGGGAATTTTCACTGGACAATTACTTTAAGTGCTGTTTACTTTAAGTGGTGTCACTCAAGTTGAATACAGTGCCTTCTGAAAGTATTCAGACCCCTTGACTTTTTCCACATTTTGTTAGGTTACAGCCTTATTCTAAAATTGATTTTTAAAAATTCTCACAATACCCCGTAATGACAAAGCAGAAATTGTTTCTTTTTGCTAATTTAATACAAATAAAAAAACGGAAATATTACATTTAGATAAGTATTCAGACCCTTTACTAAGTACTTTGTTGAAGCACCTTTGGCAGTGATTACAGTCTCGAGTCTTCTTGGGTATAACGCTACAGGATTGGCACACCTGTATTTGGGGAGTTTATCCAATTCTTCTCTGCAGATCCTCTCAAGCAGGGGCGGAAATCACGGGGGGGACACGACCCCCCCATCCTTGGAAAAATATGATTTGTCCCCCCCAATATATCACTGAAACATAACTATGTAATTTAAATAATATTAATAATACGCAATGAAAGCAATTGTGCTGATTATAGACACTTAATAGCGCGTTTTTAAGATTCAAAAGATTGCGACCCCCCCACCCTTTGCCTCACAATGTTTTGATCCACTGCCAGTTCCTTAGTTGGCAAGGTAACAGAGGGGTCGTATCTACTGTCTGAAAGGCACTCAATGAACATAACTGAAGTGAGGTTAATCCAGTCAATCGCGCACACACACTAGCTGAATATGCAGAGCTAGCGCGCAAATATTAACTATTAAGCTAGCTAATACCTATTCCATTTATGTGGCCTCGTCAAAGATGTAATCTTTGCTATCGTCAATTTATTCCAAGATCAGCATGCAGATGATATAAGTTAGTGCTTCAAAGTCCCTGCGATAAGGTTAGCGATAAACTGAAGTCCAAACTGAACAGAACTACACTCTCTTTTACCATTGTCTTAAATATATTTAATGGTCTCGTTGCAAAAGCTAAATTGTCGCAAGGGAACTTTTATTTATTTATTTTATTTCACCTTTATTTAACCCGGGTAGCAAAGATTATAGCAAACACCACTGAAACGGAATTGGTGCTCGCTAGCTTTGCAAATTCAGCTATTGTTGGAAGCCAGCCAATATGAAACAAACTATTAAAATTACAAAAGGTTGCAGCATATGTTGTGTAAATGGTGAACTCATACAGCTGTCAACTCTTGTCATTTTAATCCGTTTCACATTTGCTAGCTACCTTTTAGATCGAAGCCCAAATAGAATGATAAAAGATAAGATGATAGAAGCCCATCTCCTACTGTAAATAACCTACACACTGTGTGTGTGTAGCCAGCCAGCCAGGTAGAAAAATGGCAGAAAAATAAAAGATGGACATCAGAGTATTTTTCAGTACACCAAAACGCAAAGTAAGAACCCTAGTAGCCTAATATCTCAAAGACTAGTTGATAAAATGTTCATAAGAAAGAAATGAAATTCTAATGGAAATGTTTCACAATGATGTCATTAGGCAGAGCAGGCAACAGATGGCACACAAACAGCAGAGTTGGGGACAGATATGCAGGGACAGACTGGCAGAGACAGGGAGTCTCAGGTAAGTTTGTTGAGTCTTTGTTTGGCAACATTATGAAAGGTTCTCCATTTTTTTTACTTGTAAAATAGGAACATAATTGGAAAATGCCATGGATACCCCCACTCTCAACTTAAACTGGTGACTGAACTAAGATTTGTTAAAGGCAATGGTATTGCTGTTGTGAATAGTTGTGTAGTTTTGGGTACCGGTAGTTAGGAGTACTGCAAACACCTTATTTCTTTGGTTCCTCAATATACATTTACCATATTACAATGTAGGCTATGTGTTACGGCACTACTTTTGGTGTCCCCCTCAGGAATTGCTCTTGAGAAAATTTAATGTAATTGTCCCCTCCAAAGTTGATATCAGATTTTCGCCCCTGCTCTCAAGCTCTATCAGGTTGGATGGGGAGCGTTGCTGCACAACTATTTTCAGGTCTCTCCAGAGATGTTCGATCGGGTTCAAGTCCGGGCCCTGGTTGGGCCACTCAAGGACATTCAGAGACTTGCCCCGAAGTCACTCCTGCGTTGTCTAGGCTATGTTCTTAGGGTAGTTGTCCTGTTGGAAGGTGAACCTTCGCCCCAGTCTGAGGTCCTGAGTGCTCTGGAGCAGGTTTTCATCAAGGATCTCTCTGTACTTCGCTCCGTTCATCTTTCGCTCGATCCTGACTAGTCTCCCAGTCCCTGCCACTGAAAAACATTCCCAAAGCATGATGCAGCCACCACCATGCTACACTGTAGGGATGGTGCAAGGTTTCCTCCAGACGTGACACTTGGCATTCAGGCTAAATAATTACATCTTGGATTCATTAGACCAGAGAATCTTGTTTCTCATAGTCTGAGAGTCTTTAGGTGCCTTTTGGCCAACTACAAGCGGGCTGTCATGTGCCTTTCACTGAGGAGTAGCTTCCATCTGGCCACTCTTTCATAAAGGCTTGATTGGTAGAGTGCTGCAGAGATGGTTGTTCTTCTAGAATGTTCTCCTATCTCCACAGAGGAACTCTAGAGCTCTGTCAGAGTGACCATCGGGTTCTTGGTCACCTCCCTGACCAAGACCCTTTTCCCCCCGATTTCTCAGTTTGGCCGTGTGGCCATCTCTAGGAAGAGTCTTGGTGGTTCCAACCTTCTTCCATTTAAGAATGATGGAGGCCACTGTGTTCATGGGGACCTTCAATGCCGCAGAAATGTTTTGGTACCCTTTCCCAGATCTGTGCCTCAACACAATCCTGTCTCAGAGCTCTTCAGAAAATTCCTTTGACCTCATGGCTTGGTTTTTGCTGTCAACGGTAGGACCTTATAAAGACAGGTGTGTGCCAAATCATGTTACAGGTGGACTCCGATAAAGTTGTAGAAACATCTCGAAGATGATCAATGGAAACAGGATGCACCTGAGCTCAATATCGAGTCTCATAGCAAAGTGTCTGAATACTTGTTTTTTATATATATAAATTTTTCATTATGGGGTATTGTGTGTAGATTGCTGAGGAGTTATTTTTATTTAATCCATTTTAGAATAAGGCTGTAACGTAACAACATGTGAACAAAGTCAAGGGGTCTAAATACTTTCCGAAGGCACTGTATATACAATTTGCAATACACAGTAGTGAAAAGTGAAATTGTAGTTAAGCACCACAGAACCATTTAAATGCTGGCCCTAAAATATCCAATATATTCCAGCAATAGTTAGGGGATTTGTGTTGCAAGCTGAGTGTAACATTAACACTCAGGGTTGGGGTCAATTCCATTTCATTCCAATCAATTCAGGAAGTACACTGAAATTCCAATTATCTTCTATGCTTTTCAATGAGAAACATTTGGAATTGGAATTTGGTTTACTTTCTGAATTGACTGGAATTTAAATTGAATTGACCCCAACCCTGATAAAAATGTTCTCTCTCCTCTCTCCTCTTACAGGGAAAATAATAAACACACCCAGGACAACACTTTCCCATTGTAAGTTGAGGATCCGAGTGCAGGTGGAATGATGACTTTCTGTAGGAACAAAGACTGAAAGGAAACGGATAATTATTTAGTAGCTTTAATGGTCAAACCACATTGAACACCATCAGCCACCACACTAGAACTGTCTGTCACTTCCTGTCACTTCCGGTATCAATAAAGCTTAACCCCACACAATTAAAGCATTGGCCAATAGGAAAACAGATAATTAGTTACCAGGCAAAGAAATAGATAACACAGTTATTTCCTGTAACACAGATTTACTATATTTCAGCAATGTGTATAACTGCCATATAAATTAAATAATTACTCAGGAAATAATCCTACACCTTGTTTAATAAAATGTGATTTTCATGGTAGAATTCTGAGCATTGATTAAAAAAGGTTGAACATTCCCTTGGTGACTCTGTGAGTTATTACATAGAGACTATGTATTTTTCATATCATAAAATGGTCATACATGATGGGGTATCAATATCATTGTTAAATGAATGTACAGATCTTTGAAACAGATTTTGTGTTATCCCTGAGCTGTTCCCGATTTACACATTTTTGTTGAAGCATCCTGCATGGAGATGAGTGAAAATCATGTATATCTGCATAGTCCTTAGGACATCCCCTCTCATCTATCTGAATGTTTACGCTGTCGGATGCACATCCTTTATTCACAGGGCTTAGCTTAATAGTCAGCAGATACAGCGCTAACTTGGTTATACTATTGAAGGATGTACACATTCATGTTTATTCATCCCCCCCAAAATTATAAATAATGTTAACCACTGCCATAATTCAAAATCCAAACACAATAGTCGTTGTTTTGTACACCATGTGTTCAATATTCTGTTAACAAATAAAAGTGTTCGGTACCCACATTGTGCAATCTGTTTCATGCCATCTTGTCTACTTTGCAATACCAAGTCAGTGAGGTTGCCTGTTTAAGTGTCACTGTTCACCCTAAAGACCATAACAATGCAGAGGCATAAAAGATGAAGGCGGTGTAAAGAACACAACGCTCTATAAAGTTTTGATGTGATTAGAATTCAAACTATACTTAGTAAGCTGTCATCTGAATTAGGCTGATTTAGGCTGAGGTGTGGAAAGCTGAGGAACACTTCTCTAGGTTCAGGGCCTATAGGCAGTCTACACCCCCTTTAACTTCTTTTACATTTTGTTGCGTTACAAAGTGGGATTGAAATAGTTGTAGTTGTAATTTTTGTAATTGATCTACACAAAATATTCCATAATTTCAAAGTGAAAAGATAATTCTACACATTTATACAAATTAATAAAACTTAAATAACAAAAATATAGTTGTTGTAGTAAAACTTGGCTGAACATATCACATAATGAGTTATATGGACTAGAGTTCTTCACAGGTCAAAAAAGTTGGACCCATTCTGAAATGGACCAAGATCTTTCCCACCCGGACCAGATATGCATAAGTAAAACATTTGAATATAGAGAGCCGATCCGAATGGACCGGAGGACAAATAGACCCGTTCCATTTAGACCTGGTCGATCCAGACCCGATCCGAGTGATGGAACCAGCAGAAAAGGGATTTTTTAAGCGACTTTAATAAAGTGTGAGAGGAGGGAGAGATCAGAGAGATGCCGCTGTGTACTTTACTGGTTGTCCGTTCAGTTGGTCCTTTACTTCTCTGATAGAGTTCAGTGTGTTAAATCTGAGGGCCTGTTGTCCGGACCTCTGGCAGTCTCTATGGGGGTGCCACAGGGTTCAATTCTTGGGCCGACTCTCTACTCTGTATATATCAATGATGTCGCTCTTGCTGCTGGTGAGTCTCTAATCCACCTCTACGCAGACGACACCATTCTGTATACTTCTGGCCCCTCTTTGGACACTGTGTTAACAACCCTCCATACGAGCTTCAATGCCATACAACTCTCCTTCCGTGGCCTCCAACTGCTCTTAAATGCTAGTAAAACTAAATGCATGCTCTTCAACCGATCGCTGCCTGCACCTGCCCGCCCGTCCAGCATCACTACTCTGGACGGTTCTGACTTAGAATATGTGGACAACTACAAATACCTAGGTGTCTGGTTAGACTGTAAATTCTCCTTCCAGACTCACATAAAACATCTCTAATCCAAAGTTAAATCTAAAATTGGCTTCTTATTTCGCAACAAAGCATCCTTCACTCGTGCTGCCAAACATACCCTCGTAAAACTGACCATCTTACCGATCCTAGACTTTGGCAATGTCATTTACAAAATAGCCTCCAACACCCTACTCAACAAATTGGATGCAGTCTATCACAGTGCCATCCGTTTTGTCACCAAAGCCCCATATACCACCCACCATTGCGACCTGTATGCTCTCGTTGGCTGGCCCTCGCTTTATACTCGTCACCAAACCCACTGGCTCCAGGTCATCTACAAGACCCAGCTAGGTAAAGTCCCGCCTTATCTCTGCTCGCTGGTCACCATAGCTGCACCCACCCGTAGCATGCGTTCCAGCAGGTATATCTCACTTGTCACCCCCAAAGCCAATTCCTCCTTTGGTCACCTCTCCTTCCAGTTCTCTGCTGCCAATGACTGGAACGAACTACAAACATCTCTGAAACTGGAAACACTTATCTCCCTCACTAGCTTTAAGCACCAATTGTCAGAGCAGCTCACAGATCACTGCACCTGTACATAGCCCATCTATAAATAGCCCAAACAACTACCTCTTCCCCTACTGTATTTATTTATTTTGCTCCTTTGCACCCCAGTATTTCTACTTTGCACACTCATCTACTGTCAAATCTACCATTCCAGTGTTTTAATTGCTATATTGTATTTACTTCGCCTCCATGGCCTATTTATTGCCTTAACCTCCCTTATCTCACCTCATTTGCTCACATTGTATAAAGACTTATTTTTCTACTGTATTATTGACTGTATGTTTGTTTTACTCCATGTGTAACTCTGTGTTGTTATATGTGTCGAACTGCTTTGCTTTATCTTGGCCAGGTCGCAGTTGTAAATGAGAACTTGTTCTCAACTTGCCTACCTGGTTAAATAAAGGTGAAATATATATTTTTTTTAATAAATAAATGTGAGACAATAGAGCCAAAGAAAAGTATAGTTACATCAACTTTTAGAAGCGCTGGTAAGAATGAATGAAATGTTATTTTTGTGTGAAATCACCAATTGGCAACCCATCCCTTATGGGATTAATTGACACAAACAAACATTACAATAATTCACTGTGGTAATTAAATAATAATTCTTCTTCCGGTGTTCTCTGCAGTGTGCATCGCATAAAGAGTAAAAAAATAAAATCTATACCTAATAGTAATAAGGTTATCCAAACAATAATTACATCCCTAGAGCAGTAAAATAATTTACATACATACATACATACCTACACACTGTATACAGTTGAAGTCGGAAGTTTACATACACCTTAGCCAAACACATTTAAATTCAGTTTTTCACAATTCCTGACATTTGATCCTAATAAAAATTCCCTTTCTTAGGTCAGTTAGAATCACCACTTTATTTTAAAGAATGTGAAATGTCAGATTAATAGTAGAGAGAATGATTTATTTCAGCTTTTATTTCTTTCATCATATTCCCAGTGGGTCAAAAGTTTACATACACTCAATTAGAATTTGGTAGCATTGCCTTTAAATTGTTTAACTTGGGTCAAACGTTTCGGGTAGCCTTCCACAAGCTTCCCACAATAAGAATTTTGGCTCATTCCTCCTGACAGAGCTGGTGTAACTCAGTCAGGTTTGTAGGCCTCCTTGCTTACACACGCTTTTTCAGTTCTTCCCACAACTTTTCTATGGGATTGAGGTCAGGGCTTTGTGATGGCCACTCCAATACCTTGACCTTGTTGTCCTTCAGCCATTTCGCCACAACTTTGGAAGTATGCTTGGGGTCATTGTTAATTTGGAAGACCCATTTGCGACCAAGCTTTAACTTCCTGACTGATGTCTTGAGATGTTGCTTCAATATATCCACATCATTTTCTTCCCTCATGATGCCATCTATTTTATGAAGTGCACCAGTCCCTCCTGCAGCAAAGCACCCCCACAACATGAAGCTGCCACCCCCATGCTTTGCGGTTGGATGGTGTTCTTCAGCTTGCAAGCCTCCCCCTTTTTCCTCCAAACATAACAATGGTCATTATGGCCAAACAGTTCTATTTTTGTTTCATCAGACCAGAGGACATTTCTCCAAAAAGTACAATCTTTGTCCCCATGTGCATTTGCAAATCGTTGTCTGGCTTTTTTATGGCGGTTTTGGAGCAGTGGCTTCTTCCTTGCTGAGCGGCCTTTCAGGTTGTGTCGATATAGGACTCTTTTTACTGTGGATATAGATACTTTTGTACCTGTTTCCTCCAGCATCTTCACAAGGTCCTTTGCTGTTGTTCTGGGATTGATTTGCACATTTCACACCAAAGTACGTTCATCTCTAGGAGACAGAACGCATCTCCTTCCTGAGCCTCCTTCCTGGTACCTTCAGGCGTTTGGAAATTGCTCCCAAGTATGAACCAGACTTGTGGAGGTCTACAATTTTTGGCTGATTTCTTTTGATTTTCCCATGATGTCAAGCAAAGAGGCACTGAGTTTGAAGGTAGACCTTGAAATACATTCACAGGTACACCTCCAATTGACTCAAATGATGTCAATTAGCCTATCAGAAGCTTCTAAAGCCATTACATAATTTTCAGGAATTTTCCAAGCTGTTTAAAGTATTTAAGTATGTAAACTTCTGACCCACTGGAATTGTGATACAGTGAATTATAAGTGAAATAATCTGTCTGTAAACAATTGTTGGAAAAATGACTTGTGTCATGCACAAAGTCCTAACTGACTTGACAAAACTATAGTTTGTTAACAAGAAATTTGTGGAGTGGTTGAAAAACGAGGTTCTACAGATCTTGTTCAGTTTCTGCCATCAAAATAATATCATCAGCACATAAAAGGATACTTAGCATTTCATCATCATATCTTACTCCAATATTTAACTGTTTAATTTATTTTGCCAAATAATTTAAAAACAAAGCCAGCAAAATCGGTGATAAGGCGTTTCCTTGTTTTACACCCGAGGGTGTGGGAAACCAATTTGTACGATATTCATTTAACACACACACAAGCAATTGGTACTTTGTAAAGAGACTGGATTGCGTGATAAAATTTCGCATCAACCCCTATCTTTAACAAACTATAGGCTAAAATATCTCTATTTACAATATCAAATGCTTTCTGGAAATTAATGAAACATGCAAAAGTAGGCTTCTTTTCATGTAATCTGTTTCTTAATATTGTACAGACCGAGAAGATATGATCTATACAGGCTCCGGATTTAGGAAAAACATTTTGTTCTTCCACCAGACTGTTTTGATCCTCCAAAAATGCAATTAGCCTATTGTTGAGGATGGATGAATATAATTTATAAACGTAATAAATGTATGCCTCTATAGTTCAGTGGCACGCTCGGTCATTTTTGGAAGATTTGGGAATGGGATTGTTACAGTATCTAACGAAGGTGGCGCCCCTCCTTGGTCGGGCGTCGCTCGGCGGTTGTCGTCGCCGGCCTATTAGCTGCCACCGATCGTTGTTTCTGTGTCTTTTGGTTTTGTCTGTCTATCCCGCACCTGTTTTGTGTTTGTCATTAGTGGGGGGTTATTTAGTGTGTATTTTCAGTTGGGGTTCTCGTGCGGGATTGTTTATTGTCCACTCAGGACAGTTGCGATTGTAAACTGTTATTGTCCATTATATTGCCGGGCTGCGCTTTTTTTTCAGTGCGCTTATTTTGGGAAGGTGTTTTCCCCAGGCGGACTTCGCCACGCGCCCTGTGCCCTATGGCTATTGCGTTTTGCTATTATTATTAAAACACAGTTGCTCCGGCCCTCTGTCTCCTGCTCCTGATTCCACATCTCCACTGGTCCTAGACAGCCGTGACAGGGATTCACTATAGACCTATACCAAGTGGATGACAGTACACTGTACTCAAAACAAATTTGGAGCAAATCATATAGGACGTCAATTAATTTAGGGGATTTTAAAACCTCATTAGGCAGTTCATCAATGCCAAACGCTTTCCCATTTCTTGCAGCTTCAATCGCCTTCTTAACTTCTGTCATAGACAGCTCCTCGTTTAAATACGGGTTACATATATAAGAGGGTTCTAACGTATTTTCCATTTTAGTTCTCAGGGAACATGTCTTTATAAAATTCTTCCTCAAAATATGCCACATTTTCGTTACCTGAGAACAAACTAGCAAACCCATCCTCCCACTCCTTAAGTACCTGTGTAATATCTGAGTTCAACCCCCCCTGCTCTTCCCTGACTTTCATTGGAATTTTCTTATGTCGATTTGGTCCTAACTTGTTGATTTGGCTCTAAAACTGTTCAGGATTTCTTGTCTGTATCTCCTCAAGGTATCTCCGTTTAAATATGTGCAGTCTTTTATCAAACACATGATGTTTTTTCTTAAATTCCTTCCTACACTGTTCTCTTGTATTCATATCTTTACACTGTAAAAATAAGTACTCAGTCTTGTGCATTACTGACCATAGATCCCTTAACCCTCCTATTATGTTGTGGGTCAAATTGAATACTAGTTAACCTCTCTTTTTCTCCATGAAATGAAATGACTTTTCCTCATTTAGGGTCATGAACCCAACTTCAAAATGTGGACACACGGATGTGTTGTGGAATGTCTGTGTAGATTTTGTATAGAAACATGATGTGGGTCATTTTGACCTGGAGGTGTTCATGTGTATAGATTTTTTCACAGGTACAAAATAAACGAGTGTCTTTGATGTATATTGTTTTGACTGGTTTTGGTAGCATTTTTATAATTATGTTTGGGTGAAAGGGAGCTTTCGCAAGCTTCTCCTTCTCAGTGCAAGAGCAGCAGATCTCTGACACTGACACTTCAAATGAGCTCCTAACATTAAATGCTTGTTTGTGAGAAAGGAAATATGTTTAACAAATAGTTCTTAAATATAGAGTTTTTGAAATCAATTGTTCTTGTATTTCTTCTTTCTGAAAGGTCTGACAAAATAGTTTGGGCTGTTTTTACTTGATTCTTTGACTGTTGTCACGGTTGTCGTAGGGTTGAGACCAAGACGCAGCGGGAAAATGTACACTCATCTTCTTTTATTAAAGTGAAGAAGGAAAAACACCTGCCTCCAATTGAGAGTCCAACCCCCAATAAACTAAACATAGAAATTCAAATGACTAGACTAAACATAGAAATACATAAACATAGAACAGTGCCCAAAACCCGGAATAATAAATCAAACACCCAACTACTAACACAACCAGCCCGAACCACATAAAACAAATACCCCCTGCCACGTCCTGACCAAACTACAATAACAAATAACCCCTTTTACTGGTCAGGACGTGACAACTGTCTTGAATGTATTTATTAAAATGTGCGGGTCAATCTGACCCATATCAAAATGGACTTCATTTTTTTCTCTCAAAGCACCAGGGTTAACTCATCATCCCAAGTAGCCTTGTTCAGCTTGTAAACTTTCCTGGACTTGGGGGGTGTATTCTGTATTCGCACATTGTTTTCTGGTAGTGCCTTCAGTTTTTCACCTGAAGCATGGGCAGAACCAGGTAAACACGTGCATGAGCTCGGCAAGTATCCATGCGTCTCGTGCATATATTTATATTTTCTGCGCATGCTTCAGGTGATAGAAATCTAACGCACTACCAGCGCTTTGAAAGTTGATGTAATTATACTTTCCAGTGGATATATTGTCTCTCATTCCTACCGTCAAAAGGACCAACTACACGGACAACCGGAAAAGTACATTCAAATATAATTTTATTCAACATTCTGGCTTGTAAAGTTCATGAGAAAATGTTCCTGATTGAAACGATAATTTTGCCCTACGTAGAATTCAATGCAATTCAACCTTGGGTTTCCAGGTGTGAGAGCAAAACTCATGACTATGATTACATTTCCATTATTAGCAGCATTTAGGCTGTCCACTTTGAAGAGCTGAGACAGAATAGCTATATAAGGAATGGAACATATATGACCAGGCCCTGCTACCATTATAACCTATACAGCTGTCAGATGTGGACGTTAACAAGCAACAACTGAGATGGAAAGATAATAATGGAGAAAGGTCAAGGAAATCTATTTTCATATAGAGGGAGGGACTCTATACGTTATGCAAAGACAGAATCCTATAAAGGTAGGACTCTGTAATATGAGAATTTAGTCTCTTTCCATGGAGGGGCTCGGCTCTGTTATGTTTGTAATAGGGTCTATATTGAATTCACAAGTTCTAGCAAGAGTGGTATATTTCTGAGTTAATATTCCACAGCACAGGCAAGTCCATAGACTGCTTACAGACTAAGGAAACCAGTATGTCACTTTGTAATTTGGGTGAACTATCTCTTTAAAGAATGTTTTATTGCAATCTCTCATTTCCATGCTCCAGCCCCAATGTGAACGAACCTGTTTTGTTAATGTTTAGTTGCTTATTTATTTGAGGACCTTACCTCTTTAAACAAGTTGGCGTTGTGGCTACAACCTTTCTCCCTGTCAGTCTTTTTTGCTCATGTTTATCAAGGGTGGCAATAATTTCAGAGGTGACTATATGTGATTTGTGTGTGATCAACACTCCATTCAATAGCCTATTGAGCAACTATGGGGATTACCAGTGAGTCTGCCCTGCTGGTTCTGCTTTTGTTAGAGACTCGTTTCCAGTTTCATAGAACTCTAATGTCAGAGAGTAAGCATGTGTGAGTGGGCTGGAGAAGGTTACTACCGTTTTCTTTCCAACATGATCCATGTCAGTGCAGTTGGCTAGTCTACTAGTGCTGCCGCCCCGGATATCATATGCCTCCAAGTCTGAAGGCATCGGTTTGATCCCTGGTCTTGCCACTCATTTTCTGTGCTATACCCCTCTCACCTGTCTACCATACACATTTAGGAACCACTGCTCTAAGGGCCCTCTCAGTAGACTTGGGGGTGATGTTCAGCCCCCATATTGCCAATGGGGATGTTGGGGAATTTCCCAAAGTGGGGTCAATAACACTGAGACTATCCTTGAAGGTTCATGATTTTAGAATGTGTCCATAGGTGGTTCAGAAACAACTGAGGGGGCTTTCCTGAAGAAGGTCAGTATACAGGCTGTCATAAAGACAGCAGAGAAGAGGAAAGTGTTATTTTAAAGTTAAGATGAGGAAGTGTGATATTGACATAAGGATGTGATGGTGGAATGTCCCACGGCCTCACAAGGTCACAGATTTACACTGTTTAATTAAAGACAGGGGTTAAGTTATCCATCACCACCGAACACAGCGTTTGTGGTCATTTCTTGCACTAGGCCTATACCTAAAAGTTGCATTCAGAGCATTATAACTGTTGTACTAATACGAATTCTACTTTGGAAAGCAGTGTTATACTTATACTTTTAGAAAATATTCTGCTTTGTTAATGCATGTAACATGTACATATTTTATTATGACAAATCAAACTTAGAAAACCAACATCAACAACCGTTTTAAACAAGTAGATTGATGAGATGGTTATCTATTATACATCAGTAAATCCAAAAATAGCCACTTGTTTGATCAAAGTAATTATCAGGTGATTGTAATGCTTTGAGCTCCTCTTCTTACTGCTATACCATGAGCAATGATACAAACGGAAAAGAGAAATTGCTGAATTTGACTTCAATTATTTTACTTAGAAAAAACAAATGTATAAAAAACTTCTCAACAACTGATAACAAAGAAATGCCCTCTGTGCATATACACAAGAAAGTTAAAAGATACTTACAAAATAATTTTTGGGATTTAAAATAATAGATTTTACAACTTTTTCTATCTACATAATTAATGCAAGTACACAGCAGATGTGATATGGGTGAACCTTTATGAAGGAAGCTTGCTTCCAAGTGTGCTAAAATCAATTCTGAAGTGAGGCTAAACACAACATAGACACAGGTAAATAAAGTACTTGAAATTACAGACTAGTCTATTTCCTATTTTTGTACCAACTCAGAGAAACTCAAGGATGTTAATTATTTTCGTTTTTCCTTCCCTGACCTCCTTTTGTCTTATTCTGTTGCTTCTCTGCTCTGAAATGCAAGTTAGGAACGTTTTACTTTAGGAAAGTTTCATTTGATGAAAAGGTTAATGGGAAAATATTTCATTTTTTTTCGACAGCAATTCTTTTCCTTGCTTGCCGTCTGGGTTCAGACATTTTTTCTTACCATTCCTCATTGTGGCACTACAAAGAAAAACAAGATTTTTAGTCTCACTTCTGAGTATTTTCATTCCACACACAATGTGTTAAATATAATTATACATATTTTATACATTTGTAATACTCACATAAGTTCTGTCTTTCTACAAAATACAGTCTTTGGGTACCCCTCTAACTTCTGGATGTGTTTTATCCTCACAGACTGCGTTAGTTTTCCCTGCATTGACATTTCTCAGATCCTCTTCCTATTGAACAGAGGATAAGAGATACAGCGCTATCATTAAAACATCAACCTATGCAACAGGAAAGAGCTAGATTATTGCCTAGGGAACGTTCACGCAGGCTAAGCTCCAATAGTTGTCTGTATTGTGGTGCTGTAGGGCATTACATAGCCACCTGCCCAGTGAAGAGACCTGAATCCTTAGTAGGCACAAGTACACTGGTGAGCCTGACTGGGAAACCTCTAATTCCCATTACCCGAACTCCTTTTTATGTGATCTTGCTGTGGGGAGACCAATGTAAGTCTCTCCGGGTGCTCATTGACTCTGGGGCAGATGAGTTTCATGGACGCTACCCTGGTACCGGAACTAAGTATCCCTACTCAACTCGTCTCCGTTTCCATGGATGCCAGGGTACAGGACGGCCTCTCTATTGGAAGAGTCACGCACAGCACAGTTCCCATTAATATGCGGGTATCTGGAAACCACAGTGACTCAATACAGCTTCTCCTCATTGAGTCTCCCCACATCCCTATTGTTTTGGGATTTTCTTGGCTCCAGAAGCACAACCCCGATATTGAATGGACCACGGGTTCAATCCTGGGTTGGAGCACGTTCTGTCACTCACACTGCCTAAAGGCGGCGCAGCCTTCCCCTAAACGTCTGCCTGCTGGGTTAAGTTTGGCCTCGGATCTCTCTGCCGTTCCCGCAGAGTACCATGACCTCCTGGAGGTTTTCTGCAAGACTCGTGCTACCTCCCTTCCTCCACATCGTCCTCACGATTGTGCTATTGACCTCCTCCCGGGCATCACACCGCCTCGAGGCCGGCTATATTCCCTGTCTGGTCCTGAGACCAAGGCCATGGAGGAGTACATCGAGGACTCTCTGGCTGTTGGGAGCGTTCATCCTTCTGCCTCTTCTGCTTGCGCAGGATTCTTCTTTGTGGTGAAGAAAGACAAGACCCTGTGTCCATGCATTGATTACCGGGGCCTCAATGACATTACGATCAAAAAACGGTACCCTCTACCACTCCTCTCCTCGGCTTTCAAACCTCCCCAGGGGGCTACCATCTTTTCCAAACTGGACCTTCGGAATGCCTACCACCTTGTGTGGATACGTGAAGGAGAAAGGTGAAAGAAGGCTTTCAACACTGCCAGTGGACACTATGAGTACCTGGTCATGCTTCTCCCAAGGTACCGTTCACATGGTCTCCAGCAGTGGACAAGGCTTTTGGGGATCTAAAGCAGTGATTCACTACTGCCCCCATCCTCATCCATCCGGACCTGACTCGTCAGTTTGGGGTTGAGGTTGAAGCTTCCAAAGTGGGAGTAGGGGCCGGCTAACCGGATGTTCGTACCTGATTTGGCCTGGCCTCAGGTACTGGAATGGGCTCACTCCTCCAGGCTTACCTGTCATCCTGGGGCTTGTCGTACCCTGGCTTTCCTCCGACAACGCTTCTGGTGGTCCACCATGGCTCCTGATGTCTCGGCTTTCGTCGCCGCATGCATGGTGAGCGCTCAAAGCAAGACTCTGCAGCAAGCTCCGTCTGGCCTCCTTCAGCCACTCCCTGTCCCTCATCACCCCTGGTCCCATATTTCCCTGGATTTTGTCAATAGGCTTCCGCCGACAGATGGTAACAACACCATTCTGACGGTGGTGGATAGGTTTTCCAAAGCCGCCCATTTCATCCCTCTTCCCGTCGGCCAGTCTGTCCTCCGGGTTTCATCCCCAATCCAACGGCCAGTTGGAGCGAGCCAATCAAGACATGGAGACGACACTTCGGTGTCTCGTTGCTAGTAACCCCAGAGAGGTGCTAGGTTCCCGCTAAAGACATCCTGGACCTGGCCCTCATCACCAACTTTCACCGTCGGCACCCTGGTCAGCCAGGTATGTTCCCAGGTAGGACCCAGTTGGCGCCCCTGGGAGGGGGGGGGGGGGGGGGAGTACTGTCACACCCTGATTTGTCACCCATCTTCCCCATTAGTCCCTGGGTATTTATTCCGGTGTTCCCTATTTGTCTGTTGCCAGTTCGTCTTGTCTTGTCAAGTCAACCAGCGTGTTTTTCCGTGCACCTGCTTTTTCTTATCTCTCTTTTGCTAGTCCTCCCAGTTTTGATCCTTGCCTGCCTTGACTCTGAACCTGCCTGCCTGTCCATAATGCCTGCCCTGACCTTGAGCTTGCCTGCCAATCTGTACCTCCTGGACTTAATTTATGATCTTTTGCCTGTCCACGACCATTCTCTTGCCTGCCACTTGGATTATAATAAATGTCAGAGACTCTAACAATCTGCCTCCTGTGTCTGCATCTGGGTCTCGCCCTGTGCCCTTATAGCTCTCCCTTTCTGGCGCTCGAGGGTGCCAGGCTGCCCTTCATTACGCACACCTGTCAGCATCATTACGCGCATCAGCGCTCATTGGACTCACCTGGACTCCTTCACCTTGTTGATTGCCCCATCTATATCTGTCTGTTCCTCCGTTGGTTCCCCGTGTCAGCATTAATGTTGTTATGTTTTCATGTCCTGACGCTGTCCTGTCCTGTTTCATGTTCGTTGTTAATTAAATGTTCACTCCCTGTATTTGCTTCTCGTCTACCAGCGTCGATCCTTACAGGCCTGTTCGGCCCTCCTTTTCCTATAGTCCACAATCATCTCCTATGATGAAACTTTCTCTCATGAGGACAACCACAGGAAAGGAAGACCCAGAGTTACCTCTGCTGCAGAGGATAAGTTCATTGGAATAACTGCACCTCAGATTGCAGCCCAAATAAATGCTTCACAGAGTTCAAGTAACAAAAATCTCAACATCAACTGTTCAGAAGAGACTGTGAATCAGGCCTTCATGGTCGAATTGCTGCAAAGCAACCACTACTAAAGGACACCAATAATAATAAGATAATTGGTTGGGACAAGAAACACGAGCAATGGACATTAGACCGGTGGAAATCTGTCCTTTGATCTGATGAGTCCAAATTTGATGAATTTGGTTCCAACCGCTGTGTCTTTGTGAGACGCAGAGAAGGTGAACGGATGATCTCCGCATGTGTGATTCCCATGCTGAAGCATGGAGGAGGAGGTGTGATGGTTTGGGGGTGCTTTTCTGGTGAGACTGTCAGTGATTTATTTAGAATTCAAGGCACACTTAACCAGCATGGCTACTACAGCATTCTACAGCAATACGCAATCCCATCTGGTTTGGGCTTAGTGGGACTATCATTTGTTTTTCAACAGGACAATGACCCAACACATCCAGGCTGTGTAAGAGCTATTTGACCAAGAAGGAGAGTGATGGAGTGCTGCATCAGATGACCTGGCCTCCACAATCACCTGACCTCAACCCAATTGAGATGGTTTGGGATGAGTTGGACTGCAGAGTGAAGGAAAAGCAGCCAAGTGCTCAGCATATGTGGGAACTCCTTCAATACTGTTGGAAAAGCATTCCAGGTGAAGCTGGTTGAGAGAATGCCAAGAGTGTGCAAAGCTGTCATCAAGGCATAGGGTGGCTACTTTGAAGAATCTCAAATATAAAATATATTTTTATTTGTTTAACACTTTTGCTTACTACATGATTCCATATGTGTTATTTAATAGTTTTCATGTCTTCACTATTATTCTACAACGTAGAAAATAGTAAAAATAAAGAAAAACCCTTGAATGAGTAGGTGTGTCCAAACTTTTGACTGGTACTGTACATTTATTATACATGTAAAGTAATCAATAAGTTCTAGTACGGTAACATGAATAAGTATATTTCAAGCTAGAATCCAACAACACACATCAGGAACTGACCACAACTAAGACAGAGATCAATGAGGTCAAAGAGAGCGTGAGAACCACAATGCTTCCAGAACCTTTTAAAGTTTTGGAAGAAGATCCCAATTCCACAATAACTTACAAAAGACGAAGATAAGCAAACTGAGGAAAGATACCATGGACTACCGCAATGACAGGGTATACCCTTGGAGGTTTAACGCACCATCGCAGGGCTATGGAAAAGTCAGTTTCAAGGAGAAGCCATCCTTCCCCTCTGGCTCCAACACTTGCAATTTCCAATCCGACTCTGATCAGGATTTTCAACGGGAAGGAGAACGACACAGCCCTGGAGCGCGAACAAGACCACAACGGTACCGCTACAACACCAGACAAAGAGGACGCAGAGGGGTCGACGCGGAATGGGGAGAAAGATGTTAGCATGGCCTGAGCAGCAGGACCAGAACCTAATCTTCAACCTGTTTGACAACAACCTGACACTGGCCGAGCAACGCCTTCTTAAAACCTCTCTGGGGTATGTGGGAACATTAGATTATGTTAGGACAGCGCCAAGACAAGAAAAACCACACAGCCATTTTCCAAGAAAGGAGAGGTGTCACAAAAACCAGAAATACAGCTAAAATGAATCACTAACCTTTGATGATCTTCATCAGATGGCACTCATAGGACTTCATGTTACACAATACATGTATGTTTTGCTCGATAAAGTTCATATTTATATCCAAAAATCCCATTTTACATTGGCGTGTAATGTTCAAAAATGTTTTGCCTCCCAAAACTTCCGGTGAACGAGCACATCAATTTACAGAAATACTCATCATAAACGTTGATAAAATATTCAACTCTTGTTCAAAGAATTATAGATACACTTCTCCTTAATGCAACCGCTGTGTCAGATTTCAAAAAAGCTTTACAGCGAAAGCACACTTTGAAATAATCTGAGTACGGCACTCAATCACAAAACCAAACCCGCCATTTTGTGGAGTCAACAAAACTCAGAAATAGCATTATAAATATTCACTTACCTTTGATGATCTTCATCGGAATGCACTCCCAGGAATCCCAGTTCCACAATAAATGTTCATTTGTTTTGATAAAGTCCATCCTTTATGTCCAAATACCTCCTTTTTGTTTGCGCATTCAGTCGAGTAATCCAAATCCACTGTGCTCGCACAGTTAGTTCAGACGAATAGTCAAAAAAGTTATATTACAGTTCGTAGAAACATGTCAAACGATGTATAGAATCAATCTTTAGGATGTTTTTATCATAAATCTCCCATAATATTCCAACCGGACGATTCCTTTGTCTTCAAAAAAGAAAAGGAACACAGCTAACTCTCACGTGAGTGCGCGCCACTGAGCTCATGTCATTTTCTCAGTCATCTGATTCCAATGGCTCTTATTCTCTCCCCAGTCACAGTAGAAGCATGAAACAACGATCTAAAGACTGTTGACATCTGGTGGAAGCCTTAGGAAGTGCAAAATGACCCCATTGACACTGTATACTCGATAGGGTATATCTTATATCATATCTTAGCTTCTGGGACTGAGTAGCAGGCAGTTTACTCTGGGCACCTTCTTCATCCGGACGTCAAAATACTGCCCCCTACCCCGATGAAGTTAACAAAGGTTTGTCCTATGTCCCCCCTTTCACCACTAATCCATTTAATGTTGAGGACAGACGTTCCGCTAGCGGAACCCCGTTCCGCCAGCAGGACCCCACGCCAACAGCCAATGGAATAGCAGGGCGCGAAATACAAAACAACAAAAATCTCATAATTCAAATTTCTCAATCAACTATTTTACACCATTTTAAAGCTAAACTTCTCGTTAACCCAACCACATTGACCGATTTCAAAAAGGCTTTACGGCGAAAGCATAACATTAGATTATGTTAGGACATCACCTTGACAAGAAAAACATTTACATTTTAGTCATTTAGCAGACGCTCTTATCCAGAGCGACTTACAGTAGTGAATGCATACATTTCATACATTTGTTTTTGTTTTTTTGTACTGGCCCCCCGTGGGAATCGAACCCACAACCCTGGCGTTGCACACACCATGCTGGCGTTGCAAACACCATGCTCTACCAACTGAGCCACAGGGAAGACTAAAAGACTAAAAGACTAAAAACCACAGCCATTTTCCAAGCAAGGAGAGGCGTCACAAAAATCTGAAATACAGCTAAAATGAATCACTAACCTTTGATAATCTTCATCAGATGACACTCCCAGGACTCAATGTTACACAATACATGGATGTTTTGTTCGATAAAGTTCATATTTATATAAAAAAAACATTTTACATTGGCACGTGATGTTCAGAAAATGTATTGCCTCCAAAACTGCCGGTGAATGAGCATAGCAATTTACAACAATACTCATCATAAACGTTGATAAAATTTACAACAGTTATTGAAAGAATTATAGATACACTTCTCCTTAATGCAACCGCTGTGTCAGATTTCAAAACAGCATTACGGCGAAAGCACATTGTTCAATATTCTGAGTACAGAGCTCAGCCATCAAAGCAAGCTATACAGTTACCCGCCAAGTTCTGGAGTCAACAAAACTCAGAAATAATATTATAAATCTTCACTTACCTTTGCTGATCTTCGTCGGAATGCACTCCCAGGACTCCCACTTCTACAAGAAATGTTTGTTTTGTTCGATAAACTCCATATTTATGTCCAAATACCTCCTTTTGTTTGCGCGTTCAGATCACTATTCCAAAGGCAAAATGTGCGAGCGCAAAACCCGAGACGAAAAGTCAAAAAGTTCCATTACCGTTCGTTGAAACATGTCAAACGACGTTTACAATCAATCCTTAGGGTCTTTTTATCATAAATATTCAATAATATTCCAACCGGACAATAGCGTATTCATTACAGACGAAAAAGAAGGAACGGCCTCAGGCAGTCCACTTGTTGAGTCAGCTCTTATTCTCTCCCCAGTCACAGCAGAAGCATGAAACAAGGTTCTAAAGACTGTTGACATCTAGTGGAAGCCTTAGGAAGTGCAACATGACCCCACAGACACTGTAGTTTGGATAGGCAATCACTTGAAAAACTACAAACCTCAGATTTCCCACTTCCTGGTTGGATTTTGCTCAGGTTTTTGCCTGCCATATGAGTTCTGTTATACTCACAGACATCATTCAAACAGTTTTAGAAACTTCAGAGTGTTTTCTATCCAAATCTACTAATATGCAAATATTTGACTCTGGGCCCGAGTAGCAGGCAGTTTACTCTGTGCACGCTTTTCATCCGAATGTGAAAATACGGCCCCCTATCCCAAACAGGTTTTAAGATAAAAGTTGAGATGTTCAAATTCTATAGTTCCATCAAGTTGAAATACTTCTACAACAAAGACAATGTGCAGGTGTACAATCCCCTACTGAATCCTCACAACAAACGACTGTAAGAGTCAAAATAATTTTTTATCCACCAGTCAACAATGCCGCTATTGATACTTTTTGTAATCTGGTGGAGAGAGATATTTAATCCTGCAGTCGTCTAAACACAGACATTGAGAAAGTTGAATGTGATACATTATCGTCCCTGAGCAGTAACAGGAACGTGGTTTGGAACCCGCTAACAAAGGAGGCGGCTTAGTATTGTTAAATAAAGACAACTATGACTCTGAGATCATGTCCCAACTCTCTAATGAGACTTGTTACAGCAAGTTGAAAAGCAACCCTACCACCATTTATAAGGATGAAATTGACTATTTTCTCCAAAATGCATTGGCAGAGGGCCATATCTCTCAAGCTGAATTCAAGTATCTTACAAAAGACTTCCCTTCAGTCCCTCTTATGTATTGCCTTTTTTTATGGTTCAAATTAGAGAAGCCCCCTGGACGGCCTATTGTAGCATGTAATGGCAGTTTAACTGAACCTATTTCCCATTGTGTTGACCGGATGCTACAGTACGTCCTATATTGGTGTAATTGCCCTCATACTTGAGAGACACTGGCAATTTCATTAAACAACTATCTGAATTTGAAATAGGTGATGACTATTTGGATATCTCTCTCTCATCACCCTAGATGTTGTTTCTTTATGTACTAATGTACCACATTACAAAGGACTGGAGGCTTTAAAGTTATTTTTGGAACAGAGAGGGGACGCCCTCTGCAGGTTTTTTGTTGGACCTGGCGACTATCTACCTGTACAATAACTTATTTTTGTTTGAAGACAGTTACTATTTACAAAAACAGGGAGCAGCTATGGGGCTCCATTTTCTTTCCTTACTATGCATGTTTATTTGTGGGTTATCTGGTAGACAAGTTAATTCGGCACAATAACCCGTTCTCCCAACATATACTTATGTGGAAAAGATATATTGATGATGTGTTTCTCTTTGGAAGGGTCCCCTCAATGTGTTTTATGATTTGCTCGCTTACCTTAATGATATGGTTCTATTTATCAAGTTCACAGCCGCGATTAGTCATAGCGAGATATCCTTCCTTGATACCGTTGCGTGCCTTGACTAAGGGTCATTTTCCAAAATGTATACAAAGCATACAGACAAGAACAGTATCCTACATGCCTCTAGTGCGCATCCCACATTTCTTAAGACGGGATTATCATACACACAATTTATGAGACTGAAGCATAGACAGTTTGAGGCCCGCTCATACCCTAAAGAATGGCTTGATGATGCACATATTGTCCTCTGAGTGATGACGTCACATCAAGGGAGCCATTAAGCAACATTGGAATGTGCTCATGGCTGATCCTGCTTGCCAAAATATTTTCTCTGACCCTCCTCTCTTTTCACACTACAGAGCCAGGTATGTCAGGGACTTCATTATTTGGGCCGACACTCATGTTCTGCTGTTTTCTTGCTTGATCGTGTGATTGGTTGACAAGATCACAGCTTGGGACTTTGAAACTGTGTATACTCTCTTTGTTACAATATGCAATGACAATTTGATGGGCAAATATTATAATGAAGTTGCTATTCATTAGTAGTAAAGACCTACATTTAATGACAGGTATTTCAAGTAATAATGCTTTCTACATGAGCACAAAGTTCAAATGTCATAGGCCTATGCAGGTTTTGCCATTGTCTCTTGTCATAATTTAACGCCTTCAGAAAGTATTCATAACCCTTAACTAGTTTTTTTGTTGTGTTACAGCCTGAATTCAAAATAGATTAAATATATTTGTTTCTCTCACCCATCTACACACAATATCCAATAATGACAAAATGAAAACATGTTTTTAGAAACTTTGGGACATTTTGAGAAATGAAATATAGAAATATCTAATTGACATAAGTATTCATACCCCAGAGTCAATACATGTAAGAATCACCTTACAGTTGTGAGTCTTTCTGGGTAAGTCTCTACGAGCTTTCCACACCTGGATTGTGCAACATTTGCCCAATATTATTTGGAAAAATCTTAAAGCGCTGCCAAATTGGTTGTTGATCATTGCTAGACAACAATTCTTGCCATAGATTTTCAAGTACATTTCAGTCAAAATTGTTACTCGGCCACTCAGGAATATGCAATGTCTTCTTGATAAGCAACCTCAGTGTAGATTTGGCCTTGTATTTTTGGTTATTTTCCTGCTGAAAGGTGAATTAATCTCCCAGTGTCTGTTTATTTTTTATCCTGTAAAAAACTCCCCAGTCCTTAACGATTACAAGCATACCGTTAGCATGATGCAGCCACCACTGTGCTTGAAAATATGGAGAGTGGTACTCAGTAATTTGTTGTATTGGATTTGCCCCCAACATAACACTTTGTATTCAGGACAAAAAGTATTTATTTGCCACATTTTTTTGCAGCATTACTTTAGCCTTGATGCAAACAGGATACATGTTTTGGAATAGTTTTTATTCTGTCAAGGCTTCCTTCCTTTCACTCTGTCAGTTAGGTTAGTATTGTGGAGTAACTGCAATGTTGTTGATCAATCCTAAGTTTTCTCCTATCACAGCCATTAAACTATGTAACTGTTTTAAAGTCACCAATCCCTGAGCGGTTTCCTTCCTCTCCGGCAACTGAGTTAGGAAGGACGCCTGTATTTCAGTAGTGACTGGTTGAATTGACACACCACCCAAAGTTTAGTTAATACCTTCACCATGGTCAAAGGGATATGCATTTTTTTACCCATCTACCAATAGGTTCCCTTCTTTGCGAGGCATTGAAAACCTCCCTGGTCTTCGTGATTGAATCTGCTCGACTGAGGGACCTTATATATAATTGTATGTGTCGTGTACAGAGATGAGGTAGTCATTCAAAAATCACGTTAAACACTATAATTGCACACAGAGTGAGTCCATTCGTATTATTATGTGATTTGTAAAGTACATTTTTACTCCTGAACTTATTTAACCTAGCCATAACATAGGGGTTGAAATCTAATTGACTTAAGACATTTCATATTTTCCTTTTTTATTCATTTGTAAACATTTTGAAAAACATAATGGCACTTTGACATTATGGGGTATTGTGTGTAGGCCAGTTACAACAAATCTGAATTTTAAATTCAGGTTGTAACAACAAAATATGGAAAAAGTCAAGGGGTGCGAATACTTTCTGAAGGCATTGTGCATACCTTCTGAAAGAGGCCATTTCATCTCTGCCTCGGAGCTGGCCTGTTGCCCGCATCGGTAGGCCCCTGTGATTGCAAATATCCGCAAGCGGGACATCCACTATTTTACAGGGATTATAGGTATTTTTAGACATCTGAAACCAACAGGATGAATGTATCACACTAACACAAGAACAATTAACAATACATAGCAAACCTAATGTAAACTAGGCTAATAGTCAGCCTACAAGAATACATAGTGTTATTGGGAAATTAGTCAGTATCCAAGCGAGTCGGCTAACCAAGTGTTATGGCACATTAGCTAACTTAAACTATATCAAGGATAAATAAATACATACACATATTTTCAAAGAAAACACTATTTAATTATACAGTATCTCTATTTGAACAAAATAAATCGATTTGATCACAAGAAAATCCTAACAATTCCGGTAAAGAGCGCCACAGTCAGGCAGAAATATCTGAACGTTCTATCTTAAAGTGGGAACAATTTGTTTGCCTGGCTAATATGGCTGCTACTTTTAAATACTATACAAGTAAATGAATAGGTGACCTTTACTGCTGTAAACATGTCTCCAATATAATCGCATAGTTTACACAGGCCCACCGCGAACTTTTGACAAATAAATCTCCGTGTGAAAAGGAGTCCCATGGACTGTTTTGTCAATGAACTCAATGTACTCCAAACACTGGGGGTAACCAGATTATCCCAATAATTTAGGTACCCTGGTAAACGATGCACCCCACTGATATGTTATATTGCGAACTGACTGAGACTCGTTGTTGTTTCCCTGTTTACTACTCAAATACATTTTACTTATTAAGTAAAATACAAAAATGAACTGCAATACACTGGTCTCCAATATATTAGCATAACTAGGCTATACAGAACCGCGGCGGCCACATTGTATAATTAGAGTATTTTCTTCATATTAAAATGTGTCTCATTCTGAAATGCCTAGCTCTGCCCACTGGGGCGTGGTTTATGGAGCGCTCTTCGAAATAAGCGCTTGTTTATTTTTCCAACGGATAGAGTTACAGTATCCCACCACACCGGAACAGAATCCTGCACCTCTCAGCTTTGGACTGTTTCGTTCCGTAACCTATTTGCCAAGGTCCGGTACCTCTCGTGGCATGACAAATAATTGTAACGGTTTTCAATGTAAACAAGTATAATTAAAGCAAGTTAATTAAAACCAAGTTATAGTTAATTGAAATTGACTCCTCTGTAATTCTCCTACACCTTAAATAACGTAATGTGAAAACGTGCCTGACATTCTAAGAATTAATTCGGGTTGGGCCGGCCCGGGATTAGCCTATGGTTTGCGCAACATTGTAGTTTATATAGACCAAAGCTGCTACTCTGTTATTATCAACGCATAGTCACTTTATTAACTCTACCTACATGTACATATTACCTCAAACAATTCCGAATAATACACCAGGAGTAGTGCTATAATTTAGCCACAGAGTATCAAATCTTATTTAAGTTTTTTTTAAGTAGCCCAATCACAAGGCATGCCTACAGCCGGGCACGCAGACGCAAATCTGTGAACACTATGCAACCAGCACTTTTTAAAAGAGATGGGATTTACCCTCAACGCAGGGGTTTCCAGGATTATCGCAAATAGTTTTAGAGACTGGGGGGCAGGGTCTGGTAGTGCTCTAGTTCTCCCTGTCAGAATAAGCAACAGAGGACTTGGAAAGCATATCAACTCCTGTAGAAATGGCACTATGGTTATTGTGAATAGCCTAATTTATGTTCCTTTAACTCCGCTTTCTAGTCACTTTATACAAACTGTCACCTCCTACCATTCTGATAGATTGGAGACTGTCAGAAAACATGGTTGTAACCTTAATACATTTGGTTATTATTCCATTGGTTACCTCAAGGCAGATGCCCCAGGCATCACACTCATTGAATATGGCGCTTTTAAATGTTAGAGCAATCACTAGTAAAACCTTTCTCGTGAATGACCTCATTACTGAGTGCAAAGTTGACTGCATGTTTCTCACTGAAACATGGCTGTCATCAGACCATAGTGCCGCTCTTTTCATACTCTATCAGAAAAGGGAAAAGGGTTGGGGGAAAGCCTCTATTTTAACTAATGCTCTCAGCTGTATGGACATTTTGTTTGGCGACTTTGGGTTTAGGACCTATTTAACCGGTCGAGTTTGTCACCCTTGTTGAACATACCTCACAAGAAAACACATCACGTGGCGTTCCACAAGGTTTGATTTTGGGTCTGGTATTGTTCAGTTTATATGTTAACCCTTTGGCAGTGTTATCAGAAAGCACAGCATTGATTTTCACTGCTACGCAGACAATACAAAACGTTACATTTGTGTCACCAGAGGATTTTAGCTCCACGGATAAATTATGACTGTATTTGTGATTTAAATACTTGGATGGCTCACAACTTCCTCCAGATAAATCAAGACAAGACCAAGGTACTTATTGTGGGAGCCAAACCGCTGAGAATCTAGCCGCACATTTTCATTCACGGGCAATAAAGATAACTATTTTAGATTCTGAACTTAATTTTGAATCACACATTAAGAATGTAACCAAAATAGCTTTTTACCACGGTGCAGTAATTTCTCTCAGGCTGATAGTCATGCTTTTATTACAAGAAGGCTTGACTGCAATGCTCTCCTGTCTGGTCTAACCACGAAAGCTATTGGTCAACTGCAAAACATACAAAATGCGGAGTACAGGTACTGATCGGGTACATTACACCAGTTTCAAGGTCTCTGCACTGGCTGCCTGTGAGTTCTAGAATACATTAAGATTCTCATACTGATTTTTAAAATCAATCCACAATTGTGCACCCCAAAACATGTCAGACAACTTAAAAGCATATGTACCCAGTAGTTCCCTCAGGCACTGACCTTTTAACTATCCCAAAGCCTAGGACAAAGAGGCAGCCTTTAGTTATGCCCCCAGGCTCTGGAATAGCCTGTCAGAGTACCTGAGGGGGGCCAAAACTGTGGGCATGATCTTACATAATTTCAGCTGTTTAGGCATTCAGTGTGTCATATTTGTTTTTAATTAGACAAGTCAGTTAAGAACAAATTGTTATTTACAATGACGGCCTACCCCGTGCCAATTGTGCGTCACCCTATGGGACTCCCAATCACAGCCGGATGTGATACAGCCTGGATTCGAACCAGGGACTGTAGTGACACCTCTTGCACTGAGATGCAGTGCCTTAGACCGCTGCACTACTGGGGAGAAGCTGTTGTTTTTCCCAGTAAAGCGTATTCTGTTGCAGTCCATGTCTGAAATGTGCTGTATAAATACAGCTTGATTTGATAAATCACATTTCTGAACACGCGACCAATAAAATGATTTGACGTAGAACCTAAATGTTAACCCATAACATATTGTTCCCCAGCTTTTGCACTTGCAATGGCAGGATTGTGGGTTTGATTACCAGGACCACCCATACTTAAATGTATGCATGACTAAAGTCAATTTGGATAAAAGTCTGCTAAATGGCATATTTTATAATCTCACCACACACACACACACACAACTATAAAAAAGTACTTATCCATACCATTTCCATGGCCGTTAGAGGCTGTCAACCAATGATTAAAGCAGTGGCATGGTAATGAATGCTTGCACTAAATTGGAGCAAATGTGCAAGTAGACAGAAAAACTTGTTTTTAAAAAAGAAGGGGGGGGGGGGGGGGGGTAGGATAAGTAAAAAATAAAAAAAAAAAAAAAAGAATTATTCAATTGGGATTGGTGAACCCCACAGTTCACACTTATCTGTTGTGGAAAGAATTAATGGATGATTCATGTTATACTGAGAAAAAAACCCAGACGACTCAAAACTATCAACAGCACATTTATTTAAACAAGTAAATCCAAAGTGTGTCTAGGACGAGCTGGAGGCAGCCACTGCAGCACGCTTAGGCTTTGGGGTGGTCCCTTCCCGGAACCCGTTCCTGAAAAGGATGGGGAAAGAAAACAAGACAAGTGAAGCTTGCTTTAGTAAAGATGTTAAAAATAAAAAAAATCACTGTGATATCATCAGTTCAGACATTTATTTTGTGACATCATTGGCAAGCTCATTTCCGCTAGCATTATTTCAAAGCAAGTTGTAACAGAGCAAACAGGCGAATAGCAGTGGCTTATTGGTCACAAACAGACTCGGACCGAGTCACATAAGTGTCAACAACCACAATTTAACTCACATTTTAGAACGGCCTGCATGTCTTTAGCATTTGATTAACTAAGGCCCTTGAGAGCCAGTCCTGCAGGTTTTCATTTCTCCACGGAGGGTTGAGTGTCTGCTGGTTCTCTCTCCACCCTAACTAATTAATCATTCAAGGTCACCAATTAAAGGAACTCCCCTCAACAGCAAAAAAACCTGCAGCCACCGCCCTCCGTGGAATGAGTTTGACACCCCTGCACTAATGTTAACGATTGGCTGGAGACAGGAATCAGGAGAAAACGCTTTGAAAGGGGAATAGTCATACTTGAACTTGTCCAATAAGAATGCCATTTTCAGACCCAAACATTTTACCATGTGCCCTACTGAACAACCTTGGTTTTCCAGGCAACGAAGAAAAAGGAAAATCATTTCAGCAGTACTGTGTACCGCTGGCTTTACATGAGTGTTCTGTTGATGTGCTCACCTGAATCTGCGGTAAACGACTCGCAGGTGTCTCAGGCGACCGGACCCAGTGGTGTTCCTCCTCTTGGCCTTAGCACTCCAGTTGTCTACAGAAAGGGACCCGTTAATAAACAAAAATTGTCACAAAGCAGGATCAAAGGTTTGAGGCAAACATTCCCAAATATCCTCACTCCTGTCAGACGTGGGGTCACACATTATGGAAAGATCTGTCAACCAATGAATGTGCATGCTTGGGGTCTCGTCTCAGTCACAAAGAAAGAATCACTGAAATTCATAAGTTCAGACATTTGTATTGAAAACATCATTGACAAGACACTGGGTAGTAAACATTAATTGTGTCATGCTGCACTGTGTCAAATATTCTAACAAGTCAACAAGGCAAGCAGTAAAAGACAATGCAGTAACAACCCTCATTATTCAACAAGTTGAGACAGAATGCCCACAGGTCTGACATCTTGGTTACAATATAGCAGTTTTTACAATAAATCAATTGATCGTTCAAGGAACGGCACTTACATCTTCTCTTGCGTTTCTCGGGATACCCACACTTCCCGCAGGACGACTTCTGCAGGTGGTAAGCCTTGGAGCCACAGCGACGGCACAGAGCGTGCGTCTTATTACGCCGCTTTCCGAAGGACGATGTACCCTTCGTCTGAAACACACAAGGTCCATAAGTTGCCAAAGATCTTTGTCATCCAGTGAGCATGCATGGAGATGTCGGGATCATGTCTCAGCCAACAAGTAAGAATCACTGAAATTCATATGTTCAGACATTTGTTTTGAAAACATCATTGACAAGATTGGTAATTATTTGCAGAGAATTAGTCATTTGCCGCACTGCCGACTGTATGTTAAGGTAATCAAGCTGGACTACGAACGTTTCTAGTCAAATTCCTGGCAACTTAGTGTAACCGGTGTGAAATGGCTGGCTAGTTAGCAGGGTGCGCGCTAATAGCGTTTCAATCGGTAACGTCACTCGCGCATAGACCTTGAAGTAGTTGTTCCCCTTGCTCTGCAAGGGCCGTGGACTTTGTGGAGCGATGGGTAACGATGCTTCGTGGGAGGCAGTTGTGTGCAGAGGGTCCCTGGTTCGAGGCGAGGAGACGGACGGAAACTTAACTGTTACATTAGTTCAATGTTTGCTTGAGGCAAGGTAGCTAACTTTAGCAATGGTTCCTTTGCTAGAAAGTTGACGTTAGCCATGTTGACTAGCGGTAGATAGCCATTGAGCTAACTAGAAATATACATTTAAGTCGTGTGAATAACGCATAGTAGAAAATTATTCACACCCGAAATAATGTGAGATTTAGTTGAAAGAGCACATTACTTTGCCGGTAGCAAGCTAACTAGCTGAATAGGCAAGATGGCAAGCAAACATTCAAGGTTTTTATACACCATCTAACGTTGCATCAAAAAGAATATCGATGAGAAACAATTATCTGTGATTACAAGTCGTAAATCACAACAATTTATGGTAAAATAAACAGATACAGAAATAGATGTTGTACGATACATCTCTGACTATTTTTCCACTCACCATTTTCTTCCTATGGGTGGGTGAAAAGAGACCGGAAAAGCCCTTGGTGTTGCATTAAATCCCAACCGAGGTTGTTCCGGTGTAACAGTAAAATAAGCCCCCTTAATTAGGACAAGCGTTTATTTCAACAAATAGCCGACAGAGTACTAAGGATGTAAACATTTTAATACACTACTCATGGCAAATCCGATCAATTTGTTTTGTTGTTCATGCCAGGTACGGACCATGTTTGAATACTTTAAAATGCATACTTCCTTCTTCGCTGTTACACACATCCAATCATGTTGAACCAGTGATTACTCCAAGGAAGGGAAGAGGAAGAGGGAAGGATATAATTTAAAAAGTATTCTATCTGGGCCACTTCTATAGCTTGCTTCTGAAATGGATATGAATTCACAGATTTCTTCCTTAGCCTATCAAGATAAGGAGTCCACAACGTTCGTCAATACAGAAGTCCTGCTTTGAAAGACTACAGAGGTGGAGTAGCATACAACACAAATAATCAATTTCAATCTGTCAATCAATGTCATTTTGTGATCATCATAGCTTATATAAAAGTTAAATTAATAAAAAATATTAATAACTGATATGTTTGCAACGTCAATTGCTTTTGAGTGTAATATATTTTTTGGCCACCAGATGTTGCCATTCAGCTGCTGGTGGCTAGGAGGGACAATGATCTAAAGCAGCTTCATCTCCTGTATGCTTTCCGTCATCTGAAACCAATTTAACTGTACAGTTTAAGGGCATTCCTGCTGGGTATCCGCCATATTGCTATTCACAGATTTGTAAAGAGAGGAGAGAGGAAAATGACAGGGATCCACTCTGGATAAATGGACATGGACTCACTGAATGAGCATGTGATGTGGACTGACTATCAGTTGAGTTTATGTTGTGAATTTAGTTTTTCAATGGCAAAACAGAATTATGTATATTTCTAACGTGTATATTGTGACAATATTTTCCCGAGATTTGTATAAACATTGCTGTCTGTCTCTGACATTTCCAACAATGTTTAAATATTCAGATTTGATCTCCAGCTGTCCCATAATAATGAACGTGTCGGGACGAGACAGAGAGGCAGGCAGGCAGGCAGTGTTTCTCAGCCAGTCAAAATCATGAATCATTTTTATGAATATACAGTGTGTGCGGAAAGTATTCAGATCCCTTGATTTTTTCCACATTTAGTTACGTTACAGCCTTATTCTAAAATTAATTGAATATTTTTTTACCCTCATAAACCTACACACATAATGACAAAGTGAAAACAGCTTTTTAGAAATGTATGCAAATTTATACAAAAATAAAAAAACAGAAATACCTTATTTACATAAGTATTCAGACCCTTTGCTATGAGACTCGAAACTGAGCTCAGGGCTTTGAGTTTAGAGCTTTCCATTGATCATGATTGAGATGTTTCTACAACTTGATTGGAGTCCACCTGTGGTGAATTCAATTGATTGGACATGATTTGGAAAGGCACACACCTGTCTATATAAGGTCCCACAGTTGACAGTGCATGTCAGAGCAAAAACCAAGCAATGAGGTCGTAGGAATTGTCCATAGAGCGCAGAGACAGGATTGTGTCGAGGCACAGATCTGGGGAAGGGTACCAAAAAATGTCTACAGCCTTGAAGGTCCCCAAGAACACAGTGGCCTCCATCATTCTTAAGTGGAAGAAGTTTGGAACCACCAAGATTCTTCCTAGAGCTGGCCACCCGGCCAAACTGAGCAAACGGGGGAGAAGGGCCTTGGTCAAGGAGGTGACCAAGAACCCGATGGTCACTCTAACAGAGCTCAGGAGTTTCTCTGTTGAGATGGGAGAACATTCTAGAAGGACAACCATCTTTTCTGCACTCCACCAGTAAGGCCTTTATGGTAGAGTGGCCAGACAGAAGCCATTCCTCAGGAAAAAAAACATGACAGTCCGCTTGGAGTTTGCTAAATAGCACCTAAAGACTCTCAGACCATGAGAAACAAGATTCTCTGGTCTGATGAAACTAAGATTGAACTCTCTGGCCTGAATGCCAAACGTCACGCCTGGAGGAAACCTGTCAACATAACTACGGTGAAGCATGGTGGTGGCAGCATCATGCTGCAGGGATGTTTTTCAGTGGCAGGGACTGGGAGACTAGTCAGGATCAAGGGAAAGATGAATGGAGAAAAGTACAGAGAGATCCTTAATTAAAATCTGCTCCAGAGTGCTCAGGACCTCAGACTGGGGCGAAGATTTACCTTCCAACAGGACAACGACTGTAAGCACACAGCCAAAACAACGCAGCAGTGGCTTTGGGACGAGTCTCTGAATGTCCTTGAGTGGCCCAGCAAGAGCCCGGACTTGAACCTGATCGAACAGCTCTGGAGAGACCTGAATCGCGCCTCATTAGCTCATTGTTATGGATGTATCCAAATAAATGTCACTATAAAACAGCTTAAACTAATGCAAAGGCAGCTACTTTGTTGTTATTCTGGCTGTAAGTTAGCCGTAGTTGCCTAGCTAGCAAGCAAGTATGACAATGGAACATTTAGAATGAACAACTGGGTTGCGTCCATAGATACAGTGCAAAAAGATCGAATGTCTCTTACAACCAAACCGATAGAACAAACAACCAGCCGGCTTGGGTAGCAACTCTAGGTTTGTGTCGGTACTATATCTTGTGGAAGGATGAAATAGTATGAATAAATGAATCACATTTTTAATTAAAATACAGAAATCACATGTTGGTAACCCGTTGTATAAAAGTGATAATGCAGTCGAAGCCACTGTTTGGAGGATATATTTGCACAGTTAGCCGGCCTTGGACTTCGTGCCGGGCCTAACAACACCAGTGTCAATATATCCTCCAAACACTGGCTTCTCGGGCATTATCACTTCAATCAATTTTATCAGCAAGAAAAGGTATTTTGAGTGGTATAGTTGATGAAAGTAATTATTGTTGTATTTTCACACAAAACTCAGATTAGATGTATCGGGGTTAGTGCACCTACAACAAATCCTATGGTATTTTATATTGTTTTTAGACACATTCACATAGTGATATAAAATGTAACTTCTTCCTATAAAGTATCCCAGTACAACCAAGTTAATAACTTTGAGAAATATAAAAAGTCAAATTCATTCCTTTTGAATGATATTCATAAATAAATAAAACATTTGGTGAAATATTTGGTCAAATTAAAATATTTAGTTTGGGGCCTCCCGAGTGGCGCAGGGGTCTAAGGCACTGCAACGCAGTGTTGCGGTGTCACTACAGCCTGGGGTTTGATCCTGTGTCATTACCTGCCGTGTCATTACTGGCCGTGATCGGGAGTCCTATAGGGCGTCGCAAAATTGGCCCAGTGTCGTCTGGGTTAGAGGAGGGTCTGGCCGGGGGGGGGGGCTTCACTTGGCTCATCGCGCTCTAGCGACTCCTTGTGGCGGGCCGGACGCCTGCAGGCTGATCATCAGTTGAATAGTGTTTCCTCCGGCACATTGGTGCAGCTGGCTTCCGGGTTAAGTGAGCGAGTGTTAAGAAGTGCGGTTTGGCGTGTCATGTTTCGGAGGATGCATGACTTGACTTTCGCCTCTCCCGAGCCCGTTGGGGAGTTGCACTGATGATACGAGATGGTAATCACGAAATTGGGGAGAAAAAGTTGGTAAAAAAAGATAATAATAATCATTTGTTTATCAATTTTGTGTTTTCATCCAAATATTTGTTTCAAATAATTTTTCTGTTTTATTACCCGTATTTTTATGATCAAAGACTGTTACATTTAACCACACCTACTGGGTTAATTGTAACATTTCACCTCTGACACTTTTGGTTTGAATTGTAAACAACTGGTATGTCCCAGAAACGTAGTTACAGTGAGTAATGGTAGCTGAGATATGTATGTTGTCTGAATACAATTTTTTTTAGAGTTTGATTAAAAACATTTTATACAAACAACATATGTGTCTTAGCTACCATTACTCACTGTAACTATGTTACATTTAGCCCCGGTCTACCCTAGCTCAATTTCTTTCCCTCCCTATTGCCTTTGTAAGTAGGCCTATGCTCGCAAATAGTCCTTGAATACCCTACTGAGAATATTCATCATTGATATTTAGGAATATGCCAATTCACTTTAAACCTCTTATTGGGAAAGAGGAAATACGTGTAGGCCTAGTGGTATGACATTTATATGGGGTGGGCCTACACACACAGTAAAAAAAACATGGGATAGAAGTGTTGAGGGAAAATGATTCGGGCCCAAAACACCAAAACTTCAACCTACAACCAAACACATAACCTAGTCTAAGCAAAAGAATGATGCAAGTGTGGATTTTACAGGATTCTTTTTTTGCCATTAAGGAGGCTATAGTCATTCTATAAGCTTTTTAAATGTTTTTTGTTTGTTTTATAAAATATAGACATTTGGAAATTAGAATGTCATTCCTTGTCAAAAGCCAGATTTTCCCTTTGTAAGGCCAATAGGATCTATTAGACATATAGGTGAAGACGGGTTTTTACTGGGCACTGATTTACTTGTGTGCCCATAGTGCCCAGTAAACACCCGTCTTCACTTGTACTGATCCCCATTAGCTGTTGCAAAAGCAGCAGCTACTCTTCCTAGAAGCATGGCATAATACAGAACATTGGTAGACAAGAACAGCTCAAGGACAGAACTACATACATTTTTTAAAAGGCACACGTAGCCTACATATCAATGCATACACACAAACTATCTGGGTCAAATAGGGGAGAAACGTTGTACCGTGAGGTGTTGCTTTATCTGTTTTTTGAAACCAGGTTTGCTGTTTATTTGAGCAATATGAGATAGAACGGAGTTCCACACAATAATGGCTCTATATTATACTGTACGCTTTCTTGAATTTGTTTTGGATTTGGGGACTGTGAAAAGACCCTTGGTGGTATGTCTGGTTTGGAAAGTGTTTTTCAGAGCTGTGTGTAAGTTGACTATGCAAACAATTTTGAATTTAACACATTAATGTTTCTTATAAAAAGAAGAAGTGATGCAATCAGTCTCTCCTCAACTCTTAGCCAAGAGAGGCTGATTACAATGAAGAGCAAGACGTGCCGCTCTGTTCTGGGCTAAACTAGGTCTTTCCTTGCAGCACTGGACCACATGGCTAGACAAAAATCAAGATTAGACAAAACTAGAGCCTGCAGAACTTGTTTTTTGGAGTGTGGTGTCATCTCTTTATTACGGACAGACCTGTCCCCATCTTTACAACCATTGAATCTATATGTTTTGACCATGACAGTTTACAATCTAAGGTAAGGCCAAGTCATTTAGTCTCCTCAACTTGTTCAAATCAAATTTCTAATCAAATTTATTTATAAAGCCCTTCTTACATCAGCTGATATCTCAAAGTGCTGTACAGAAACCCAGCCTAAAACCCCAAACAGCAAGAAATGCAGGTGTAGAAGCACGGTGGCTAGGAAAAACTCCCTAGAAAGGCCAGAACCTAGGAAGAAACCTAGAGAGGAACCAGGCTATGAGGGGTGGCCAGTCCTCTTCTGGCTGTGCCAGGTGGAGATTATAACAGAACATGGCCATGATGTTCAAATGTTCATACATGACCAGCATGGTCAAATAATAATAATCCCAGTGGTTGTCGAGGGTGCAACAGGTCAGCACCTCAGGAGTAAATGTCAGTTGGCTTTTCATAGCCGATCATTCAGAGTAGCTCTACCGCTCCTGCTGTCTCTAGAGAGTTGAAAACAGCAGGTGTGGGACAGGTAGCACGTCCGGTGAACAGATCAGGGTTCCATAGCCGCAGGCAAAACAGTTGAAACTGGAGCAGCAGCACGGCCAGGTGGACTGGGGACAGCAAGGAATCATCAGGCCAGGTAGTCCTGAGGCATGGTCCTAGGGCTCAGGTCCTCCGAGAGAGAGAAAGAAAGAAAGAAAGAAAGAAAGAAAGAAAGAAAGAAAGAAAGAAAGAAAGAAAGAAGAAGAAAGAGAGAGAGAGAGAATTAGAGAGAGCATACTTAAATTCACAGAGGACACCGGATAAGACAGGAGAAATACTCCAGATATAACAGACTGACCCTAGCCCCCCGACACATAAACTACTGCAGCATAAATACTGGTGGCTGAGACAGGAGGGGTCGGGAGACACTGTGGCCCCATCCGACGATTCCCCCGGACAGGGCCAAACAGGCAGGATATAACCCCACCCACTTTGCCAAAGCACAGCCCCACACCACTAGAGGGATAATTTCAACCACCAACTTACCATCCTGAGACAAGGCCGAGTATAGCCCTCAAAGATCTCCGCCACAGCACAACCCAAGGGGGGGCGCCAACCCAGACAGGAAGATCACGTCAGTGACTCAACCCACTCAAGTGACGCGCCCCTCCTAGGGACGGCATGGAAGAGCACCAGTAAGCCAGTGACTCAGCCCCTGTAATAGGGTTAAAGGCAGAGAATCCCAGTGGAGAGAGGGGAACCGGGCCAGGCAGAGACAGCAAGGGTGCAGGGGCGGAAATCGCGGGGGGGACGGGGGGGACACGACCCCCCCATCCTGGGAAAAATATGATTTGTCCCCCCCAATATATCACTGAAACATAACTATGTAATTTAAATAATATTAATAATACGCAATGAAAGCAATTGTGCTGATTATAGACACTTAACAGCGCGTTTTTAAGTTTCAAAAGATTGCGACCCCCCCACCATTTTCCTCACAATGGTTTGATCCACTGGTAAGGTAACAGAGGGGTCGTAGCCACTGTCTGAAAGGCACTCAATGAACGTAACTGACGTGAGGTTAATCCAGTCAATCGCGCACACACACTAGCTGAATATGCACAGCTAGCGCGCAAATATTAACTATTAAGCTAGCTAGTACCTATTCCATTTATGTGGCCTCGTCAAAGATGGAATCTTTGCTATGGTTAATTTATTCCGAGATCAGCATGCAGATGACGTAAGTTAGTGCTTCAAAGTCCCTGTGATAAGGTTAGCGATAAACTGATTTAACCCAGGTAGCAAAGATTATAGCAAACACCACTGAAACTGAATTGGTGCTCGCTAGCTTTGCAAATTCAGCTATTGTTGGAAGCCAGCCAATATGAAACAAACTATTAAAATTACAAAAGGTTGCAGCATATGTTATGTAAATGGTGAACTCATACAGCTGTCAACTCTTGTCATTTTAATCCGTTTCACATTTGCTAGCTACCTTTTAGATCGAAGCCCAAATAGAATGATAAAAGATAAGATGATAGAAGCCCATCTCCTACTGTAAATAACCTACACACTGTGTGTGTGTGTAGCCAGCCAGCCAGGTAGAAAAATGGCAGAAAAATAAAAGACGGACATCAGAGTATTTTTCACTACACCAAAACGCAAAGTAAGAATCCTAGTAGCCTAATATCTCAAAGACTAGTTGATAAAATGTTCATAAGAAAGAAATGAAATTCTAATGGAAATGTTTCACAATGATGTCATTAGGCAGAGCAGGCAACAGATTGCACACAGACAGCAGAGTTGGGGACAGATATGCAGGGACAGACTGGCATAGACAGGGAGTCTCAGGTAAGTTTGTTGAGTCTTTGTTTGGCAACATTATGAAAGGTTCTCCATTTTTTTTACTTGTAAAATAGGAACATAATTGGAAAATGCCATGGATACCCCCACTCAACTTAAACTGGTGACTGAACTAAGATTTGTTAAAGGCAATGGTATTGCTGTTGTGAATAGTTGTGTAGTTTTGGGTACCGGTAGTTAGGAGTACGGCAAACACCTTATTTCTTTGGTTCCTCAATATACATTTACCATATTACAATGTAGGCTATGTGTTACAGCACTACTTTTGGTGTCCCCCTCAGGAATTGCTCTTGAGAAAATGTCATGTAATTGTCCCCCCCAAAGTTGATATCAGATTTTCGCCCCTGCAAGGGCGGTTCGTTGCTCCAGTGCCTTTCCGTTCACCTTGAGACCGAGTCTGCATCTCTCACATGGGTAGGCAGACCATTCCATAACAATTGAGCTCTATAGGAGAAAACCCTGCCTCCAGCTGTTTGCTTAGAAATTCTAGGGACAGTTAGGAGGCCTGTGTCTTGTGACCGTAGCGTATGTGTAGGTATGTATGGTAGGACCAAATCAGAAAGATAGGTAGGAGCAAGCCCATGTAATGCTTTGTAGGTTAGCAGTAAAACCTTGAAATCAGCTCTTGCCTTAACAGGAAGCCAATGTAGAGAGGCTAGCACTGGAGTAATATGATCACATTTTTTGGTTCTAGTCAAGATTCTAGCAGCCGTGTTTAGCACTAACTGAAGTTTATTTAGTGCTTTATCCAGGTAGACGGAAAGTAGAGCATTGCAGTAGTCTAACCTAGAAGTGACCAAAGCATGGATTAATTTTTGTGCATCATTTTTGGACAGAAAGTTTCTGATTTTTGCAATGTTACGTAGATGGAAAAAAGCTGTGCTTGAAACATTCTTGATATGTTCATCAAAAGAGAGATCAGGGTCCAGAGTAACGCCGAGGTCCTTCACAGTTTTATTTGAGATAACTGTACAACCATCAAGATTAATTTTCAGAACAGAATATCTCTTTGTTTCTTGGGACCTAGAACAAGCATCTCTGTTTTGTCCGAGTTTAAAAGTAGAACATTTGCAGCCATCCACTTCCTTAAAGCCACACCATTCATTACCAGATTCAGCTGAGGTCTAGAACTTAGGGAATGATTTGTACTAAATACAATGCTCTTAGTTTTAGAGATGTTCAGGACCAGTTTATTACTGGCCACCAATTCCAAAACAGACTGGCACTCTTTGGTAAGGGTTTCAGTGACTTCATTAGCTGTGGTTGCTGATGCGTATATGGTTGAATTGTAAGCATACATGGACACACATGCTTTGTTTAATGCCAGTGGCAGGTCATTGGTAAAAATGGAAAAGAGTAGAGGGCCTAGAGAGCTGCCCTGTGGTACACCACACTTTAAATGTTTGACATTAGAGAAGCTTCCATTAAAGAAAAACCTTTGAGTTCTATTAGATAGATTGCCATATTGTGGATTCAGAGCTGAGGTTGAAAAGCCATAACACATATGTTTTTTCAACAACAGGTTACGGTTAATAATATCAAAGGCTGGACTGAAATCTAACAGTACAGCTCCCACAATCTTACTATTATCCATTTATTTCAACCAATCATCAGTAATTTGTGTCAGTGCAGTACATGACAGGGCAGGTTACAGGGAAGATTGAAAACAACAAACTGCAGGGATCTAGACAGCCACAAACCAGAGACAATCCACGGTCCCAGTCACAATGGCTAACTGCGTCGCGGGCTGCGTTCAAGCCCTCAAGGAAACCTGCTAGCTTGATATGCAGCTAGCAAGCCCAAATAGCTCCTCAGACCCATCCTTGGTTGGCAGGATCACTGGACAGAGACTAGCAGTCCCAGCAACTGATACCAACTGCGTCACGAGATCCAAACTAAAAAGTTAGCTAGCTACTAAGAACTTTCCAATACACTTTCAAAACAACAAACAAACTTTTTAAAAACAACAAAACCAAGCTCTTCCTCGTTCCGCGTTCAACCGGAAGTGAGTGAGAGGCCAAAGGTCTAGGAGTAGCTAATGATTGTCTGTTTGGAAATAAAGAGAGAGCGAGAGAGACAGACAGAGAGAGAGTATCAGCATCAGCATCTCTAGACCAGTCTGCTGTAATGGAAAGAAGCTGCAATTATCAGCATCACCAAACTGTGCGTCACGTCACGCCATTCTTGTTTGTCCCGATTTTGAAGAGAGCTCTTTCGTATATAGGCTAGGCTACTTCATTATTTTCGATCATGTTGTCTTAAGTATTTAACTGAGCTAGCCCATCCTCACGGTGTATGGAACACTGGTAAATGAGACTGGAATATCTGCGTCTTTCTTTTTCCCAACGCAGTTAAGCCAAACCAAACCCCGTTATTCAGAGGGGCGTTCTACAATGCTCCCATTGGCTAGCTAGCGTTGTCTCAATCACAGGCGTTCAGCGCAGAGACAGTGACCTTCCAAGGTAAGGATGGAAATGGTAATTTAACAATTAGCTGCCTACCGTAATGCAGGCCTATTATGATCATGTTTGTGTAACCGATGTGAAATGGCTAGCTAGTTAGCGGGGTGCGCACTAATAGCATTTCAATCGGTGACGTCACTCGCTCTGAGACCTTGAAGTAGTTGTTCCCCTTGCTCTGCAAGGGCCGTGGCTTTTGTGGAGCGATGGGTAACGATGCTTCGTGGGAGGCAGTTGTTGATGTGGGCAGAGGGTCCCTGGTTCAAGCCCAGGTAAGGTCGAGGAGAGGGACGGAAGCTATACTGTTACATTTGGTAACATTTGACCATGTATTTATTTTCAGAGTTTCAATGAGTTGTAAAAATATCTGAGAACTCTCTGAATTCCCTCAATTGAAGGTCAGCTAAATGAACCTAGGCTACTTAATGTTATTGGAAGTTGCTATATTATCATTAGTAGTCTATTATCAGGTAAAAGCATATGCTTATTATTAATAATTTCTCAAATATTTATTAGCTAATCATGGGCTCCCGAGTGGTGCAGTGGTTTAAGGCTGCATCACATCTGGCCGTGATTGAGAGTCCCATAGGGCTGCGCACAATTGGCCCAGCGTTGGCCGTCATTGTAAATAAGAATTTGTTCTTAACTGACTTGCCTGGTAAAATAAAATACAACTCATTCAGTCGAATACGCTATGCTACAGCCATTGAATCTGTCTTTGAGCGTTAAGGGACGGTAATGGCTAGCTCGGTCCACGTTATTAATATTGATCAGTGACTGAAATTTCGCGCTACGTGATATTCACTTCCGGACCTGGGGAGCGCTCAAAGCGTTGTAGACCGCCCCTCTGAATAATGGGGCGTGGTTTTTGCTTAACTGCGTTGGGAAAAGAAAGACTTCCATCCATCTGCATTGCCTGCCATTGTCTGTCCAGCCTCTCGATCGAGCGCACCTCCCACTCGAGAGGTTATCGCCCTGATCTCAAAGAAATGTCAGGCATTTTTGACGAAACATTTCATGTTTTGTGTACCATCAGCCTTAAAAATACCAGAAGTACAATTTATAACCAAATCACTTTCCGTCCGGAATCGTAGCCTATATTTCTATGATTTATATAGGCCAATGAGATCAATGCTGTGACCGCAGCGAAGGGTAGGCTAGCAAACATATCATAAAGACATTTGGACAATGTCCTCACGAATGCTTTCACGATAAACCTGTGTGATTGATTCTGAATGCTGCGGCGAGAGAAGGCTAATTCTGGAGTTTTGGGCACCAGCGGATGCTGCGCCGAAGAATGGGATACTCCGACCCTACGTCGGGTAGAGATTTACTCGGCAATAGGTCGCTTTGTTTTATATTCATTTGCGCATTTGGACTGGTTACACTTTTACAACAGATTCTTTATGGCAAAAACTACATTAAAAGGTAAGCGCTGTGAAATATATTCTACATGTAGCCTATAGGCCCAAGTCAAATCATTTGCCATTCATCTGAAGAGGAGGTTGCAAGACTCAATTGTTAACAATTGCATAATGTTGAAATGTAAGGGACAGCCTGATATTTTTGTCTATTTTGTGAAGCAAATGTCTCTGTTATTGTTATAATTGTAGGCCTAGTAATACTGTCATTGTAATTGCGTGTAAATGTGGGAGTAGCCTAGTGGTTGTAGTATTTGCTGCATGAAGGGGAAAATAAGCTAAATGGCTGAAAAGAACAATAGCAATCAGCCTTCCATTTTTCCAGTGGCATATTGAAACTATACTCATGATATTTATGTTTGATATTTTTCTGAAAATGAAGCATCACATTCATGCCATACACAGTGCTCCAGCTGTTTATGGTAGTGTACTCCCTTTGATTTTTGTCTTTGATTTTCAGCTGTACTGGTCATGCATCTTCTTACATAAGGCTTGGATACCTGCTGATATCACTGTAAAAAAAAAAAAAACTAAAGTCTATTGATGCAGTTTATTGATCAGTATTTTTCACTAAATGTTGATCATTTCTACATGTTATGTCACAGGGGTTATTGTCATATTCAATATTAGTTACTACTCTGTGGGCTTCAATGCACACATAGCCATGCACTGTTGCTGCAATGCATTCCTAAGATGTTTTGTAACACCTTTGCAACAGCAATATCTTTTCTAATAGGGACTAGACCTAGTAGCACCCATAGTGAAATATGTTATTATTAATCACTGGAAGGCATTGACTTCTGCATTATCTTCTGGGATGTTTTTCATTGTGAGACGAGCAGATGCTGAGAAGCTGAGATATTTTCATCTTCAGATAATTAACCCCCCCTCCCAAAATAAGAAAATAAGAACAATTGTCACACTAAACCCCCTTCCCCCTCAGACAGTGCATTATGACTTTGCCTTACAACAAACATACATGTGCTGCATTCTAACTGTGCCCCCCCGCCCAAAGCCCCCTCACCTGTGTGTCTGTGTCCTGCGCGGACTGCTCTGATGACATCCTATGGATTCATGGCATCCTGACACTATGGCTGAGATGGCATGAATCCAGCCCCAGCAATATCTCTATCTATCTACCTATCTATCTGCCTTCCTGCCCCGCACTCTTAGCACACTGACTGGGACAGAGGGGAATGGGCTACAGTCACAACGGACCCAGCCAGTGGGCAACAACGGCAGCCATTTTGTTACACAGTCTCACACACAGTCTCTCACACACACACACACACACACACACACACACACACACACACACACACACACACACACACACACACACACACACACCGAGAGAGCGAGAGAGAGTCTTGAAAATTCTGTCACTGTGAGATGTTCTCGCCCCCCCATGCTGAAATGATGACAACAAGCTAAAGTCGTTGCAACAGGTCCAACCCCTCCCGACACGTAGCCTAGCCAAACGATGCCTGAGCACATGGGTCTCAATCTCATGAGATTCTCTCATGCCCCAGGATCTCAGTAAACCATCTTTGCAATTGGCCAAATTCTGTGGGTCTGGAAAAAATAATACTATAGAAACTTAAGCTTCAACACTATGTGAGAATAACCAGCAGCAAAGTCCTCCATTACTCCAAGACTATTTAATATTTTTGCAGCTGTAGACAGAATTAAGTCGTGGGCTGCCATTTTGATCTTTTTAATTTTGCAGACTTTGTTTTACCCTCAATGATTTGGGTACGCCTAATATTATAATATTGAAATTGACAGGCTGATAATAAGACGCTTAGCTCAATGGACAGGAAGCAAAGTTGATAGACTCAACAGGATGGGAGCAATAGCTCTTTAATGTCTATAAATAGTCTGCAGAATGACTTCACCAATATCAACACTGCCGTGTGACATCAGTGATTTTAAGTAGGATAAAATGGTGGATCGGATACGTCAGGTTCAGTATTTTTAGAAACCAAGTCAGCAGTTATTTTGTTGGGAAAGAAACTGTTTAGCCTTTTTAGAGACACTGCATCCCTCTGTAGCAGTGGCTAGTGGGAGGAGTTATAGAGACACTGCATCCCTCTGTAGCAGTGGCTAGTGGGAGGAGTTATAGAGACACTGCATCCCTCTGTAGCAGTGGCTAGTGGGAGGAGTTATAGAGACACTGCATCCCTCTGTAGCAGTGGCTAGTGGGAGGAGTTATAGAGACACTGCATCCCTCTGTAGCAGTGGCTAGTGGGAGGAGTTATAGAGACACTGCATCCCTCTGTAGCAGTGGCTAGTGGGAGGAGTTATAGAGACACTGCATCCCTCTGTAGCAGTGGCTAGTGGGAGGAGTTATAGAGACACTGCATCCCTCTGTAGCAGTGGCTAGTGGGAGGAGTTATAGAGACACTGCATCCCTCTGTAGCAGTGGCTAGTGGGAGGAGTTATAGAGACACTGCATCCCTCTGTAGCAGTGGCTAGTGGGAGGAGTTATAGAGACACTGCATCCCTCTGTAGCAGTGGCTAGTGGGAGGAGTTATAGAGACACTGCATCCCTCTGTAGCAGTGGCTAGTGGGAGGAGTTATAGAGACACTGCATCCCTCTGTAGCAGTGGCTAGTGGGAGGAGTTATAGAGACACTGCATCCCTCTGTAGCAGTGGCTAGTGGGAGGAGTTATAGAGACACTGCATCCCTCTGTAGCAGTGGCTAGTGGGAGGAGTTATAGAGACACTGCATCCCTCTGTAGCAGTGGCTAGTGGGAGGAGTTATAGAGACACTGCATCCCTCTGTAGCAGTGGCTAGTGGGAGGAGTTATAGAGACACTGCATCCCTCTGTAGCAGTGGCTAGTGAGAGGAGTTATAGAGACACTGCATCCCTCTGTAGCAGTGGCTAGTGGGAGGAGTTATAGAGACACTGCATCCCTCTGTAGCAGTGGCTAGTGGGAGGAGTTATAGAGACACTGCATCCCTCTGTAGCAGTGGCTAGTGGGAGGAGTTATAGAGACACTGCATCCCTCTGTAGCAGTGGCTAGTGGGAGGAGTTATAGAGACACTGCATCCCTCTGTAGCAGTGGCTAGTGGGAGGAGTTATAGAGACACTGCATCCCTCTGTAGCAGTGGCTAGTGGGAGGAGTTATAGAGACACTGCATCCCTCTGTAGCAGTGGCTAGTGGGAGGAGTTATAGAGACACTGCATCCCTCTGTAGCAGTGGCTAGTGGGAGGAGTTATAGAGACACTGCATCCCTCTGTAGCAGTGGCTAGTGGGAGGAGTTATAGAGACACTGCATCCCTCTGTAGCAGTGGCTAGTGGGAGGAGTTATAGAGACACTGCATCCCTCTGTAGCAGTGGCTAGTGGGAGGAGTTATAGGAGGATGGTCTGGAATGGAATTAATGGAATGGCATCAAACGTGGTTTGATACCGTTCCATCTATTCCATTCCAGCTATTACAATGACCCGTCCTCCTATAGCTCCTCCCACCAGCCTCTACTGCTCTACTGTAGATGATTGATGGTCTGCAGGTGTGCAGTGGCTGCCCCGCTGCATGGTTTCTTTCATTTAGGAGCATCACGTAGAAGACCCAGAGCCCTGAAATCCATGTCCTGTTTTAGTGCACTCCACCCTGACTGCAACAGCCATGGGGGTGGTGTCATTGAGGTTTTTAAGTGGGCCAAAAAGCAGTGTTAATTTTATCACATAATGTGCTTACAGATAGGCTTTATGTGTAAGATTATTTGCCAGTACACTGTAGTGCTACACTGTGCTGTCCACCAGGCCTTGATGGACCGGAAACAAAGCATTAAATGCACAATGGCATGAATGCTCAAATGGTTTTATTTAGATTCATATGTTTTTTTTTTCTTAGTGAGTTGGGTCATGCCATTACTCTACACATATGATGAATTAAATCAAACATGTCCCTTTTACGCAAAACAGTTAGTTTTTGAATTAAATCATTTTGATTTCTTACGGGTTGGAATATTTGGATTTGCCTTATGCGATTTTGACAAAATGTGTTCAATGCGCCCATGTTACTCAGGGAGGAGATGGAATCTGTCTAGTCTAGTAAGGGTCAGCGTCGTAGCCTGGGAGGGACAGGTGCTATGCACCTTTCAACGTTGGTCTAAAGGCCGCTGTTGTCTGTAAATGGTTAAGTATCTTTCAGTTTGTCTGTTCTCCATGTAACCCCTTAACCATAAACATGTGGTTCTGATTTATATAATGCGTTGTGGTTCTGATTTATATAATGCGTTGTGGTTCTGATTTATATAATGCGTTGTGGTTCTGATTTATATAATGCGTTGTGGTTCTGATTTATATAATGCGTTGTGGTTCTGATTTATATAATGCGTTGTGGTTCTGATTTATATAATGCGTTGTGGTTTTTCAGATTGTGCATGAGCATAATGGGCAAAAGTACTCTATAGGCTAACCTACAGAACTAAGATATTCTGCAGATTGGACAAAACCCCCTGAAATGGTGACTGATTAAGGGTTTTAGACCTGAAATGGTAACTGATTAGGGGTTTTAGACCTGTGTGAGACGACTGAGTTTTGTCAACTAACCTAAGTTTGACCTTTTTAACCACAATGAATGGACCAAGTGAAGCATCTTTATTTCATGTCATAAAGAAACATAACAAATTATACACACTGTTTTAAACCCAAGTGTGTTTTCTGTTCCACTGCTCTGCAGCAGAGATAGCTGAGACACTAGTGTGTCTGCATTGCATGCCATTCTCAGATGTAAGGAATCGGCGCCAAGAACCACACCAGATGGCCAGACTCATATGCACGTTGTTATTCAGTATGAGCTTGGACTTATTTATCCACTTCTGATTTTTCTTACTACTTTTTGGTTGTATAAAATAATAATCGCTATGTAGCCTATCATTATTCTTTGGTAATATTTGACATACAAGTCACATTTGTACATTTATTTATTTGCCCCTCTTCATTTTAATATTCTGTAATCAATATGTGGTGACTGGGTGTTTTATTCATTTATTACAAATGTATTACTGAGTGCCACTGTCCCTTTTACACTCTAGATGCATCATCACTTCAACCATGCACACATTATCTAGGTTCATTCTAACCATGTTTGATTTGGTATACAAAGCCAAATGCTGATCCCTCTGTATGGTGTGTCTGTGTGTGCATGCGTGCGTGCTTGCACAAATGTGCATTGTGTATAGGAGTGTGTGTGCGTTTGTGTACATACATGCACACATGGAAGTGTTTGTGTATCAGTCTGTGTGCGTGTCTATGTTTGGCTGACTGTTAGTTCTCAGGTACTTAACGCACAATAAACCCCAAATAAACTGACTAATTTTCTTAATAGTGCGCAACAGTTTAGCCGACTCAAAGGAGACGAGACAGGAAATTGGACCGGCCCTGTTAATTTCTCGGATGATGGATCTCTGAAGCCTGCCAGAAATGGGAAGAAAAGGTACATTTCCAACGTGATTGACTGACTGTACAACACCCCTGTGAGAAAAAGAAAGGAAAAAAGAGAGATAGAGAGAGAGAACATGCCATTTCCTGCTGATGTCCCAGCCCCTTGCATGTGTGGCCTGGGCCTTAGAAGCCTCCACTCGCAATGCATAACCAGTATAAACAACCAAACTGCTGTACTAACTAACCAGTAGAGAGTCTAAGTCAGCAACACATACTTAACTCTTTTTTGCTTCTGCTTGTTTTGCATTTCTGAGGAATCCTGGTAGAGATGTTTGCAAGGGTGATGATGACACAGGACCCATTCACACTGACGTTTAACTCTAACTAACCTGTCTGCATGTTGACAGATGTTTCCGTCAGAATTTTCAGCCAGATTCACAGAGCTCCGTAATAGTCACACCCTGCCTAGCCGATATTAAGAAGAAAAAAAAACGCTCGCAAAGGTAGGCCAGTCTGAAGGCATTTTAAGTACTTTTACAAAAACCCAAGAATGCCTCTTTCTTTTTCATTGGTCTGAAAGGATTAAACTCTCATATATTTTCAGTGGTGGTTGCACTCCAGATTTGCTCTTGCATGTTGTCTGATCCCTTCACCCCCCCCCCCCCCCCCCGTGACCCTCAAACCCTAACGCCCATCCCCCTGAGAAGCTGGTTGGACCACGGCTGCTCCTTGTACCTCTGTGTCCCATTCAGCACCCATCTCTCAAACGCCTTTCCTCCTCAACCTGTGTGTTCATGCGTTCTGCACAGCTCTGTGTGTATGTCATATACATAGTGGACACGTCTCTCTGTTCCCCTATCTCCTCTTCTCACATCTGCATCGTCTCTCTCTGCTACCTACCTGGATTACCTTTCCTTTTGTTTTCCTCTTATGAGAAGACAAAAATATGACACTTTCCCAGCAGGTCTCTGGCTTCAGTGCTTCGGGGACCTAATGTCACTAGGCGTGATAACACGCTGGTTATTAATAGGCCCTTTTCCATCTGGCCATCCCTCATGGATGGCAGAAAGCCAGTGTGTCATGGATGATCTAAAATAACAATCAGTCTTCTCTTCTTGGCTACAATACTTATTAGGGTTTCATCATTAGAGCTAAACCAAAGGAAGCTAAGATGCTACAGATCTCAGTCTAAATAGGAAATATGATTAGTATGTTTTACATAAGGGTTATTTTCAATAGAGACTGCTCTAGGCCACTTCAGTATCTACTCAATAACAAGCCAATCCAAAATACACTGCATCATCAGCTTGATGCAGACAACAAGCTTCATTGTTCCTTTTTCATTTTGATTTTGTCCCAGCATCTTGTTCAAATGCATTTTTCTGTCATGTCACCCATGTTGTCCTTTTGTGTTTTACCCCACTTCATTTTATTTCAACAGCCACATCAATCATATTTTTCAAAAACATTCTCCACCTCATCCTATCTCACTGAGATAGTATTTGCTCTACAAATTCATCCACTGGTGTTGCACATTGTGATCACTGCCATCTTGGATTCAACTGATTTACCCCTCACCCAGCGGACAAAGTTTGGTACGTGACATCATAATGACATTTTTTGGGGGGGGCTGTAAATTGTTTTTCTGGTATGGTAGAGAAGACTTCATATAACTAGATTACAACCAGGTAAAGGCGACATGAAGATGTGATTGGAAAGACATTTTTTGGTTGTCATCTGGTCGTATAGCCAAATTACAACCAGATAAACATATTTTGATGGTTGCTAAAAAATAACAGTACAAAATGTCATTGCAACCAGTTTTGCCCGCTGGGCAGCCACTCCCTCTGTCCCTCCAGTAGACAGAATTCAATTTGTTGGGAGTGACTATAGTGAGATACTCAATATGAATTAGGAGCCCTAAGCGTTCCACCTTTCCTGGTGCCCCTGAGGCTCAGCAGTCGGCAGGCAAGACTCCACCAGTCCAGGCGCCAGAGAGGGCAGCCCTTTCCAAAGCTTATACATGGATCAATAGCATTATCCATTACAAACCTATTTAAATACACCTAGAGGGAGATTTGACTCCCTCGTGTGGCTCTCCACCTGGCCTGACAGGGATGACCAGATTTGGGTTTGTTTCTGCAGCTGGTGATGATGATCTCAAAAGGGAGGAGAAGGTGCCAATTGTTGGTCGAATCCTTTCTGTCATCTAAAATGACGACCATGTCTTCACTTTTCTTTAGTTTCCTTCTCTTTATATGTCATTGTGTTTGTCTCAAATGTCACACAATCACTACCACCATATTAAACAGATGTTTTTATTTTGGTTTTGTTTATACCATTTTCCTGTATAATGTTTCTTTCTTTATTTCCTTGTCTGAAACCTCTTGTTAAGAGGTTTTCAAGCCTCTCAAGCATGTAAAAAGTTGTATCTGTCCAAGCAAGATTTTTTTAAATATATCTGATTAAGTATTTGTATAGTTCAATGAGGTGTAAAATCTTCTCAAATGGTTTGAATCTGAGTGAGAATGATGACTATGTACATGATAATTATGTGTATGCATGTGCATGTATATGTGTATGTATGTGGGTGTGCCTTTCATACCAGATAGGTAATAAGTACAAATGTAGGACCAGCAGATTTTCATGTGATCTTCTTCAGTTTTATTTCTACATGCAAAGAGATCTGTAGAAAAACAAGACTACGCTATGATTAGTCCACACAGGGACTGATGGACTCAGGCTACCCAGCAAGCAAAATTCGGCACATGAAGTCTTAATGATGTAATGTTCTTGTTGTAAACTGGTGGAGAACACATCTAATAACCAGAGTTCAACAAATTGGTCTTTGTTACAACTGGATAAAGACGCCCTTTTCGTGACGAGACCAAGCCATCATGGGAAAGATGTCATATTTTGGTTGTTATCTGGTCAGATAATCAGATTTAATACAACCAGACAAAGAGGCCTTCTTGGTTGTTCAAAAGACATGAAAAAAAAAACTGTGTGCAACTTGACTATAACGGCATAAGAGACGCCATTGCAACCAGTTTTGCCATCTGGGTAAGTTTTCTGTGTCTGCCCTATGCAGTGAAACAGCCTCTCCATTATTCTCCATTGGCATCATACAATAGTCATTTTTCATACTGTACAGTGTGGTGGCTAATTTCTGCATTACCAAATGAGGAGAGTTACAAACACACCAGTCTGAGTTAAACTACATCTTTAATACTTAAGATAATTTTGCAAAAACACTTTGACCTTCAATAATGCACTCTCTCGAATGAACCATTGAAAAAGTAAGGTCTCTACACAACAATACAAAGAGTTTTTTATACCCAAGAATTCACTCCTTCAACGTACATTGACGAACCACAAATCTTAGGAACAGTTCATAAAGGTTAAGTTTTGTATGAAAAGATATCTATAAAACACAGCAGACAGCAACTGCTATATCAACAGTGTTCATTATATAGACCGGTGTCTGGTCTCCCTAGAACCGTCCCTCCCTGGTACGGTATAGAACAAAACCATTAGCTCATGTCCTCTGGAATGCTTTTTAGGCATTCTTATCAAAATACATCATAAATCTCCTCTGTCAGTGCTATCTCATAGAGGCCCATCCTCAGTAAGACACCTCTTGTTCCCACTCCTGGACAAGCTCACTGAGGGGAGTGACCTGCGCACAGACATTGTGGAGACAAATAATTGGTTCCCCATTAATCACGCCATCCCTTCACATGGTTTAAGAATAGGTAAAGACACATTCACATATGAAGACAATGTTTTATTCTAAAACATCTTAATTATCTATGTTACCCAACTAATTCTGATTCCTCCACCACAACAGTTGTGCAGTTCACTCTAACCAACATACTGTACATGCCATAAGACACAGACACACCTTCTCCATGATAAAGGTTGTGCATTCTAGGTGCTCCTGCCATCAGGATTTGGTCATATTCTCTCACAATTTACCACAAGTTTTTTCTACCTTCCCCTTCCCCTTTCTCACTATGTATTTCACACTCTTTTTGTTGTTTACAATGACTCTTGTTTTTGTTAAGAGAATGTCAGTGTTAATTGTTGTTCCCCATGTCAAGTCCAAATTCCCATGTCAAAATACAATAATGAATGTTTAAAATCTGAAAACAAAACAGAGAAATTGTATCACTTTCAGTTTTGTCACCAACTTTGGTAGTTGGTGACAAAAAAGTGTCCAGGATACATATTGTGGGTCCCCTACCCGTAGGAATGATATCACACCTGCCACTCATCTCACAACAATGTCTTTACATTAAAGATTAATAATACATTTTAAAGTATAGCCAATCGTAATGGAATACAGTTAAGTGTATCACAAAGTATAAAATATTTTCCCGAACCCACTGTGCTATGTGTTTTGTGTCCCAGTCTGTTCCTTATTATTGTTGATTATTGTGTAATCGTTATGTTGACTGTGACTATCCCTCCAGGTATCTGGATTCATACGATGGATCCTATGACTACAACTCCACTGCATGTAAAGAGCTCAGACAGGAGATTATGGATGTCAAAGTCCTGACCATGTGAGTGTATCGCCTGTGTTAGGAATGCAGTGATGGGCAGATAGGCCCTGGAGGACCATGTGAGTGTATCGCCTGTGTTGGGAATGCAGTGATGGGCAGATAGGCCCTGGAGGACCATGTGTGTCTTGCTGGTTTGTGTTCTCTCTCTGATTTAGATCTTAGATGAAACAACAAAGCCTGTGCACTCAGTTCTGACATTCAGGCCCATCCCTTGTTCTTTGATTTTTTGTTGTTGTTGTAAAGAATGATTTGATGATGGTGTGGTAGATACGGACAAGTAAGATAGATGGGAAAGTGGTCCAGACTGGCCTTGAACCGCTGTCGCCATGGAGATGTACAACCAGCAGCAGCTCTACCTCTAGAACAGACTCCGGCACAGGCCTACATGTTCTTAAGACTGTTCCACACCGTCCTACGTGTTCTTGAGGCTGTTCCACACCGTCCTACGTGTTCTTGAGGCTGTTCCACACCGTCCTACGTGTTCTTGAGGCTGTTCCACACAGGTCTACGTGTTCTTGAGGCTGTTCCACACAGGTCTACGTGTTCTTGAGGCTGTTCCACACAGGTCTACGTGTTCTTGAGGCTGTTCCACACAGGTCTACGTGTTCTTGAGGCTGTTCCACACCGTCCTACGTGTTCTTGAGGCTGTTCCACACCGTCCTACGTGTTCTTGAGGCTGTTCCACACAGGCCTACGTGTTCTTGAGGCTGTTCCACACAGGCCTATGTGTTCTTGAGGCTGTTCCAGCTAGTTATCACACCTGTAAGATGAGTGTGCCAGGCGACAGACAGACAGACAACAGCCCATGGCTCTGCCAGCAGTGACAGTGCAGTGACTGGCTTTCATTACACTACATCAAGCCCTCTGGTGCTTTACCTCCCTGAGCAAGTCAAATTCCACAATCATCAAGGGGGAATGTCAGTTCAAGGGCAGCTATTCAGAGACCTATTTCTGGCCATCACCATCTTCTCCTCAAGGCGTCAGTCAGAGGGAGTGCCTGGGCGCAATGCTAAACCCAGAGCCACAGAATCCAGTGTCATTCTCATGTTACACCTCAGCGCGTGTTTAATATTCATATCATAGAGCAGAGCCACATAGCATGCTGCAGTGTAGCTCCATGCAGCCCCATCCCTCTGTTGGTCAGTTTTATATACCTGTGCAGTTTCCACCCCTTCATTGTGACCAAATACTGAACATACACTGAGTGTACAAAACATTAAGAACACCTGCTCTTTCCATGACATAGACTGACTCGGTGACTTCAGGTGAAAGCTATGATGTAGATGAAGGGGAGTAGACAGGAAAATAAGGATTTTTAAGCCTTGAGACAACTGAGACATGGATTGTGTGTGTTCCATTCAGAGGGTGAATGGGCAAGACAAAATATTTAAGTGCCAATGAACGGGGTATGGTAGTAGGTGCCAGGCGCACAGGTTTGTCTCAAGAACTGCAACGCTGCTGGGATTTTCACGCTCAACAGTTTCCCATGCGTATCAAAAATGGTCCACCACCCAAACGACATCCAGCCAACTTAACACAACTGTGGGAAGCATTGGGGTCAACATGGGCCAGCATCCCTGTGGAATGCTTTCACCACCTTGTAGATTCCATGCCCCAATAAATTGAGGCTGTTCTGAGAGCAAAAGTGGGTGTAACTCAATATTAGGAAGGTGTTCTTAGTGTTTTGTATACGCAGTGTCTGGTATAGGACCATTTCCTTATTCTTAAACATACATGGATCACTTGACTATTCTCTTTGTCTGGTTTTTATGTGGGGTTTCCCTGGCCGTCTGCCAGGGTGAAGACGTCGGAGCTGTTTGAGAGATGGAGGAACCTGCAGGTGTGCAAGTGGCAGCAGAACATGGTGGAGACTAACAACTTCAAGTAAGCACAATTGACCCTCAAGGCATCACAGAGATGGCGTTACTAGTGGTCTTCTACCGTACATCACACACATTAGCCTCCTCCTTTGTGGTACTTCTACTCATTATCAACCGATCCATCTCCATCTGGTGTGACTAGCGTTGCAAAATTCCAGGAACTAGTTTTCAATAAAAAGGTTGGAGTCTCCCGGAATCAGTAGGTAATATGCAGGAAATCCGGAGTCCTCCAACCAGCTCTGATAAAACCATTGACACCTACGTGCCGTTTTCAAGGAATTGTTAAAAAAAATTTACTATTTGTTTTTGAATGTCATCACCTCTAGAAGAGCATAGTCAGAGCTACATATGTCCTATTATTCCACATTTAGTTCTATCGTCAGAGCCACACATGTCCTATTATTCCATCGTCAGAGCTACACACGTCCTATTATTCCACATTTAGTTCTATCGTCAGAGCTACACACGTCCTATTATTCCACATTTAGTTCTATCGTCAGAGCTACACACGTCCTATTATTCCACATTTAGTTCTATCGTCAGAGCCACACGTCCTATTATTCCACATTTAGTTCTATCGTCAGAGCCACACACGTCCTATTATTCCACATTTAGTTCTATCGTCAGAGCCACACGTCCTATTATTCCATCGTCAGAGCCACACACGTCCTATTATTCCACATTTAGTTCTATCGTCAGAGCTACACACGTCCTATTATTCCACATTTAGTTCTATCGTCAGAGCTACACACGTCCTATTATTCCACATTTAGTTCTATCGTCAGAGCTACACACGTCCTATTATTCCACATTTAGTTCTATCGTCAGAGCCACACGTCCTATTATTCCACATTTAGTTCTATCGTCAGAGCCACACGTCCTATTATTCCACATTTAGTTCTATCGTCAGAGCCACACACGTCCTATTATTCCACATTTAGTTCTATCGTCAGAGCTACACACGTCCTATTATTCCACATTTAGTTCTATCGTCAGAGCCACACGTCCTATTATTCCACATTTAGTTCTATCGTCAGAGCCACACGTCCTATTATTCCACATTTAGTTCTATCGTCAGAGCCACACGTCCTATTATTCCACATTTAGTTCTATCGTCAGAGCCACACACGTCCTATTATTCCACATTTAGTTCTATCGTCAGAGCTACACACGTCCTATTATTCCACATTTAGTTCTATCGTCAGAGCCACACGTCCTATTATTCCACATTTAGTTCTATCGTCAGAGCCACACGTCCTATTATTCCACATTTAGTTCTATCGTCAGAGCCACACGTCCTATTATTCCACATTTAGTTCTATCGTCAGAGCCACACGTCCTATTATTCCACATTTAGTTCTATCGTCAGAGCCACACGTCCTATTATTCCACATTTAGTTCTATCGTCAGAGCCACACGTCCTATTATTCCACATTTAGTTCTATCGTCAGAGCCACACACGTCCTATTATTCCACATTTAGTTCTATCGTCAGAGCCACACAGCAAGTAGCTGAATGATTTTCATGATCAGTAAGCATACATTGGTTGGAGAAAAAGTACATTTAGTCCAATGTTCCCCCTAATTTTTTTGGCACTGAGCAAATTTCGGGTCTGCTGAGCACAACTTGAACGTTGTGAAAATTCTGTGCAACTTCCAGCGCACATTTACTGTGAACACTGAGGCTGTACCTGCTTTAAGTTACAGTTTCAGACACTGATCAAGTAGACTACTGTGGCTATTTGATCATGATGTAGGCCTACCAGAGTGGCGTACCATCAAAAACAACAGAGAAAATGCATTCCATAACATTTTAACATGGAAATAGCTGTTCTATCATTCAGCCTACAGTAGCAGCCAATGTGTGGTGTTCAGTGTAGGCCTACATTCCATGAGACTTTTGAAAAAGGGATTGTAGGGATTCACATTAACCTGTTTATCCACTTGTCCTTCAGACAAGGAGGTGATTGAACATGTTGTGTTGTTTGATGCAAGAAACCACTACAAAATAAAATGCATTATTATTCGATACCATTATTATAGAAAATCAGACAAATTATGCTACCCTCTGCCTATTGGCTACTTAGCTTATTCAACATTGCCCCTTTAAGAAAAGCAAGCCCTTTACCTGACTTGCTTTTCAAAGATGTCTAGGAATGTAATGTTTTGTGCTCTTTTAAGAAGCAATCACTCCCCCATTGCTGACTACTAGCTATAACTGGGTTAATAACTCACTAACTAGTAAAGGATATGAACAAATGTGCACACACAGCTACATACAGCTCTCGCTCTGATCTAAAAAAAGTGTACCTACTCACGACAGCTTATTCTGTAAACACAGTCCAATTCAAAGTGAATGGCACAGATCTATATATGGCAATGGCATTTTTGCATAGGGATACTGAAGCTCTGATTGGTTATGCTATGCCGGTCTGTGTAGAGTACGGGCTGAGACACGCATTTCAATGCAATAGAATCCTACTCCGATGTGTTCTGCCTACAACAAAATATCTAATTATTACTATGTTTAGCCAACTGTACAAAGTTTCAGAGCCCACAAAGGATGGGAAAAACCTAAACCACTCATACTGGTCAGGTATAGCTCACTTTTTATTTTATATCACTCAAATATCCAATTAATGATAGTCAATATTGAGCAATATCGTGAGGCTATCGTCCCTCACATTTCTGAAATTACATGATCAATTGATGTTCACTGAAAAGCATGCAGTTACTTGCTGTATAACTCTGACGGAGCTAAATGTGCAAAATTGTTTTGCATGGTAATTCAAGTATATTAAAATATAAATATTACAACTAAATAGTTCACTTTTATTTAACAATCCCTTGAAAACGGCACACAGTTGTCAATGGTTTTAGTAGAGCTAGCGGTCAGCTTGCCCCCCAGCAGGCAAATCGAACGCTCTGCACCTTATTGTGACATTTATTGATAACGACCTATACTACCAATCACATAGCCTGATATATAGAGAGAGACATCTGAGCAATCTTTATTGTGTGACTGTAACCCAACTTCTAGAGAGACTTTCTATTGCAGGGGTGCAAAGTTCTGTTCCTCAAGGACCAGGACTGCAGTGTTGCTCGTTTTTCCAGCAGCCTTGTTCGACTACAGTTTGTTTGGATCCGACAGGAACTCCGTCCTTCTTTTGTTCTCTCCACTAGGATGTCTCTGTCGCGTTGCTGTAATGCACCCTCCTTCTTGTTCACCACCAAGAGGAACACCCCAGCAGGCACCAAGCTGAGGTATGAGGTGGACACCAGTGGCATCCTGCCCATCACTACTGAGGTCTTCAAGATGTTCCCCGATGTGAGTGTTCCAACTATAACAACATATACTATAGCATCCTGTAAGACTACCTGTCATCCATGCATCCAATGCTATACCTCCCACCCTAACGTGATGGAACTGACACTGGTTCCGTTCCATTTAAAGGACATGCCGTACTCCAAGTCCCAGTTCAAGAAATGTGCTGTTGTTGGAAACGGAGGAATCATCAAGAACAGCAAATGTGGGAAGGAAATTGACTCAGCAGATTTTGTGTTTAGGTACACAGCATTTTCATCCCGTAGTGCTATAAATATTTCCCAGCATCACTTGAGCTGATTTATTTTTGTCTGCAGATTTCACATGGCAAGATATAGATTTGAACTACTTTCAATCTGCTCAGGTCTTCTCAGAATCTGCATTGAATAATGTGAATAATTCTCCTTCCTTCAAAGATGCAACATACCACCCATCAACAAGAAGTATTCGGCTGATGTAGGCTCCAAAACGGATCTGGTGACGATTAATCCAAGTATTATAACAGAGAGGTACTGTAGGCTATGTCACCAAAAAAGTGTATTGCCATTAACATTGCATTGTCATTGTGCCACACACACACACATACACACACACACACACACAGACAGACAGAACATCTAGACGTGAAATGTATTAACGGCGGCAGTTACAATGGGTGTGCACTTAATGAAATGTAATGTTGGGGCACAGAGCTGCAGCACTCACATCTGCTCCTCTCAAACACACACCCCCTTTCCTCCCTCCTTTTAAACACAAATCGCTTACCTCTCCTCTCCTCCTCCACCAGGTTCCAGAAGCTAGAGAAGTGGCGGAGGCCATTTTATGAGGTTCTTCAGAACTATGAGAACTCGTCGGTGGTCCTACCCGCCTTCTACAACACGCGTAACACTGATGTCTCCTTCCGAGTAAAGTACATGTTAGACGACTTTGACTCCCAGAGGGGCGTGTTCTTCTTCCATCCTCAGTACCTGCTCAACGTGCAGCGCTTCTGGGGTGTCCAGGGTGTCCGTGCCAAACGCCTCAGCAGCGGCCTGATGCTGGTCACCGCCGCCATGGAACTGTGCGAGGAGGTCCACCTCTACGGCTTCTGGGCGTTTCCCATGAACCCCTCAGGCATCTTCATCACGCACCATTACTACGACAACGTCAAGCCCCGCCCCGGGTTCCACGCTATGCCCCACGAGATCTTTAACTTCCTGCACATGCACACGCGAGGCATCCTCCATGTACACTCGGGAGCCTGCACGTGATTGTGAACCGGAGTCACGCCCACACCGCAATGTATCGTGGGGAGTCACCATTTACCCCTGTTTTTGTCTGTTGTACATTTTTCATATCTTAATTGAAAGGTACAATGTTTTCTTTCTTACAGTTGACAAGAGAGCCTTTTACACTCACACCGTATATCTGGGCTCTCTACAGTAGCTCCATGAATCGGAGGTTGCTTGCTTTAATGCAAACACTGTCTACTTAATGTGTTTCTTACTCTCTTGCTGAATAAGCAACTCCAACGACCGCCGGTATTTCTGATTCTGTTAATGTAGGTTGCTTGTTTTAATGTAAAGTGGTCTTTCCTAGTGGTGTCGTTTCTGTGAAATCTTAGTGGCTCGGTGGTACTACTGCTGTACAGAGATGTTGGTTTGAACTCAACGTTGCACAAGTATTTACACTGAAATAGGGCCACTCTGTGTGTCCCTCACCTCCTCCTGTACCTTGTCTTTGCCAATTCCTGTGTTATGATTCCCACCCACCTATGTGCTCTCTTTCTCAGACACTGTGGTTGAGGCAGCTTTTATGTATGTCTGTGTAAAAAGCCTGAACACTATTGATGTTGTAGCAAATCCAAAATATATCTTCAAAGATCCAACAGTTCAACTTTCTGTTGTCCAGCTACATTAACCTGTTTTACATGGGTAAATATTTCATATAAAACACTGTTAACACTCCTGACCAGAGATTACCTTTTTCACAGGTCCACTTTCTTCTGTATAACTAACTTGCCAAACACTAGAAGATATCCTTGGATATTATTGGTGAAATGGTGGTGTTTTAATTGCTCGCTGTTTTTGGACAAAGGCCAGATGATTAATATTTTATAATCTCCACCACCATAGTAAAATCTCTGACCTCCAGAACAGACAGTCCTAGTCACGCTGCATGGCCAGGAGTGTTTCCTCACCTTGGGACCTGACTGGGAACACTCTAGGTCCTAGTTGTAGCCTATATTATGTTATATCCTGTAACTAGGGCTTGGAGGTTTTCCTGGTCAGGTCACAGTCAGAGAAAAACACCCTGGCCCTAGTTATTGGGCACTGTTGAGCAATCTGATTTGTCGCTGTCATTCATGTCTTAAAACCACGCTGCCTTACGATATAACTGTACAAATCCTCTCTCAGATATGCAATTCCCTCCTGCATCACTTATCTAACGGATGATCGTATCAAACAAACTCTTGGTCTTACTGTCTGCTGACTCAGCGTAACCTCATTAAGAAAAGGGTCACTTCTGCTGTTGAAATGATGTAATATTCTATAATTACTGTAAAATAGAATTCCATTTGCATACTCGTGATGCTGTGCATGATGATACTCTATTATTTGCTTTGTGTGTGCCTGCAACCACCACTGAAATATGTTTACAATGATCAGCTTCTGCTAAAGCTCCCAGTGCACTGCGAGAGATGGAACCTTTACATCACCGAACCTTGAATAGATTTTAAAAGAGAATTGAGTGATGGATGCACTTTTTCACAGACGATGGAAAGGAATGACTATTATCTCCCCGTTTAGAAATAAGATCATTATTGTCACTGCATCGTGTCATTTTCCCTTTGTGACAATGTTGTACCCTTGAAAGCATTGTGGATCTCGGCCTTGGAATGCTGTATGTTTCTATTAGTATTTATTGTGTTTAACTGTGACAGAGTAGAGGAACGTTGCTGACTGAACTGAAAACATAGGATCATTCTTCTGTACATGCAATGCCCCAAATTACCATGATATTTAAAAGACATAACTCCTAAAAAAGAAAATGTGGACGATTGTTTCTTTCACCTGTAACTCAGTCACACAGATTGTGTGTAAAAGACAAAATGCACAAGGTCAATTTATTCAATCTGTATGAGCACATTAAACATTTTTAGTTTGACTCAGAATCACAAAATATCATACATTTTAAAGAGTAAAAAAGAACTAAGTAGAAGAATTGGTCTGAAAATGAATGGATAGAATTAATACAGCTCGAACAGTGATACGAAACCTATATTCTGGATCATTCTTTATATTGTGTCTGTAAATAAACTTGTTTGGCTTTTCTGCTTGTCTTGCTCATTTTGTTTCTATATATAAACATATGACCTACACAGGAATATGGATTTGGGTCAGGCATTTTTGTCAACCAATCATTTTAACCCTCCAATCACCACACAGCCAAAATCTACTGTACTAACACTGCAAATGGAAAACGCAGCATAGCATTATAGGCAATTGAATACACCCACTGGGCACAGAAGTCAATTCAGCTTGTATTCCACATTGGTTCAATGTAACTCAACCAGTGTGTACCCTGTGCGTAGCATTTGGAGTATTTTTCAAACTATAATCCGTTTGAAGTGAGTGAAATTAAACATGACAGGAAAATGTCATTTCTCCCAATGAAGGACAGCGAATGCAATCTTTTCATCTGAAGAGAAGTCTTCTGTCTCCAGTTGATGGGCACATCCGGGCCATGATCATTAGGGCATGCAACAGAAAATGAACGTCGCTTATGACAAGTCCAAGTAGTTCCTCAGTGTTTCAGTCAGTTTTCTTTCGTTTGGTGCATAATGAGCACACACCTGTATGTGCTCCAAATGGATGGTCCGCAACCACATGGTGTAGAATTTACCAATTTACCGACTCGTTTCGGGTCAGTTGACCTCTGGTTTGTCTGCTCCAATTAGCTCCTTAAGCAAAGCTACTGTCAGTGCCTCAATAATTAAGCAGACGTGGTGTCTATGTCCTGTCCGCTCACTGAATCACTAACGGAAGGCTGCTACTGCTGCCTTTACAGATGTAGGATCATAATTTAACCGTCCTGTTGTTGAAGGAAATGCAAACTTGTAGTGTAATCAAGGTTTAAAAAGGCTGCTAAAGTTTGTAATTTCCACTTTAACATTTTAGACTTGATTTGCCCTGCAAAAAAAATCCATAAATTATAATCCACATAAAAATGTACATTTCCTGTTGCTGCAGGATTATTTTCCAGCTGTGTGAAACTGGCTCAAATTAAGATACGGCATCTGTACATCATGGTCAAATCCAACTGAGTCACCATATACCATAACTATTAGGTGCAATAGGAATACACCCATATTCACCTGCCATGGCAGTGAAATCTGAGAAAGACCATGCCATTGTATATGAGATGTTGAAACCCCACACGTATCGTCTATCAAGTAATGTTGGACACACATGACCTGGATAAATCAATGAAACTCCTACAGATGTAGGATCTTAATTTGAGCCAGTTTGCTACAGCAGGAAAATAATCCTGTAGTAACAGGAAATGTGAATTGTTATGTGGATTATAATTCATATACATTTTTCATAAGGGCAAATCAACTCTGAGATGTCAAAGCGGAAATTACAAGCTTAAGAAACCTTTTTTGACCTCAAATACAAATGCATTGCAGGAAAGTTCTCCTGCAACAAGGTCATCAAATTAAGATCCTACATCTGTAGGTGATGTGATACACTCCATACCTACACACCATGAATGAGATATCAAGGCAGACCTGGCCTACAGTATAGTATCCACCACCATGTGCACCATATACTGTGCATTCGGAAAGTATTCCGACTCCTGGACTTTTTCCACATTTTGTTACATTACAGCCTTATTCTAAAATGTATTAAATAATTTTTATCCCTCATCCCACAATACCCCATAATGACAAAGCGAAAACAGGGTTTTGAAATAAAAAATCGAAATACATAATTTACATAAGTATTCAGACCCTTTGCTATGAGACTCGAAATTGAGCTCAGGTGCGTCCTGTTTCCATTGATCATCCTTTAGATGTTACTACAATTGGATTGGAGTCCACCTGTGGTAAATTTAATTGATTGGACATGACTTGGAAAGGCACACATCTGTCTATATAAGGTCTCACAGTTGACAATGTATGTCAGAGCAAAAACCAAGCCATGAGGTCAAAGGAATTGTCCGTAGAGCTCCGAGACAGGCTTGTGTCGAGGCACAGGTCTGGGGAAGGGTACCAAAACATTTCTGCAGCATTGAAGGTCCCCAAGAACACAGTGGCCTCCATCATTCTTAATTGGAAGAAGTTTGGAACCACCAAGATTCTTCCTAGAGCTGGCTGCCCGGCCAAACTGAGCAATCGGGGGAGAAGGGCCTTGGTCAAGGAGGTGACCAAGAACCCGATGGTCATTCTGACAGAGCTCCAGGGTTCCTCTGTGGAGATGGGAGAACCTTCCAGAATGACAACCATCTTTGCTGCACTCCACCAATCAGGCCTTTATGGTAGAGTTGCCAGACAGAAGCCACTCCTCAGTAAAAGGCACATGACAGCCCGCTTGGAGTTTGCCAAAAGGCACCTAAAGAACTCTCAGACCATGAGAAACAAAATTCTCTGGTCTGATGAAACCAAGATTGAACTCTGACCTGAATTCCAAGCGTCACATCTGGAGGAAACCTGTCACCTTCTCTACTGTACAACATGGGGGTGGCAGCATCATACTGTGGGGATGTTTTTCAGCGGCAGGGACTGAGAGACTAGTTAAGATCAAGGAAAATATGAACGGAGAAAAGTACAGAAAGATCCTTGATGAAAACCTGCTCCAGAGCGCTCAGGGCCTGCTGGAAGAGTTCACCTTCCAGCAGGACAAAGACCCTAAGCACACAGCCAAGACAATGCAGGGGTGGCTTCGGGACAAGTCTTCAAATGTCCTTGAGTGGCCCAGCCACTTGAACCAGATCGAACTTCTCTGGAGAGACCTGAAAATAGCTATGCAGCGACGCTCCCATCCAACCTGACAGAACCTGAGAGGATCTGCAGAGAAGAATGGGAAAAACTCCCCAAATACAGTATCAAGTTTGTAGCGTCATACCCAAGAAGACTCGAGGCTGTAATCGCTCGCCAAAGATGCTTCAACAAAGTACTTATTAAAGGGTCTGAATTCTTATGTAAATGTGATATTTCAGTTTAATAGGTTTTATACATTTGCAAAAATGTTAAAAAAACTGTTTTTGGTTTGGCATTATGTGGTATTGTGTGTAGAATGATGAGGGAAAACAACAATTTAAGACATTTTAGAATAAGGCTGTAACGTAACAAAATGTGAAAAAAGTGAAGGGGTCTGAATACTTTCCCGAATGCACTGTATAGGCCTAATGCATTTCACAGGCCTAGCATAATACTGAAACCGTTGAGCTGTCAGAACCACTGATGGGTATTTAGATGTACAGGGTAGGCCCCCGAAACAAGTCAAAACCATTTCCTGTGCAGCAAAAAAGCGTATTTGAATTGAGAATGTGTGTAACTAAGTTTCCCAGATCCTACATACACTATGTATCAAGCTCAGTGTAGCATTTAGAGGAATAAAACACAGTCAATATCAGCCAAAACATTTGACACTGACCGAGAAGCCACAAGAATCACAATGTTCCCCTTTAAACATGGACCTTTCAACACAACCAACCTGTCTGAATCCTAACCAAGTAAACTTCAATCACTGTGTCTCTCCTCTTACAGTATAATCACAAAGCTTTCTCTGTTTTCACTTGTTCTAATTAAATCCAAGTTCACTTTCCACTGAATGATGTTCTCATGCTTATTTAAAGAGGCGACATGGTCTATAAAGAGAGCAGAGTACAAGTGATTGACCTCATGATCTTCAGGTCACCTCACTAGCAGGTACGGAGGAGAAGATTCAGAGAAGTCAGCCCGGTTATAAAGAAAAATCTTTTTAAAATGAAGAGGTCGGGTAGGGATACAGGTGAGCAGTGATCCAGTTGTGTACATGCAGGTTGTCACATTGATTATGATGATCAGCAGTTGATAGGATATGGATGAAGAGGTAAGTCCTTAAGAAGGTAAGAAATTCATTATTTGTTTATGATGGGTTCCAAAAGGGTTCTTCGGCTGTCCTCATAGGAAAACCCTTTTTGGTTCCAAGTAGAACCCTTTTGGATTCCATGTAGAACCCTTTTGGATTCCATGTAGAACCCTTTTAGATTCTGGATAGCACCTTTTTTGTATGGTGCTGCATTCTGAATGGTAGATTATCACCACAAAATTATACATTTCACATCAATATCAACAATGGGAAAACTAGTCGTCAACTGTATTGTAACATCCCACAGCTGTCTGAATACATGTGTGGGGTTGAATGTGATTACCTCAACTGAGCATGTGGAAAGTAAAGGTCCTGAGTGTATTGGCCTGACTGGAGACCGTAGTAGACTGCCTCTTCATTCATTGTTTCTGAAATTCATGGTGGGAAACTGTACTGGGGGAGAAGGTGGTGTAGGCTTATCAAAGTCAAATGCAAATCAGACCAAAAGTCCTAGAAGCCTACCTGACTATTTTCTGTCATCTGACAGTGCTGCACTGTTTTTATGGACCTTGTTGATAACCTGGAAGCTTGCCAGAAAACACAATAAAATATTGATCAGTGGTATGGCCGGTTCTGTCATGTACTACATCAGACAATGGAAAAGTGTTTCATTGTTGAATCAATATCATCAGTGGTGGAAAAAGTACCCAATTGTCATACTTGAATAAAAGTAAAGATACCTTAATAGAAAATGACTCAAGTTAAAGTGAAAGTCACCCAGTAAAATACTACTTGAGTAAGAGTCTAAAACTATTTGGTTTAAAATATACTTAAGTGTCAAAAGTAAATGTAGTTGATCAAATATACTTAAGTAACAAAAGTAAAAGTATAAATCATTTCAAAGTCCTTATATTAAGCAAACCAGACGGCACCATTTTTTGGTTTTTTAAATTTACGGATAGCCAGGGGCACGCTCCAACACTCAGACATAATTTACAAATGAAGCATGTATTTAGTGAGTCTACCAGATAAGAGGCTGTAGGGATGACCAGGGATGTTCTTTTGATAATTGTGTGAATTAGACAATTTTACTGTCCTGCTAAGCATTCAAAATACAATGAGTATTTTTGGGTGTCACGGAAAATGTATGGAGTTAAAAGTACATCATTTTCTTTAGGAATGTATTGAAGTAAAAGTAAAAGTTGTCAAAAAATATAAATAGTAAAGTAAAGTACAGATACAAAAAAAACCTACTTAAGTAGTACTTTCAAGTATTTTTACTTAAGTACTTTACACCACTGAATATCATCTAATCCTTAGAGACCTCAAACAATTGGTGAACCGTATTGGAATAAAGAGTTAAGTAATTTATGGTCTGTAATGAGAGTTGCAGAAAAGAGGTTCCTAAAATGTAAAGAACAATCAATGTATCTTTGAAAATAAGCTAAGATTTTTTAGGAGGAGATTCAGAAGGGGTCCAGCATTGCATCTCAAACAACTGCAAAGTAACAACTCTCAGCAATTTTGGAATCAATAAACTGGGCCCGAAAAGAGTTATGAAAATACCCATGGAAATCACATTGGAAAATGGTGAACTTGAACATAAGAAAAATGGTATATTAGATAACTGGGAGAATGATTTTGCTAACCTATTTTCAGGCAACAATATAACATCTGTGTTGATGACTTTTTAAATTGTACTTGTAACTTAAAAAATGGGATGGAAATTGAGATGAATAGGGCTGGATACACCTCAAACTCATTCCGGAATGCGAATTTGACTAAGGAGGAAGTTAGGAAGGCTATTGAGAAAGCAGAAACAAGAAAATAAACAGGAATAGAGGAGCTACCAAATGAAGTTACTGCAGACTCTATTCTGTCTTTTTCAAATGGTATCATTCCTTCAACTGGGTACAGATCCATCATTAAACCAATCCCAATCATCAAAGTAATATCCACAGGTCCCATTAAATTACAGAGGCATCTGAATTACTAGCACAGTCTACAAATTATACTCGGCTATCTTAAACAACAGGTTGACTCAGTATTTTGAAATGTCAGGTTTTCTTGTAGATGAGAAGAATGGGTTTCATAAAAACAGAGCTTGTATAGATCGCATTTACACTGTATCCACTGTGATTAGAGCCAGACTATGAGACTGTAAACCTACATATGTATGTTTTATTGATTTACAAAATACCTTAATTGGGTAAATAGATATCTTTTTGCTTTCAAACGTATAAATGCTGGAGTGGATGGTAAATGCTGGATGGTTTCCTATACAGAGCTCCAGTCTCCTGTAGACAGGTAAATGAGTTGAAGACTGGATGGTTTCCTATACAGAGCTCCAGTCTCCTGTGGACAGGTAAATGAGTTGAAGACTGGATGGTTTCCTATACAGAGCTCCAGTCTCCTGTGGACAGGTAAATGAGTTGAAGACTGGATGGTTTCCTATACAGAGCTCCAGTCTCCTGTGGACAGGTAAATGAGTTGAAGACTGGATGGTTTCCTATACAGAGCTCCAGTCTCCTGTGGACAGGTAAATGAGTTGAAGACTGGATGGTTTCCTATACAGAGCTCCAGTCTCCTGTGGACAGGTAAATGAGTTGAAGACTGGATGGTTTCCTATACAGAGCTCCAGTCTCCTGTGGACAGGTAAATGAGTTGAAGACTGGATGGTTTCCTATACAGAGCTCCAGTCTCCTGTGGACAGGTAAATGAGTTGAAGACTGGATGGTTTCCTATACAGAGCTCCAGTCTCCTGTGGACAGGTAAATGAGTTGAAGACTGGATGGTTTCCTATACAGAGCTCCAGTCTCCTGTGGACAGGTAAATGAGTTGAAGACTGGATGGTTTCCTATACAGAGCTCCAGTCTCCTGTGGACAGGTAAATGAGGTGAAGACTGGATGGTTTCCTATACAGAGCTCCAGTCTCCTGTGGACAGGTAAATGAGTTGAAGACTGGATGGTTTCCTATACAGAGCTCCAGTCTCCTGTGGACAGGTAAATGAGTTGAAGACTGGATGGTTTCCCACTCCGTTTCGAGTCAAACAAGGCGATGTGCTTTCCCCAACTTTGTTTGCCCTTTTTCTAAATGCCTTGGCCCAGCAAATCAAGCATGCTAACCTAGGAGTTAAATTAGATGAGACAACTTTGGGGATACTATTATACGCAGGTTATATTGTCCTCCTTGGAGAGAGTGAGTTTGATTTGCAATGTATTTTGAACACTGTCAAGCTCTGGTGTACCAGAGGGAGATGAATGATTAACCCAAATAAAACCCAGGTAATGCTCTTCAGAAAAAGGGTAGAGGAAGAAGTATTCATGACTTTTCTTTTGGAACAATAATCCTAAAGTACACTTGCTCATATACAGTGCATTCGGAAAGTATTCAGACTTTTTCAACATTTTGTTACGTTACAGCCTTATTCTAAAATGTATTAAATCATTTTTTCCCGCTCATCAATCTACCTACAATAGTCGATAATGACAAAGCAAAAACAGGTTTTCCAAAATATTTTTTATAGACATTTGAAAAATATTCTAAAAACCAGTTTTTGCTTTGTCATTATTGGCTATTGTGTGTAGATTGATGAGGAATATGTATTGTTTAATCCTTTTTAGAACTATGCTGCTGGAATCTGGGGTTGTAAAAAAGCCAAAACAGCAAACTCTATTCAGAATAGAGCCAAACAATGTTTTTTGGCAGTGCATAAGTTTGCCCCAAACCTTGCTATTCAATGAGACATGGTTTGGGAGCCCATGAAATAAGTCAGAGGGGTGAAATGATTAGGTTATGGAACCGTGTTATTGATATGCCAGAAGACAGAATAACAAACATGGTTTTCAACTAGGATAAAACACAACTACCCTTGGACAAAGGAACTCAATGACATATTTAAGGAAGCTGATCTACAACACATACTGTATTTAGAAATAATTTATGACGCAATATCAACATGATCAAACACAAATGAACCCTAAACTACAAAGAAGAATGGTCAACTGACAGCTAGGACCCAGAACCTTATGTCACCTCCCACCTAACCAGAAACTAAAGGTCCTTGTGTGCCCAGTTGATAACCGGGATACTGCCTCTGGAAATTGAAGTCGGTAGGATCAATGCCATAAACAAAGAAGAGTGGCTATATACAGTACAGTCTGCGATGTAGGGGAGATTGAGAATGAACTGCACTTTTTATTTTACTGTACATTATATGATGATTTAAGAGAAACCTTGTTTGAAAAAATGCTAACAACAGAAACAGAACTATTATGTAGTAGTGTTCCTGGTTGCAAATTTGATCTCCAAATCTTGGAAGACATGACAAGAGAAGTTCTATACTTTAAAGGTTTTTGTTTTGTTTTCTCAATTGTATGTCACTGCCGTATATAATGTATACTGCATTTGAACATCAGTGGAGGCTGCTGAGGGGAGGTCCGCTCACAATAATGGCTGGAACTGAGCGAATGGAATGGCATCAAACACATGGAAATAATGTGTTTGATACTATTCTACCTATTCAGCTCCAGCCATTATCACGAGCCTCTCCTCCCCAATTAAGGTGACACCAACCTCCTGTGGTGAACATATATATATACATTCTTTATTTAGCTACAGCAAATGCAGCGTTTTATAAGTCCATGTGGGCTGGGCATCCTGAAGATGCACAACACTATAATAATAAAACAAATCAATCAGTCAGTCATGTAGCTATTGTTTAGATATGCTCTGAGGTTAACTGCTGAGACGAGACCTGACTATCTGCAGTCATTTGTGGATTGGGTATCATCAGACAGTTGATTATAGAGATATGAAGAATATTATGCCTGATCACTTTCCCTCCTCTCCAATCCCCTTCCTTAATCTCCTTCCCCCTAACCGCCTCCCGTCTAGATGATCCGGTATCTGGTAGCAGCAATAAGCCTAATGGAGTGGTTTGGCTCATGCACAGGTGCAGATATGTATACGAAAGGTTATGCAGTGTGCGACATTTGCACATGAACTTGGTTACGGAATAATAAATCGTCTGAGGTTACTGTTTTCTTAAAACTTCTCAACCCTCAACAGGAGGTAGTGCTGTCTTTTTCATTTGTTTTAGCATTCATAGAATGCAGGATATCAAAGTACAATGCAGTACTACTTGAGATTGGATTTTTATCCAGGATTAGATCAAGTGTTACTTTGCCTGTAGCTTTGTGTAAGTGGTTAACCTGTCTTATCGTCTGTCGTCTATTTGAATCGTTTGTCCATGTGAATTAAACATGGGTCTGTGTGATTAAAACATGTTTTATTCAACTCCATTTAAAAGAGTAGGAGAAACGGCTTAAGAGATGTCCTGCATTTCCTGATTAAACAAGCAAACTGAAACCACAACAATGCACAGTATTTAACCTACACCAAACTCTAGTAAGAAGGCTACAGTAGATGATAGTTTGGATATCACAAGCTGAATAACTTGTTCTTGCAGGCAGGGGTCAGAGGTGAGGCTGGGTTGACCTGACTCCTTCTAAACAGCAGAGGTCAGCATGGATGGAGCTTTACTGAAGGTGTGACTGAAGTAGCTGTATACTATACATGATTTGTATTAGGCGTTATAAACTGGGTGGTTCGAGCCCTGAATGCTGATTGGCTGACAGCCGTGTAACATCAGACCATATACCACGGGTATATTTTTTTACTGCTCTAATTACGTTGGTAACCAGTTTATAATAGAAATAAGGCACGTCGGGGTTTGTGTTGTATGTTATATGTGGCATTGTACATAAGAACAGTGCTTAGCCGTGGAATATTGGCCATATACCACACCCCCTCAGGCGTTATTGCTCATTTATAGAACTTTTCATCATAATGCATTATACAGCTTGGTCATAATACTCTATGAATGTAGTTATAGATGTTTATGAACAACTCATAAGGCCTTACTAATGAGCTTATAATAAAGTGTTACAGAAAACACTAAATGGTGTTGATTAGCATGAAATGCTGTTTTCTTTGGTCAAAAACATCTGAACTGATTTTTTTGTTTTACTTTATGGTTAATGGTTGTCAGATACTAAATATTTGCTACAACTACATTCTCTAACCAGCTCTCTGAGGTGCAAAGTGGATCAATAGCACCAGCCATAAGATAATCATTGTTTGGACATTCATCTTAGAGCTGGACTTTTAGTTTGACTATAGACTAGCTGCAGGTAAGATCTCCATGCATAGGACTAATATGAGTTCAATACACTTAGGCCCTGTATGTTCAGTCATGTCCTGCGGTTGTTCATGATAATGCATTATGTGTGTCCAGGCGTGTTAGGTGGTGGAGAGGGGTGTGTGTTGTGTTTGTGCTTGTAGGTGTGCGCGTGTACGTGTGCTTGAGTGTGCACGTAGGTAAAAGCGAGACGCCCCCGGCCCGTAAAGCGATCCTGACACTATGAATAATGGAGAACACAGCGCGGGGCAGAGAGGATAAGTTCTCTCGGCAAGGCTCCTTTTTCACAGGGCTTTCTCCTGTGGGTCACGTGAAGCCAGTAATTTTTCATGAGCAGAGCGTGTTGGCGGCCCTGCCCCAGGAGGAGCGCTCCTAGCCAGACAGAGCTCCCTGCGGCCCCAGCATCCTCCTCCCGCAAACCCACACACCAGCCAGTCCAGTCCAGTGTACCCAGGGGCCACTGCGTGGCCTGCCGCCACGGGTCAAATGAATTGTCTTACAACTCCAGAAACTCAAGGAAGCTCTTACGAAACTGAAGGCCAGGGAAGCGGATGAATAAAATATGCCCTCAAAAGAGAAAAAAACTGCAGGAACGGAGGAAACTGAAGAGGTGGATTGCGACGTGGAGGAAAAGGAGCCAAAACCGAAAGGGAAGAGCAAGTCTGACGCCAACGGAGACACCAAGCCAGACGGAGAGAAGAAGAGGAAGAAACACAAGAGCCCAGAGGAGTCTGAGGAGGAACCAGAGAAAGAGAGGAAGAAAAAAGGGGAACGCCACGATAAGGTGAAAGAGAAAAAAGAAAAGAAGAAAAAGAAAGCAGAAGATGATGCAGAGAAGGGGGAGGGGGATGAAGTGATTGAAAATGAGGAAGAGGGAGATGACGAGCAGAACAACAATGACACCATCAAAACCAAACCCAAGAAGAAGAAATCCGAAGAAGAGGACATGACTGAGGGAGAAGTTAAAGAGGAAAAGAAGAAGAAGAAGAAAAAGAAGTCGTCTTCCGAGGGAGACCAACAGGAAGAGGAAGAGATGGGGTCCAAAGGCAGGAAGTCCAAAGATGGAGGGAAGAAGAAGAAGAAAGCTCAGGATGAGGAGCCCCTCTTGGAAGATCAGGAGGGAGAAGAAGAAGACTCCAAGAAGAAAAAGAAGAAGAAGCCTAAGAAGGGATCGGCTGACAGCGATGAGGACAAGAAAGACAAGAAAGGGAAGAAAGGGAAGAAGCCCAAGGCCAAGCAGGTGGATTACGCTGAGATCTACTACAATGAGCTGATGACCTACCAAACGGACTCCTCCGATGGCTATGAGGACGAGTACCACAAAAAGAAAGGTAGGACCATGGGACGTCTCCCAGCTAGGGCATGACAGTATCTCTACATAGTTCAGCTGTAAGTCTGGGTTGTAAGGTACTCCAGTTCTAAGCAGTGCTGTATTCTGAAGTGGCACTGAGTTCTATTTCTACAGCCAAGCTGGACTCTACTGTGTTGTTGTAGAGCCTGTCTGGGGATCCCTCTGTGATTGTCCCTGGATGAAAGCTCAGTGTGTTCCACATGAATGGAGCCCCACAGAGACTGAGAGGCCGACAGCTGCTTAGAGTCAGGCTGGGGCCAGGGCCTAGGGCCAGGGTTGGGAGGAAAGGTTGGGGTAGAGCTGAGAGCAATGCTGGGGCCAGGAGCAAGGACTGAGACCAGACAAACACATACACAGACACACAGACACACACACACAGACACACACACACACACACACACACACACACACACACACACACACACACACACACACACACACACACACACACACACACACACACACACACACACACACACACACACACACACACACACACACACACACACACACACACACACACACTAAGCTGGGCCTTACTGAAAGAGCTATAGCAAGCCTTTTCCATAGCTCACTAAAGACCATTTTCCATTTAAAAGAATAATGTTAATGGTAGGTTTCATCTTTACATTGCACTGCTAGTAAAAGCAGCTGACACAAAAGCAGATCTATATTTAGTCTGCTCTGTGACTGTGATGGAGATGCAGTTTAGGTGTCTGTCTTCTCAGTTACCTGGCTTTGATAAAGTGAGGCTTGGCTGAAGGCTTGGCCTGCTAACCTAGGCTCCAGAAGGAGAACTCTCTATCTTCTACACATATCAGCTCAGGTTTATCAGGTCACATCTCTTTTTCTAATCATTTATCAGGTCTCTCTCTGAGATCAGGTTTTATCATCTCTCTTTATCAGGTCTCTCTCTGAGATCAGGTTTTATCATTTCTCTTTATCAGGTCTCTCTCTGTGATCAAGTTTTATCATCTCTCTTTATCAGGTCTCTCTCTGTGATCAGGTTTTATCATCTCTCTTTATCAGGTCTCTCTCTGAGATCAGGTTTTATCATTTCTCTTTATCAGGTCTCTCTCTGAGATCAGGTTTTATCATTTCTCTTTATCAGGTCTCTCTCTGAGATCAAGTTTTATCATCTCTCTTTATCAGGTCTCTCTCTGAGATCAGGTTTTATCATTTCTCTTTATCAGGTCTCTCTCTGTGATCAGATTTTATCATCTCTCTTTATCATCTCTCTTTATCAGATCTCTCTCTGTGGACAGGTTTTATCAAATCAAATCAAATGTATTTATAAAGCCCTTCTTACATCAGCTGATGTCCCAAAGTGCTGTACAGAAACTCAGCCTAAAACCCCAAACAGCAAGCAATGCAGGTGTAGAAGCACGGTGGCTAGGAAAAACTCCCTAGAAAGGCCAGAACCTAGGAAGAAACCTAGAGAGGAACCAGGCTATGAGGGGTGGCCAGTCCTCTTCTGGCTGTGCCGGGTGGAGATTATAACAGAACATGGCCAAGATGTTCAAATGTTCATAGATGACCAACAGGGCCAAATAATAATAATCACAGTGGTTATAGAGGGTGCAACAGGTCAGCACCTCAGGAGTAAATGTCAGTTGGCTTTTCATAGCCGATCATTCAGAGTATCTCTACCGCTCCTGCTGTCTCTAGAAAGTTGAAAACAGCAGGTCTGGGACAGGTAGCACGTCTGGTGAACAGGTCAGGGTTCCATAGCCGCAGGCAGAACAGTTGAAACTGGAGCAGCAGCATGGCCAGGTGGACTGGGGACAGCAAGGAGTCATCAGGCCAGGTAGTCCTGAGGCATGGTCCTAGGGCTCAGATCCTCCGAGAGAGAGAGAGAGAAAGAAAGAAAGAAAGAAAGAAAGAAAGAAAGAAAGAAAGAAAGAAAGAAAGAAAGAAAGAAAGAAAGAAAGAAAGAAAGAAAGAAAGAAAGAGAGAGAGAAAGAGAGAGAGAGAGAATTAGAGAGCGCATACTTAAATTCACACAGGACACCGGATAAGACAGGAGAAATACTCCAGATATAACAGACTGACCCTAGCCCCCCGACACATAACCTACTGCAGCATAAATACTGGAGGCTGAGACAGGAGGGGTCGGGAGACACTGTGGCCCCATCCGACGATACTTGATATCTGATACCTGATATCATCTCTCTTTATCAGGTCTCTCTCTGAGATCAGGTTTTATCATCTCTCTTTATCAGGTCTCTCTCTGAGATCAGGTTTTATCATCTCTCTTTATCAGGTCTCTCTCTGTGATCAGGTTTTATCATCTCTCTTTATCAGGTCTCTCTCTGTGATCAGGTTTTATCATCTCTCTTTATCAGGTCTCTCTCTGAGATCAGGTTTTATCATCTCTCTTTATCAGGTCTCTCTCTGTGATCAGGTTTTATCATCTCTCTTTATCAGGTCTCTCTCTGAGATCAGGTTTTATCATTTCTCTTTATCAGGTCTCTCTCTGAGATCAAGTTTTATCATCTCTCTTTATCAGGTCTCTCTCTGAGATCAGGTTTTATCATCTCTCTTTATCAGGTCTCTCTCTGAGATCAGGTTTTATCATCTCTCTTTATCAGGTCTCTCTCTGAGATCAGGTTTTATCATCTCTCTTTATCAGGTCTCTCTCTGAGATCAGGTTTTATCATCTCTCTTTATCAGGTCTCTCTCTGTGATCAGGTTTTATCATCTCTCTTTATCAGGTCTCTCTCTGAGATCAGGTTTTATCATCTCTCTTTATCAGGTCTTTCTTTGTGATCAGATTTTATTCTCTCTCTCTCTCTCGCTCGCTCTCTCTCTCTCTCTCTCTCTCTCTCTCTGGTAATGTTTTCTCAGGTGTCTTTATAATTATCTGCTCCTAATTTTCACTGTTGGGTTCTTTGGCTGTTTCCATAGGAGAACCCTTTGAAGAATGCTATTTGGTTCCATGTAGAACCCTTTCCACAGATGGGTTTTAGACCCCAGAAGGGTTTTATCTGGAACTAAAAAGGGTTCTACCTGGAGACAAAAAGGGTTCTCCTAGGCAGACAGCCAAAGCTTTTTTGTAAGTGTACTTTACCTTCAGTTCTCAGTGGTATAGAAAATGCCTAATGAAGCCCAATGAAGCCTAATGAAGCCTAATGAAGCCTGATGAAGCCTGATGAAGCCTGATGAAGGAAGAAGACAATATAACAAAGGAAATAATTTGGGAACCTATAACAATCCAGGTTCATATTGTCTGTATAAAAAGAGCAATGAAATGTAATCACACCAGACTCAAAGGAATTATAGAAAGCCCTTCCACTGACTTACAGCTTTAGCAGCAAAACAAACACATCTACACATGCTTTAGTCACACACATAAACACAGAGAGACGGGCGTGGTGGGTTCCAAACAAGCACAGCCACATGATACTGAGGAGTGTTCATCTACCTTCCTCCCTGTCTGTTTGGAGGCTGTCAGTCAGTCAGACAGAGAGGGAGGGAGAGGGAGAGAGAGAGGGAGAGATACACACAAATCCAGCGCTGAAATGTGAGAGAGAAAGCCTTAGTAGGCTTGCAGCCAGGCATGGATTCTCCCACGGCAGATTAGCTGCAGTGAGTTCCCTGGCAGCCCTCTATGGAAGGAAACATAATGCTACAAATTGCGCCATCGTAAAAGGCTATCAACATGTTTTCAGGTGACACCCTGCCAGTTCTTATGATCTGACTTTTATCCTATTTGTTTATGAAGCTGTGGTAAATTTATGGAGAAATAGATTGGACAGGGTTCAGGCCCAATGTTCAACTGACGCTGTAAAGCGAGGTCATACCCACAAGCAGAAGGACAACATTTTCAATCTGCGTTTCAGCAGGGCTTCTGAATAGATTGTTGTGTTGTGGGATCAACTAATGTATCAAATCAACTAATGAAATTATGCCTCACCTCTCTCTCTCTCTCTCTCTCTCTCTCTCTCTGTCTCTCAGTGTATGAGGTGGTGACTGTCACAGGTGATGTGAGAGGGGCAGGCACAGACGCCAATGTGTTTGTCACTCTTTTTGGAGAATTTGGCATCACTCCCAAAGTGCACCTGGCCAGCAAGTGAGTTCAATGGTATTTTCTCCTAATGCATATGTCAGCTCTGCGGTATGACTACAAATAAATGCTGGAATACATCACTTACTATAATGAACTACTGACTCACAGAGGGTCAGGGTTATAAAAGGACACGCTCCCAGTCATGTTCCATATTATCTTATAAATGTAATCCTGAACTCAAAATGCTCTGTCAATATGTTTCAATCTTTAGTATTTATTTATTGCTAGTATTGAATTATATACATTGTGAATCAGTGACAAGGCATACGTTTTCATCCTAATTCATGAATGTACAATTTGGGTGTTGTGAATGTGGAATTTTACTATTTGTGCAGAACAAAAAACATTTTCTATGCCAACTGTTAATCTTTAACCTTTAACCTTTGCATTTCTCTCTGATTCTTCAGCACAGAAAAGAGGTATTTTTATCTGTCTACCTAAGGATGATTATTACAGTAGGATTACCTGTGTTGTGTTGCATTGTGGGTATGAGGCTGTATAAGAGTGCAGTCCTGTAACTTTAACCACATGAGCCTCACATGAGCTGACTTAGTGATGCTGCTCTGACCTCAACTATCAAATCAGTACATTTATCAAACCACAAAAAAAGCTACTGATCATTTTAAGAACTGGCCTTATCACGTTTGCCAGATGGTCATTGAAATGATGTGACTGGTGGATAGGATCCATTATGAGAGGAAGCAAAGCTTGTAATGCGTTTGATAGAGGCCTGGCTAAAGTACGGGATGCACTCCTCCGTACACATAATGGACACACAGAGTATCTGGAGTAAGGAAGAACTACGTGACATGGCCGGTCTTCTTTTCATTTAGAGCAAATGAAAGAAGACCACGATGTCATTTCCAGATGACACATCTATCCGTGTTGTAATATGAGGACCCATAGTACAGGGACTGTTATCATGCAAGTCGCAGGCTCTCCTTATCACTACACACCCATGGATACGCAGATAGAGTTACACGTATACAGTATCCTGTACATAGGCCTCATCTATAGTACAGTTGACTACTGTACACTCACACCTGGAAGTCCTGTCATTCTCCCCCATCACATTAGACACATTGACTCAATATGTCACAGAATATACAGATGTACATACGGAGATATTGTATATATACAAATGTATGTGCATATAGTATGTATGCAGTCTGTTGAGTATATTCATGTTTTCTAGGTCCATGTGTCAATGTGTAATTCATTACAAATAGCTGTGACATATAGCTTTAATTGTTATTACCAACATTACAACTGAGGAGTACAGTTTCACCTTACTCAGATATAGCCTATGTCCTGTATGTTCTACCTGTATTATGGAATGATCAATGAACATTTGCATCATGATACAGGTAAGTGGAAGCTCTGGTTTTCAACAGGTCTGCAAGATTGGAACAATCAAGGCAGAGCGAAATGCAACATTTTGGAATTGCGATGGAACTGTGCAGATATAACTGTTCAAGTGACATGAATTCCAAAGTTTGCATTGGGGTTGATTTGTTTTGTCAATGTCAGTTTGTATTTCTTTTGCAGGTACATTTTAGACACAGTGTTGGACAGTCATTTAGTCCTTTAACGCATTTTGCCCTTTATTTAGGGAGTGCAGTCCTGGCATTGTCACATAGAGTTGAATATTGACCATAATTGTGGGCAGGGGAGCATTAAGAGAAATGTGGGTCAATGACAATGCCAGGTCTATTCTCTATTGTTGGAGGGTATCGTATCTGATTCACCACGGATGGCAGAGAAGGACCTGCCGCAGAGACACTAGCTATCTGTCACTGTCAGAGGTAGAGGAGTGGGTAGACTCGTGCCAAAAGCCCAGACTGGCTCTGGGCAGGTGTCCGATTCTACCACCCTGTGACAGAGACAATAGTAGGCTGGCCTATGCACATGACACTTTTGATCTGACGCTGAATAGGATTGTCTTTCAGGTAACACTTTATTTGATGGTTCATATGACATGAATATGACATAAGACCTATCATGAGGTGTCATGTACATTCAAGACCACTCATGTCAAAGAAAGTGTTACAAATATTTAAGAGGGGGCAACAGAATACTGGGATTCTGCCACCCATAACAGCCTGGCAGGAGATCCTCATTGTGCCTCACACTAAGTGGTCTAATCTGTCAACAGCTGCAATTGACCAGATCTATCTTTATCCCTATTTATCTTGTAGGCTGTCTCTCTCTTTTGCTCATGCTATCTTTTTTCACATTACAGAAGCCGAACGGCATTTGAGAAAAATAAGACGGACGTGTTCCGGATTAAAACACACAATGTTGGGCCCTTGAAGAAGCTGAGGTACAGCATGGCTTATGGTGATGGCATCATGGTGGCTGAAACCACTGGTTTAACTTATAGTACACTACATTAACAGCATACTGTCCTGTAGTCGCCGACTGAGTTTAGAATGCCTGTGTGGGATTTCCTCAGAAAGATCACTGAGCGTTAAGCACCATCTGTTCACTGGGGGTTGTGATGATGATGGTGCTAGAGATGGGATCTGGGTCACATCCCAGTCTTAAAAAGGGAGGAGACATAGATTGTCTGAGTGACTACAATGCCCTGGGTGTTGGTAGTAGCCTAGAGCTATATCTTTAGAGGAATCATTTGTTTTCAAACATCTGAAAATCTGAAGTGCAAAATACAAGCAGTCTTACATCTAGACCAGGGATGGGCAACTTTTATGGGGGTGGGGGCCACATAAACTAGCCAGTCCCCTCGCTAGTTGCCCATCCCTGCTCTAGACCATCTTCATTATCCATTTCAATGTGTTCTGAAACTTTCCAGGGCTAATTGTCAATTAACCACTACCTAAATTAATAGGCCTACAATTTCTTATAACATAGGATATTTCATCTGTAAGATGCTACTTTGGGCGACATTTTATCTCTGCAAAACTGAACTTAACTATGCAAAAAAAGGCCTACTCACAATGTCGTAGCAGGACTGGTCAGTGGTGTAGTGGTGCCTAGAGAAGTGAGTATATTTCCCAAACAGCCCGCATGGCGAAGGAAAGGCGCCCTGTGTGAAAAATTACGTTTTCCTAAAGTTTTAAATGTGTTTTTTATAGATTTGTCAGGTTTTCACTCTCAAAATCACACTTTTTATAGAAAAACTACAAAAATGTGATGTTTTAAGTCCACAATAATGCTTAAACCACATCAGAAGACCATTTTGAAGTCTGGGAAAAATCATCATGATGTCATTCTGCCAGGTAGGCCTACTTTTAATTGGGAACGTTTTTTGGGAAAGCATTCAGAAATGTTCAAAGAGCGCATGAGGACTGAAATGCACATGGCAAAGATTCAACCAAGACTTTTTAGATACCTGGTTTGCGTGCCTTAGATAGCATTTACTGGCAGATATCTACCCTACCAGCTACCAATGTCGTTCTTCTGTGAGCTGCTCCATATTTCGCTGAAACTAGACTATGTGTGCGGAGAGTATGTGAATATATGTCACATACTTCGCGTTTGTGTATGCTACTTTGTGCATGATTATTCTCTATTGTACTACATGCATACACTATACATACACAAGTATGTGGACACCCCTTCAAATTAATTCAGCCACACCCATTGATGACAGGTGTATAAAATCAAGCACACAGCCATGCAATCTCCATAGACAAACATTGGCAGTAGAATGGCCTTACTGAAGACCTTCAACGTGGCACCGTCATAGGATGCAACCTTTCCAACAAGTCAGTTCGTCAAATTTCCCTGCTAGAGCTGCCCCGGTCAACTGTAAGTACTGTTATAGTGAAGTGGAATCATCTAGAAGCAACAACGGCTCAGCTGCGAAGTGGTAGGCCACACAAGCTCACAGTACAGGACCTTCCGAGTGCTGAAGCGCGTAGTGGGTAAAAATCGTCTGTCCTCGGTTGCAAAACTACAGAATTCCAAACGGACTATGGAAGCAAGGTCAGCACAAGAACTGTTCATCGGGAACTTCATGAAATGCAGCACCACACAAACCTAAGATCACCATGTACAATGCCAAGCGTCGGCTGGAGTGCTGTAAAGCTTACCGCCATTGGACTCTGGAGCAGTGGAAACACGTTCTCTGGCGTCATGAATCACGCTTCACCATCTGGTAGTCCGACAGACAAATCTGGGTTTGGCGGATGCTAGGAGAACGCTACCTGCCCGAATGCATAGTGCCAACTGTAAAGTTTGGTGGAAAAGCAATAATGGTCTGGGGCTGTTTTTCATGGTTCGGGCTAGGTACCTTAGTTCCAGAGAAGGGTAATCTTAACACTACAGCATACAATGACATTCTCAACGATTCTGTGCTTCCAACTTTGTGGCAACAGTTTGGGAAAGGCCCTTTCCTGTTTCATCATGACAATGCCCCCGTGCACAAAGTGATGTCCATACAGAAATGGTTTGTCGAGATCGGTGTGGAAGAACTTGACGGCTAGCACAGAGCCCTGACCTCATCTCCATCGAACACCTTTGGGATGAATTGGAACGCCGACTGTGAGCCAGGCTTAATCGCCCAACATCACTGCCCGACCTCACAAATGCTCTTGTGGCTGAATGGAAGCAAGTCCCCGCAGTAATGTTCCAATATCTAGTGGAAAGCCTTCCCAGAAGAGTGGAGGCTGTTATAGAAGCAAAGGGGGGACGAACTCCATATTAATGCCCATGATTTTGGAATGAGATGTTCGACAAGCAGGTGTCCAGTGTAATTGATACAGTGTAAGCCTACACCTCCACTCAGGGCTGGACTACCACATTTGGGGCTCCCCGCATTTGGGGAGAGGGGGTCAGCTAACTTCTGGCATTTCAACTCATTCTGCAATGGTGCAAAGAGAAACATTTGCAGTTTTATAATGCTATCCTACACATTTTGTCATGAGGCTAAGAGAAAATTATGCTGTTTTAAATCAAATTCTAAACTTTTTGCCATGGGGCAGGGATTTTTTTGGTTGTTTTATAGATCATCTCATGTTGATCTACAATTGAAGTCGGAAGTTTACATACACTTAGGTTGGAGTCATTAAAACTTGTTTTTCAACCACTCCACATATTTCTTGTCAACAAACTATAGTTTTGGCAAGTCGGTTAGGACATCTACTTTGTTCATGACACAAGTCATTTTTCCAACAATTGTTTACAGACAGATTATTTTACTTATAATTCACTGTATCACAATTCCAGTGGGTCAGAAGTTTACATACACTAAGTTAACTGTGCCTTTAAACAGCTTGGAAAATTCCTGAAAATTATGTCATGGCTTTAAAAGCTTTGGATAATGTTGTGGCTTTGGCATCATTAAACTGAAGACATGTTTATCAAATAACTCTCTGTAATTATTAAACTGATTAATCGTGTAAGTGTAATTAACTAGGAGGTCGGGGCACCAAGGAAAATATTCAGATTACAAAGTTATAATTTTCCTAATATAACTTTCAGATATTATATCTGATCTATGAGTCTTCTGATTTAATGACTTATTATTTACCTCATGTCAATCTCATTCCAAACGTCGTAAATTGATGGTTATCTGCACGAACCCAGTCTTCACTATGAGTCATCCATCCATCAATTGTCTTAAAATAATTGATTTACTAAACTAAATAATTCAACAGAAATGCAAAACAAAAAGATATGGTTACAAGGAAATTATATGAGAATGTGCCCTAGTGGGCTAAACCGGCATGGCGGCTTGTTAAACAAAAGGGGAGTGTTGGTCAGCTGAGAAGACACTACAGAGTTGATAAATATTAACAATTGAAATGCTAATCCTTTGCACATGAACGCTCACTCATTCGGGAACAATTGCAATCAATATATATATTTACGCTCAGTGTGTCATCGGGATCTTTGTTGGAAAGGTCGTTCTGTTGGAGTTCTCTCTCTCTCTCTCTCTAGATCTTTCAAAGCGACATTCATTAATGTCGTTATAGAATGGATGTTTCCGGCGGTTGTTGTGTTCAATGATACCGAATTCCTAGCTGCAGACTAGTAATTAATATCAAAGACTTGTTCTTATTCTGTATCGATAGTCTAATAGTTTAACCACGTGGTATGGTTAAAGTTCAGTAGAGGGATGCATGGTCAAACCTATTAGCCAACTCGTAATGGAGTGGAGGCCTGGTCTTAGTGAAAGAAACCCTGGGTGGGGGTTTACATACTGAACGTAGAAAAGGCTGTCACATGACGCCAGGTCCTGTCTGTGTCCCTGGGGGCGTGCCGATGACTTAGTTAAGACTCCAAAGGGAATTGGAGTTTCCTTCATTAACAGTCCAAAATCACATTGCACAATATCACAAACAGTTATATCCTTATTCATTAATTTTATACAACCATTTAGATGTAAGTCTCATAGCTGAGGCTAGTATATAAACATTATTATGGTAATATGGCCGTATTGACTCTCATGAGTTTCACAAAATTGTACCAAATGGATCAGTTCGTAGCTGGATTCTTCACCGATCTTTTATACCTTCTCCAGAACATAAATGTCGTTCGGTTCTCCAATTCTGTGAGGTGGAAGAATCCTTTGTTCTCTATACTGTGGCCATGAGGAGAGAATTTTCTCATTGGAATTTACGACCGCTCTCACTGAGCCTGGTGTCAGAAGTATAGAGGTCGGGGGATGGTGCATAGAAAAGGCCTGGTGCAGAGGGAGGGGGGTCAACTGTGCTCGCTGTACCCAAAGAGGGCAACGTCATGACAATAGGCTAATTGACATAATTTGAGTCAATTGGAGGTGTACCTGTGGATGTATTTCAAGGCCTACCTTCAAACTCAGTGCCTCTTTGCTTGACATCATGGGAAAATCTTAAGAAATCAGCCAAGACCTTAGAAAAAAATTGTAGACCTCCACAAGTCTGGTTCATCCTTGGGAACAATTTCCAAACGCCTGAAGGTACCACGTTAATCTGTACAAACAATAGTACGCAAGTATAAACGCCATGGGACCAACCAGCTGTTATACCGCTCAGGAAGGAGACGTGTTCTGTCTCATAGAGATGAACGTACTTTGGTGCGAAAAGTGCAAATCAATCCCAGAACAACAGCAAAAGACCTTGTGAAGATGCTGGAGGAAACAGGTACAAAAGTATCTATATCCACAGTAAAACAAGTCCTATATTGACATAACCTGAAAGGCTGCTCAGCAAGGAAGAAGCCACTGCTCCAAAACCGCCATAAAAACACCAGACTACAGTTTACAACTGCACATGGGGACAAAGATTGTACTTTTTGGAGAAATATCCTCTGGTCTGATGAAACAAAAATAGAACTCTTTGGCCATAATGACCACCATTATGACCATCGTGGGAGGAAAAAGGGGAAGGCTTGCAAGCCGAAGAACACCATCCCAACCATGAAGCATGGGGGTGGCAGCTTCATGTTGTGGGGGTGCTTTGCTGCAGGAGGGACAGGTGCACTTCACAAAATAGATAGCATCATGAGGAGGAAAATTATGTGGATATATTGAAGCAACATCTCAAGAAATCAGTCAGGAAGTTAAAGCTTGGTCGCAAATGGGTCTTCCAAATGGACAATGACCCCAAGCATACTTCCAAAGTTGTGGCAAAATGTCTTAAGGACAACAAAATCAAGTTATTGGAGTGGTCGTCACAAAGCCCTGACCTCAATCCCATAGACAATTTGTGGGCAAAACTGAAAAAGCGTGTGCGAGCAAGGAAGCCTACAAACCTGACTCAGTTACACCAGCTCTGTCAGGAGGAATGGGCCAAAATTCACCCAATTTATTGTGGGAAGCTTATGGAAGGCTACCCGAAACATTTGACCCAAGTTAAACAATTTAAAGGCAATGCTACTGGGAATGTGATGAAAGAAATAAAAACTGAAACAAATCTACTATTATTCTGACATTTCACATTCTTAAAACAAAGTGGTGATCCTAACTGACCTAAGACAGGGACTTTTTACTAGGATTAAATGTCAGGAATTGTGAAAAACTGAGTTTAAATGTATTTTGCTACGGTGTATGTAAACTTCCGACTTCAACTGTATAAGCTATTTTCCTGATATTCTACACATTTTACTGTCATATGCAATCAGCCGCCTACCACTACACTACGTTGATACTAATCACTTGGGATTAAGAAGTGAGTATAAGCAATGCCCACTGAAAAAAAGTGTGTATAGGTATACCTGCATAGCCTCCCTACACCACAGCGTCTTGTGTTCTTTCATGATATGACCTCTGTGAGAAACAAATGTCAGAGTGCCCCGTATTTCCCCGGGGATTTCTTTGCCACAACAGAAATCGGTATATGGAAAAGAAATTAAAAGGTCATTCAAGTCTAGGCTAGTAGGCTATCATTCCCGAATTTAGCTACAATGTTGAGTGAGTGAGTGTTATTGTTATTTTTTTGGAAGTTCAGTGCAGTTCTTCTCTGTAAAAATAAAGTGTTTTAAAACTAGCCTCCCAATAAGCTGGCAACATTATGAAGGTCTTGAAAAGGTATGCAAATGTGTACCCTGCATATGCTCCGCAAAAAAACATTAGGTCCATCATCCCAACATTCTTTTGGAGTGCTTCCCCAGTACTTTTCAAATGGTGGCAGCTTAATTGCAAACATGGTAGCTCGTAGTTGCAATATTATATTATCAATTGTTTTTGTTTAACAGTGTTGTGTATCCTATAGAATGAGTTAGAGTATCAGATGGCTAATTGTTGGGTGTCCAATACTCCTCTAAGAAAACCAATGGTCCAACCCTCATGTCTTTTTAATAATCCGTTCAAAAGTTATTGGAGTTTTTACACTTGTAGGATTGCCAAAATGACCAAATAGGCCAAAAACTGGTTGAATCAAAATTGTTTCCTCATCATTTCAACAAAATAAATCACTGTGATGATGTTGAATCTCAACTCAATGTGGAAAACTGACTGGATTTGCAAAAAGTCATCAATGTAAGGGAATTTTATATTTATTCATCCAACTTTTAACCTAAATCCAATGGCATCATGGTGAAATGTTTTGTTGATTTCATGTTGAATTCACGTTATTTGACAAATCAACCATACGTAAATCAAAACTAGATGTTGAACTGACGTCTATGCACAGGGTGACTAAATATGAAAAAATGCACATCATCTTGTCATCTAGGAAGGATGCTGGGATAGAATTAACTAACGTTACTTGACAGGCTCACTTTGAACTCGTCATCTTTCTTCTCGAATCCGCAGGACATAAAACAACATAGAGGTAAGATATACATTTTGAGACATGACATGTAGTACTATTGTCATATTTTAGTATACGCTTTTCATTGTAATGCGAAATCCCTGTAATTTTTTGGAACATTTATCGCAAAAAAACAAGTGTATCTCTTTGAAATGTAAACTGAGCACTGAGCGTACTGCAAGCTTTTTTATTTTCAAAGCCTTTTACATTTAATTCAGCTCATATCATGTTAATTTATCTTTTTGAGACCCACGGAAACAACTTTGTAGATGACCACCACAACATGTAAAATCCTCAGAGTTGCTGTGAGAAAGCTGCACTGCTCTGTTGGTGCATGTTATCAGATGTTTTAGGTCACAAAATCAGACTTTTTGGATACACTGTTAATTAAATGTTAGAGAAATACATTTCTTAAATGATTCAGAACATGAATAATCATATGTGTCTTGGTAAAATGTATTTTATAACATAAGGAAGTGAAATTTCATCACCAAATTGCGTTTTCACGCTATGGTCAGAGTGGGTGGAAATTTGACTAATTGTCAAATGAGGAGACGTTTCCTCCAGTACCTGACTGTCATTGTGTCCCTAGGATTGAACATGACAACACAGGTGGCTTGAACGCCAGCTGGTTCCTAGACCGGGTCGTGGTGACCGACATGAACCGTCCACACCTGCGGTTCTACTTCGCCTGCAACAACTGGCTGAGCCGTGAGGAGGGGGATGGCCTGTATGTCAGAGACCTGCTGGGCAGCCTCAACCCCATGGATGTCCCCAAACGTAGGTTACTCTGGAGCGCTTACCTTTACACACAGTATGCTATACAGGTTAAATCCACATAGAAGATGTGTAGGCTACACTGCACAAGGCTGTACTCTACAGTTCATACTGTCCACTGCATAACTATTGCGCGGAATACACTCTACAGTGCATGCAGTATATGATGTAAAGGAAAACCTAGAACATTGTCATATAATTTAGGAGCAGCATTGTATATGCTGTATCTTGTGGTATATAGCCAATATACCACGGCTAAGGGCTGTTCTTATGAATAACACAACGCAGAGTGCCTGGACACAGCCCTTAGCCATCGAACCACCCAGTTTATAATTGTAGTTCTAAACTGGGTGGTTTGAGCCCTGAATGCTGATTGGCTGACAGTCATGGTATATCAGACCGTATACCACGGGTATGACAAAACAGTTATTTTTACTGCTCACATTACATTGGTAAACAGTTTATAATAGCAATAAGGCACCTTGGGGGTTTGTGACATGTGGCCAATATACCATGGCAACGTGTTGTATCCAGGCACTCTGCGTTGCGTCGTGCATTAGAACAGCCCTTAGCCATGGTATATTGGCCATATCCCATACCCCCTCGTGGCTTATTGCTTAATTAACCCACACTTCATGTTCTTAAGCGTAAACCAAGTTAGGTAAGTTACTCTGCCTACTGTTACTTGTGTGTAAGATGCCTCATGGAGCCTAATCGGCTGGTAAGCATTGTAGTCCTCTTGTTACCATGTGACCTTCACCTTACAACTCCTTATTAGACAGAGACGGAGAGAGAGAGTAGGATGCAGGGTGCATGTCTCTTGGGGCCAAATGTCACCATGGTAGGGGACACAGATCATGCCTCTGCTCGTGCCTACTTTTCAAGTCTATTCAAGGAGACCAGTGATTCAAAACCAGACAGCTGGCATGAGAACACCCTTACTGTACACACACACACACACACACACACACACACACACACACACACACACACACACACACACACACACACACACACACACACACACACACACACACACACAGTATATGCATATTTAACCTGGAAACTGGCTCATTGAGGATTAGAGGAACTATGGTCTATTGTGAGAAAGAAGGAGGAGACAAACAGAATCACGAGGCATGAGACTAGAAATGTGAACAGAGAAAAGTTACAATTAGAACTGAAAGGTTACGGTTAAAACTGAGAGGTTACGGTTAGAACTGAGAGGTTACGGTTAAAACTGAGAGGTTACGGTTCGAACTGAGAGGTTACGGTTAGAACTGAGCGGTTACGGTTAGAACTGAGCGGTTACGGTTAGAACTGAGCGGTTACGGTTAGAACTGAGAGGTTACGGTTAGAACTGAGAGGTTACAGTCAAATTTATGGTTTCAGTGACAATGGTCGCATAACTTGAAAGGTACCATGATGGCAGTGTCTATGTGAAATATCATGACATAACCGGTTCACTTTCAGATATTCATGAGAACACATACATACAGTACAATATCACTGAGTTCATAAATATGCTATGCTGTTTGATATTTGGTCATTTTACAGTGAATAAGTACATAGTGAGTGTGTTCACTTCTGCCGAGAAGGGCAGCGGGACTGATGCTGACGTCTTCCTGAATATCTTTGGAGAGCATGGAGATACAGGTGAGATTTAGAGTCTTCATGTAGCTTAACTGGTCGAACTGAAGATATAGCTCTTTCCTGACTTATTAGCAGTGAGAATACCAGCTCTGTCATTAGCGCTTTGATTTAATTCTATATCACAATACGGTTTCTTTCTATATAATTAAAGGGGAGAGACGGCTGGACAGTGACAAAGATAATTTTGAGCGAGGCACGGAGGACAAGTTTACTATTGAAACACCAAACCTGGGAAGGCTAAAGAAAATCACCATTGGCCACAACAACCGGGGCTCATCAGCTGGATGGTGTCTGGATAAGGTACACACACACACACACACACACACACGCACGCACGCACGCACGCACGCACGCACGCACACACACACACACACACACACACAGACACACACACACACACACACACACACACACACACACACACACACACACACACACACACACACACACACACACAGACACACAGACACACAAACACATACAACATGTTATCTATCTCCAGGTGGTGATTGATGACATGGGGAACAAGGAGGTGTATGAGTTTCCAGTGAATCGCTGGTTCGCCATGGACGAAGAAGATGGAAAGATACAGAGAGATGTGTTGGTGGGAGCAACACAGCCCATGGGTGAGCCCACCCATAGAATTACATATAGAATTATGAATAAATTATAGGATTTCTATGAGCCCACCATCATAACGACAGCACATTGAGTTCCAATATTGTATTCTGTATCAGATACATAAATCAGATTGTATGTTTAGAGCCAGTTCACTTTAGTGACCTGAGTTTTTTATGGTCAGGTCACATGGTCTTAGTTATGATGGCTTTTATAATATAATCCTTTGAATGACCTATAACCTAACCACTCTGTATTACTGGATCGCCAAAGCGGTGGTGTACAACGTCCAGGTGATGACGGGCAACGTGAGAGGTGGTGGCACCAACTCTAAGATCCACATCATCATGCACGGCACCAAGGGCCTGAAGAACAGTGGCAAGGTGTTCCTGGAGGGTGGGGCATTCGAGCGGGGGCTCATCGATATCTTCAACGTGGAGATTGCTGCGCTGCTCAGCCCACTCAGCAGGGTCACCATCGGACATGACAACGGAGCTGTTGGGGCCGGCTGGTACTGCGAAAAGGTTCCGTCTCATCTGTGTTGTTGATGTTGAGGTTGTTGTTGATGTTGAGGTTGTTGATGTTGATGTTGTTCATGTTGTTATTGTGGTTGTTGTTGATGTTGTTGCTGTTGTTGAGGTTGTTGAGGTTGTTGTTGTTGAGGTTCTTGATGTTGATGTTGTTGATGTTGTTGCTGTTGTTGAGGTTGTTGAGGTTGTTGTTGTTGAGGTTCTTGATGTTGATGTTGTTGATGTTGTTGTTGATGTTGTTGATGTTGTTGTTGATGTTTTTGTGGTTGAGGTTGTTGTTGATGTTGTTGAGATTGATGTTGTTGAGGTTGTTGTTGATGTTGTTATTGATGGTGTTATTGTTGCTGATATTGTTGTTATTGTTGTTGATGTTGTTTATGTTGTTGTTGATGTTGTTTATGTTGTTGTTATTGTTGTTGTTGTTGTTGATGTTGTTGAGATTGTTGTTGATGTTGTTGTTGTTGATGGTGTTATTGTTGTTGATGTTGTTTATGTTGTTGTTGATGTTGTTTATGTTGTTGTTATTGTTGTTGTTGTTGTTGATTTTGTTGTTGAGATTGTTGTTGATGTTGTTGTTGTTGATGGTGTTATTGTTGTTGATGTTGTTGTTGAGGTTGTTGTTGTCTTCTTTTCATGTTGCAATATTGCACGTTTCATCATCTACATGTACCTCTTATCTACTGGTGTGTGTTTCTATGTTCTAACGTCTTTCTCTCTCTCTGTGTTTCCGCCCAGGTGACAGTGTACTGTCCCTTCACAGGGATTGAGCAGACGTTTCCCTGTTGCAAGTGGCTGGATGAGGACGAGGGGGACGGACTGATTGAGAGGGAGCTGTACGAGATGGTGTCCCTCAGGCAGAAGAAACTTAAGAGTGGGTGACCTATCCATTCTACATACACGTCTACTGTAACACACATAGGCCTACAGTTGGTTAAACAGATGTAGGATCTTAATTTGAGCCAGTTTGCTTCAGCAGGAAAATAATCCTGCAGCAACAGGAAATGTGAATTATTATGTGGAATATAATTAATGGAAATTTTTGTATGGGTTGATAAAACATTTTGTGTGGAAAAATCAAGTCTGAAATTTCAAAGTGGAAATTACAAACTTCAGAAGCCTTTTAAAACCTCAAATACACTACAAAATTCTACATTTCCTGCAAGTTCTTCTGCAACAGGGTGATCAAACGAAGACCCTACATCTGTAGTTGTAAGGGGCCAGTTCAGACATTGTACAGCAACACACAAATATGATTCTAGATGAGTTTACATCATTTTAAAGAAACTCTTCAGCTGGAGGTAGGATGTAATATATTTTGATCAGGCCTATAGAGACCAATCGAGTTCAGTTCACTTTACTTTATTAGCCGTATTTAGGAATTTGACAGTCAACATTTACAAACCACACTGACATCAATGACAACCACACAGACGGATATGCAATAGACAATAGGATTAATTTTCCTGCGTACCCCTCATCCCTTCCCAGAGTACCCGTGGTCACTCTGGATCTGGACGTCGGACGTGAAGGGGGCAGGGACGGACGCCCAGGTCTTCCTGCAGATCTACGGTGAGAAGGGCAAGTCAGATGAGATGAGACTGGAGAGCAACTCAGACAGCTTTGAGCAGGCTCAGCTGGATAAGTTCATGGTAAGACCTGGATCAGCCGTAGAACTATACATCTTCTGCACACCACAGTGGTTTAAAATTCTTATTTTTTTTAGTTAAGCTTTATTTAACTAGGCAATTCAGTTAAGAACACATTCTTATTTATAATGACAGCCTAGGAACAATGGGTTAACTGCCTTGTTCAGGGACAGAACTACAGATTTTTACCTTGTCAGCTCAGGGATTCGATCTAGCAACCTTTCGGTTTCTAGCCCAACGCTCTAACCACTAGGCTACCTGCTGCCCGCCGTAGCTGCCCCAGTGTTAGCCCGCTGTAAACTGGGTGTTGGTGTGGGTGGACATTTTTGCCCAGAGATTTGGTATGGACTCATTAATATTCATTTTATAACTTTTGTGATATGCGTGTTTTAGTTGTTTAAATGTATATATTTTGTCTTTTGTGTGTATTTATTCTTTCTTCAATACTAACAGTTTTAAATTGTCGGACCACTGTAGATTGAGATGCCAGACATTGGAAAACTGACGAAGGTCCGTATCTGGCACGAAAAGAGACATCCTTTCGCAGGCTGGCATTTCGCTAGGGTGAGATCTACTGGGCTGTTTGATCTGTCAACAATAGCCTTTTATACTGTTAGTTACATAATTAAACTGATCATGAAAGTGAAGTGAATCAAAGCACAATCTAATCATGGAAATCAACCCAAATTACAGCCTACTTAAAGCATACAGATGTAGGATCTTCATTTGAGCCAGTTTGTTACAGCAGGAAAATAATCCTGCAGCAACAGGACATGTGAATTATTATGTGGATAATAATGAATGGACATTTTTGTTGGGGTTGGTAAATGTTTCATAAGAGAAAATTAAGTCTGAAATGTTCAAACTTCAAAAGCCTTTTCAAACCTCAAATACACTGCAAGTTTTATATTTTCTGCATTGCAGGAAGGTTCTCCTGCAACAGGGTGATCAAATTAAGATCCTACATCTGTACAGACTAGTATCTGATAGAGCAGTGGTTGAGATATATTATACACTAGTCTGAGTTTTATCTTACCATGTGACCTGACCTGGAACTCGGGGCCCTAGTTATAGGCAATAAACCAGGTTATATTAGGTCAGGTCACAAAGTCAGGAAGAACTATTTCTATGTTTTTTTAAGTTCCCTATTTAAGTGTTATGTCGGTGTCTTACCCCAGGCCACGGTGATGAAGACTCTGACAAGGGAGAAGTACTCGTTTAACTGTGGCCGCTGGCTGGACATCAACGAGGACGATAATGAGATCGTCAGAGAGATGCCCGCCACCGGAGCTCTCATCCCAGAGCCGTTACTATGTAGGACCCACACATACTCTCATATACATGCATGTACACACACACACACACACACACACACACACACACACACACACACACACACACACACACACACACACACACACACACACACACACACACATACACACACACACACATACACACACACACACACACACACACACACACACACACACACTTGCACACAAACAAACACTTGCACACACACACTAAAACCACATACTGGAATGACAACCGCATACCTTCAAACATTGCATGACTACTTATCAATACTCTTGTCCTATTAAGAATGTTTAGAATCATCACAGAGAATGTTAACATTATGTACTTCTCAGTGCTGAAGTATCGCATCACCATCTGTACTGGGAGAGTGAGTGGAGGTGGCACTGATGCCAGCGTATTCCTTAATGTGATCGGGGACCTGGGAGACACAGGGGATCGACTCATGTTCCTCAGCAAAAACAACGTCAACAAGTTTGAAAAGGGCAACGTGAGTAGGGGTGGTTCAGGAGTACCTGGGTGTATATGTAGTGTAGGTGGTTCCGTGAATGATGCTCATGCAATTAGTAACCCTTCCTGAGACCTGAAGACTTGTGTTAGCTCCCAGATCTAATATCTAGACTTTAGCTCAGTGGGTTAACTTGGTTTTGAGCGGTTTATCTCCCTCATTTCTCCACAGGCCGATGAGTTTCTGATAGAGGCGGTGTCGTTGGGGCAGGTGCGCAGGGTGCGTATTGGCCATGATGGGAGGGGTGGAGGCTGCGGTTGGTTCCTGGATAAGGTGTTGGTCAGGGAGGAGGGCCAACCAGAGTCTGCGGCCATAGAATTCCCCTGTAACAGGCAAGTCAACCAGCCAATCAAGTGGCATCCAATCACATTATATATTTCATAACATAATGGGAGCATGGCCAACTAAATAACTTAGGGCTGCATTCAATGCATTGCGCTGAAGACCTGCGCTACAGCGGATAGAAATTTAAAAGCAATGTTCCCACGTTCACAGAGACTGCATTCACGGTAAATGCTGCATATGTCAGGTCAATCGGAAATGATATTTCCATTTCAATCACGCTACAGCGCTGATCTTCAGCACTATGGATTGAATCCAGCCCTTGGTGACTATAATGTAAAACGAGAATGTAACCAATTTACTGAAATGAAAATTCCATCAGTTTACTGAGAGTTTGGGAAATTACTTTCATGGGATGTCCCTTCATGGGCTTGTAGTGCACAGGGAAGCACCTTCATGGGCTTGTAGTGCACAGGGAAGCACCTTCATGGACTTGTAGTGCACAGGGAAGCACCTTCATGGGCTTGTAGTGCACAGGGAAGCACCTTCATGGGCTTGTGGTGCACAGGGAAGCACCTTCATGGACTTGTAGTGCACAGGGAAGCACCTTCATGGACTTGTGGTGCACAGGGAAGCACCTTCATGGACTTGTAGTGCACAGGGAAGCACCTTCATGGGCTTGTAGTGCACAGGGAAGCACCTTCATGGGCTTGTAGTGCACAGGGAAGCACCTTCATGGACTTGTAGTGCACAGGGAAGCGCCTTCATGGGCTTGTAGTGCACAGGGAAGCACCTTCATGGGCTTGTAGTGCACAGGGAAGCACCTTCATGGACTTGTAGTGCACAGGGAAGCGCCTTCATGGGCTTGTAGTGCACAGGGAAGCACCTTCATGGGCTTGTAGTGCACAGGGAAGCACCTTCATAGACTTGTAGTGCACAGGGAAGCACCTTCATGGACTTGTGGTGCACAGGGAAGCACCTTCATGGACTTGTAGTGCACAGGGAAGCACCTTCATGGGCTTGTAGTGCACAGGGAAGCACCTTCATGGGCTTGTAGTGCACAGGGAAGCACCTTCATGGACTTGTAGTGCACAGGGAAGCGCCTTCATGGGCTTGTAGTGCACAGGGAAGCACCTTCATGGGCTTGTAGTGCACAGGGAAGCACCTTCATAGACTTTTTCCTTGATAATGAAATTAATCTAATCACTCACTCCCATCACAAGTAACAACTAAAGCACCAAACATCCAATCACACAGCGTTTCACTACCAGCCATACAGGCTCAGGGAAGACAGTCATCCGGCCTGGCCACGCCCAGTCTGTCTCTATTGGCAGTTCTCCAATTGCCTCGCTTAACCAGTTAGCCAGCTGATGGACCAGCATCCCATTACAAATAGGGACTAAACACACTGTGGCCAGCCAGGTCTCTCTCCCTCCAGTAACTGGAGCTAAACCACAAGTCTGGGGTGCCCTGTTACACCGTAACACTTTCCTCTTTCAACCTCTAGGCTATACATTAAGAAATGTTGAGTGAAAGTGTTTTAGGTTGTATACCTGTGCCTTGTAGAGGTGCGGTTGATTCAAATGGAGTATCTCCTTTTGGGTGTATTTTATGCCAGGTGGTTGGACCGGAATGAGGACGATGGACAGATTGTTCGTGAGTTAGTGCCAGCAGGAGATGGTCTGCGTCTCCACAGTGAGTCAACCATGAAACAGACAAACACTTTAGTTTAGTTTATTTGCACAAATAGAAAGACAGTTTGTACAGAGTGAAAAAAACAATAACATTATGTGCAGGAGGGGGGGAAAAAAACAAAATGGCTTGTCGAGTAGCCCCCCCACAACGGTCATTAATCACACAGATTCAGCAGTCTGGACAAACTAACAAACGAAAGATACTTGATATGTTTCAAAAGACGTCAAGTACAGGTGTTCTGTCCTAATTTGATCACTCTGTTGTCACAGAGAATTTTCCTGCACAGCAGCAAATGCAAATTGTAGTGTACCGAGGTTTAAAAAGGCTTGTCAAGTTTGTAATTTCCACTTTAAAATGTCAGACTTGATTTATCCTAACAAATAAAATATCAACCCTTACAAAAATGTCCATTAATTATAAATCAGCTAATAATTCACATTTCCTGCATAAATTTCTTGCTGTGAGAAACTGGTCAAATTAAGACAGCGTATCTGTAGGCGAAACATTATACTACAGATGTTCACATACTGTAGCTAGTGTGAATATACAGTAAGAAATAAATAATCTGAACATAAACATGAAAAGCTCAAGGCCCCATTTAAAGTTGAGTGTGTGTCTACAAGAGGAAAAACCCATGCCTCATATGTCTTTTAAGATGTCAACTACCATATCTCGGTGAAGACAGGCAACATTAACGGGGCCAGCTCGGACTCCAAGGTGTTTGTTAAGTTGTACGGAGAGAAGGGCGACACCACGAGGATACTCCTGGTGGTCTCGGACAATGACCTGAGTAACTACTATGAGACGGGCCAAACTGATATCTTCACCGTCGAGACCTATGACATCGGACAAGTGTGTCATTTTTTATGTTTTATAGAATACATGATCAGAAACCTAGAAACCTAGATTATAGTTGTCTCATTTAAACAACTCATCCCAACAGTAGGTAATTATAGTGTATGTCTCAGTTTCTTGGAGTTGTATGGTGCTTTATTAAACATCAGTTGTGGTTTTGATTCCTACATGGATCTCATACGGACCATGTTAACTGGATAAAAACATCTGCTAAATGACCATCCATCCTGATTCTTACTTCCTGGTTTCTATCTCTGTAGATCCACCGTCTGCTGATAGGCCACACTAATGAGGGTCTGCGTGCTGGTTGGTTCCTGGACAGTGTCCAGATCATTGTTCCGGTCCATGGGAAGCAGTACCAGTTCCCCAGCCATCGCTGGCTCTGTAAGGATGAGGCTGACGGCAAGGTGGAGGTGGAGATCTATCCCAGCGAGACCCTGGACATCGAGAAACGTAACAGACAATTTACTAGATTGGATACTCTGAGACAATGCATGTATTATACAGTACATACTGTGCCAGAGAATACATATATTTACAGTGTCATATTTATACACACTGTGTAATATACCAGAGCTTTCAAATACACTCTGGGGCATTTGTACACACAATGTAGCTACCAGAGTTGTCACAAGAAAACCCAATGAAAAAGTACAGGAACACTCAAAATGATAGAAAACGTATATTATCACTGAAACAACCTGTAATCAGATGACGTGACTAGATGAAAACAGTTCTGTCCAGTAATAAGCGCTGATGGCCTACTTAGTGATTATGATGGATTGTGGTGCATTAGTCCCCACTCTCCATCATCCTGCCATGGTTTAATTGGTTAGTGACATGTTGCTCTGCCCTCTGGTTTGTAGTGATTAACTACGAGGTCACAGTGGTCACGGGGAACATGCGCAATGGTGGCACCAACGCCAATGTGTTCTGCCAGATCTACGGAGAGGAGGGCAAGACCGAGCTCATCAGCCTCAAGAGCCGCTCCAACAACTTTGAGCGCGGGACCACAGAGATCTATAAGGTCTGGATCACCTTGTTCAGATACAGTCAGTGAACCAGTAATAGTAGTCTACTGACTACACATTGATTGGGTTCAAATTGTGGGAAGGAAATTATTTTCCCTTTGTGAATTGGATGGATTCCATGAAATCAGTAATTCTGCCATGTTGTGGAGTAGAGTTGATGATGAGAGATCTGTCTGTAATAAAGAGATGCTCTGCTTTTTTTTGACATCACACTCCACAAAGCAAGTCCTGCAGGCTCTAGTTTGATCTTATCTTGATTATTGTCCTGTCTTATGGTCAAGTCCTGCAAAGTGCTGATAGATGTACACACACACTACATGTTCATATTTTTTAAATGTATTGAAATTGTAAATTATTTTGTCTCTAATGTCTTTTTCGTTATATATCAGACCCCAGTAAGACTAGCTATCGCCATTGGTGTCGGCTAATGGGGATCCTAATAAATTAAATTAAATAAAAAAGAATCACCATTGACCTGTCTTCCTGTCTCTCAACCCCCAGATCGAGGCGCTGAACGTGGGCAAATTGTTCAAAATCCGCATCGGGCATGATGGTTCGGGCGTGGGCGACGGGTGGTTCCTTGAGACGGTGGACATCAAGCGGCTCACTATGGCCATGGTACAGAGGGAAGTGGTGAAGGAGAAACCGAAGGATGACAAGAAGGACAAGAAGAAGAATAAAAAGAAGAAGAAAGAGGAGGATGAGGAGGAGGAGTACGTGACGGAGCTCCAGGAGGTGGTAGAGAGCGTGACGTTCCCCTGTCATCGCTGGCTGGCCCGCGACGAGGAGGACGGGGAGATTGTGGTGGAGCTCCTTCCCGAGGACCCCGGAGACCTGGAGGGTAGGCTTCAGGTTTCCAGTTTTATTAGTCCTATGTACGGGATACGCATGGTATACATTGTCCAACCAAATTCTTACTTGCAGGTTCCTTCTTGAAAATGCAACAACAATAATAAATTAAATACACTGCTCAAAAAAATAAAGGGAACACTAAAATAACACATCCTAGATCTGAATGAATGAAATAATCTTATTAAATACTTTTATCTTTACATAGTTGAATGTGCTGACAACAAAATCACACAAAAATAATCAATGGAAATCCAATTTATCAACCCATGGAGGTCTGGATTTGGAGTCACACTCAAAATTAAAGTGGAAAACCACACTACAGGCTGATCCTACTTTGATGTGATGTCCATAAAACAAGTCAAAATCCTCCACGTGCCTGTATGACTTCCCTACAACGCCTGGGCATGCTCCTGATGAGGTGGCGGATGGTCTCCTGAGGGATCTCCTCCCAGACCTGGACTAAAGCATCCGCCAACTCCTGGACAGTCTGTGGTGCAACGTGGCATTGGTGGATGGAGCGAGACATGATGTCCCAGATGTGCTCAATTGGATTCAGGTCTGGGGAACGGGCGGGCCAGTCCATAGCATCAATGTCTTCCTCTTGCAGGAACTGCTGACACACTCCAGCCACATGAGGTCTAGCATTGTCTTGCATTAGGAGGAACCCAGGGCCAACCGCACCAGCATATGGTCTCACAAGGGGTCTGAGGATCTCATCTCGGTACCTAATGGCAGTCAGGCTACCTCTGGCGAGCACATGGAGGGCTGTGCGGCCCCCCAAAGAAATGCCACCCCACACCATGACTGACCCACCGCCAAACCGGTCATGCTGGAGGATGTTGCAGGCAGCAGAACGTTCTCCACGGCGTCTCCAGACTGTCACGTCTGTCACATGTGCTCAGTGTGAACCTGCTTTCATCTGTGAAGAGCACAGGGCGCCAGTGGCGAATTTGCCAATCTTGGTGTTCTCTGGCAAATGCCAAACATCCTGCACGGTGTTGGGCTGTAAGCACAACCCCCACCTGTGGACGTTGGGCCATCATACCACCCTCATGGAGTCTGTTTCTGACCGTTTGAGCAGACACATGCACATTTGTGGCCTGCTGGAGGTAATTTTGCAGGGCTCTGGCAGTGCTCCTCCTTGCACAAAGGCGGAGGTAGCGGTCCTGCTGCTGGGTTGTTGCCCTCCTACGGCCTCCTCCACGTCTCCTGATGTACTGGCCTGTCTCCTGGTAGCGCCTCCATGCTCTGGACACTACGCTGACAGACACAGCAAACCTTCTTGCCACAGCTCGCATTGATGTGCCATCCTGGATGAGCTGCACTACCTGAGCCACTTGTGTGGGTTGTAGACTCCGTCTCATGCTACCACTAGAGTGAAAGCACCGCCAGCATTCAAAAGTGACCAAAACATCAGCCAGGAAGCATTGGAACTGAGAAGTGGTCTGTGGTTACCACCTGCAGAACCACTCCTTTATTGGGGGTGTCTTGCTAATTGCCTATAATTTCCACCTGTTGTCTATTCCATTTGCACAACAGCATGTGAAATGTATTGTCAATCAGTGTTGCTTCCTAAGTGGACAGTTTGATTTCACAGAAGTGTGACTGACTTGGAGTTACATTGTGTTGTTTAAGTGTTCCCTTTATTTTTTTGAGCAGTATATATGAATATGAACATATAGTAAATGGCTCAGTAGAATAGAATAAACATTTTAGCATAATTATAATACAGGAAGGCACAATTTATAGTCCATTATTTACACTTGTATTGGGGAAGGGGGGGTGGCGGGGGTGGAGGTAGAGCACAGGGTCTGGTCCTGGGGGGCCGCAGTGTGTTCATGATTTTGTTCCACACAGCACTTAACACACCTGATTGACTTCAATATGAACCAAGATCAGTTATATCTGGTGTGTTAAGGACGAAGCCAATTATTGATAGGAGGCTGGAGGGGAGTGAATAGTTGTAATTATTGTATGGTCATGGATTATGTAATGTGTGACTATGTGAATCTGGATGATCCACAGAGAACTCCTATGAGGTCCATGTGTTTACTGGCCCTATGTGGGGAGCCGGAACCGATGCCAACGTGTACATCAACATCTACGGAGAGATCGGTGACACGGGCGAGCGGAAACTAAGAAAGTCCAACAACCTCAACAAATTTGAGAAGGGGCAGGTGAGGAAGCAATCTGCCAATATGATGATGATGATGTCAATAATATCCGGGTGGCTCTTGAACTACGACTTCTCTCCCATTGACCTAGCTGTTTGACCTCTGACCTTTGTGCCTGATTCAATAAATTAAAGCATTGAACAACTATTGATCATTGAAAAAGATGTTCCAGGCTACAGGAACCTTTTATTAACCTTTTAGTCATGCCTTTGACCTCTGAATTTCCCCATGGTTTTACTGCGGGGTTCAGGAGGACGTGTTCTCCATGCAGGCCATCGATCTGGGCATTCTGAAGAAGCTGAGGATTCGTCACGATAACAGCCAGCCTAATGCGGCCTGGTTCCTGGACAGGGTGGAGATAGTAGACAACAAAGACGACACCACGTAAGGGGGGGGGGGGGGGGGGGCACAGGATTACACAATAATATTAGTATACATCGGTTATTATCATGTCACAGACAGACAGACAGACAGACAGACAGACAGACAGACAGACAGTCTAGAAACCTGACCCGGTAGTGTTCTAGGTACTACTTCCCATGTAAACGGTGGCTGGCCATTGATGAAGATGACGGACAGATTGCCAGGGAGCTGGTCCCTGTGGACGAGGCCTTTATGAAGAAGGGTGAGGATGATGATGATGATGATGACGAGGAAAACTCCAGTGCAACACTCGGCCTGGAGCAGAAGGGTGAGACACAGACACACTGGAGGCTAATTGCTAGTTGCTTGCTCTTGTGTTGAATTTGCTCCCGTTATTTTCAGAACAGTTATTTTTGTATGTTGTGCTGTACGCTTACACACACATGATAAGACATGTACTCTGCACACACGTACACATGGATGTTCTATTGTAAATATGTGGTAGTAGAGTAGTGGCCAGAGGGCACACACTTAATGTGTTGTGAAAGTGTTATGAAATGTAATGTCCTGTATTATTATAAATTGTATATAACTGCCTTAATGTTGCTGGACCCCAGGAAGAGTAGCTGCCACCAAGTCAGCAGTTAATGGGGATCCTTAATAAATACAAAAGTATTAATGTTCTATTCCCTCTGGGAAACAACACATGCTAACCTCTAGGTGTTGTTGATCACTAGTTATACAATATAACATTAGATTTGACTGAATAATAACAATGCATTATCATGAATACATTGTCATCTGATTTGGTTGATGTGTCTGTCAGCCATGTCCACCACCTTCACAATGAGGGTAAAGACTGGAGACAAGAAGTATGCGGGCACTGATGCCAACGTGTTCGCCATCCTGTACGGCGTGAAGGATGATACAGGTAACGATGCTTCACAGACACTGAGATAGGTGATATACATGTTTGTGTCCTAGAGCGTGTGTATTTGCATATCCTACTAACTATGATATTTACTGCTGTGTGTTTTCACAGGCATCATAATGCTGAAAGCATCCAAGTTACATAAGAATAAGTTTGAGCAGGCCATGATTGATGAGTTTACAGTGGAAGCTGTGGATATTGGAACACTGAAGAAAATACAAATCGGGCATGACAACTCAGGTTAAACAAGCTCATATATATATATATGATATGTGATTACACATATTATGCACACACACACACACACACACACACACACACACACACACACACACACACACACACACACACACACACACACACACACACACACACACACACACACACACACACACACACACACACACACACACACACACACACACGTCCAGTGATAATGTATTATGCCTATACAGGGGCAGCATCAGGCTGGTTCCTGGACTGGGTAGAGGTGAATGCCCCCTCCCTGGGCCAGAGGCTGAGGTTCCCCTGTGGTCGCTGGCTGGATAAGGGAGAGGACGACGGGGCCATCGTCAGGGACCTCTTCCCTGCAGACCTCCAGACTGAGCTCTACACACCATGTAAGAACCAACCATACTTAGATATCCCACGTTATAGCCAACTAGCATACCACTACTCTACACAGTGTTACTATCCTATATCAAACCATATAAGGCCATACCTGGCATACCAAGAGCCAGCCTAATGCACCCTGTACTTATTTTAGATAACCCATATCGTACAGGACCCTATACTACCATACCATGCCATATAGGGCTGGGAATTGCCACGGACCTCACAATACAATATTATCCCGACACTTAGATGCCAATACAATATGTATGCCATTCTCACGATTCTATATATATTGTGATTCGATATTGCGATTTACTGTGATTGTCTGCTACAGAGAGACAAGAGAGAGCATGACAAAATTAGTTTTGATCAGTCAGGGAAATAAAAGTGCTGAAAACATGTTGGCACAGCATTTAAAAAGAAGATGGAGAACAAGCTACCCACAGGAACCAAAAATAATAATAATAATATAATATATATACACTACCGTTCAAAAGTTTGGACACACCTACTCATTCAAGGGTTTTTCTTTATTTTTACTATTTTCTACATTGTACAACAATAGTGAAGACATCAAAAGTAGCCACCCTTTGCCTTGATGACAGCTTTGGAAACTCTTGGCATTCTCTCAACCAGCTTCATCTGGAATGCTTTTCCAACAGTCTTGAAGGAGTTCCCACATATGCTGAGGACTTGTTGGATGCTTTTCCTTCACTCTGCGGTCCAACTCATCCCAAACCATCTCAATTGGGTTGAGGTCCGGTGATTGTGGAGGCCAGGTCATCTGATGCCGCACTCCATCATTCTCCTTCTTGGTCAAATAGCCCTTACACAGCCTGGAGATGTGGGTCATTGTCCTGTTGAAAAACAAATGTGCTAAGCGCAAACCAGATGGGATGGCGCATCGCTGCAGAATGCTGTGGTAGCCATGCTGGTTAAGCACCCCCACACCATCACACATCCTCCACCCTGCTTCACGGTGGGAACCACACATGCGGAGATCATCCGTTCACCTACTCTGCGTCTCACAAAGACACGGTGGTTGGAACCAAAAATCTCAAATTTGGACTCATCAGACCAAAGGACCGATTTCCACCGGTCTAATGTCCATTGCTCATGTTTCTTGGCCCAAGCAAGTCTTTTCTTCTTGGTGTCCTTTAGTAGTGGTTTCTTTGCAGCAATTCAACCATGAAGGCCTGATTCATGCAGTCTCCTCTGAACAGTTGATGTTGAGATGTGTCTGTTACTTGAACTCTGTGAAGCATTTATTTGGGCTGAAATCTAAGGTGCAGTTAACTCTAATGAACTTATCCTCTGCAGCAGAGATAACTCTGAGTCTTCCTTTCCTGTGGCGGTCCTCATGAGAGCCAGTTTCATTATAGCGCTTGATGTTTTTTTTGCGACTGCACTTTAAGAAACTGTCAAAGTTCTTGACATTTTCTGAATTGACTGACCTTCATGGCTTAAAGTAATGATGGACTGTTGTTTCTTTTTGCTTATTTAAGCTGATCTTGACATAATATGGACTTGGTCTTTTACCATGCCTATCTTGTCACAACACAACTGATTGGCTCAAACGCATTAAGAAGGAAAGAAATTCCACAAATGTACTTTGAACAAGACACACCTGTTAATTGAAATGCATTCCAGGTGACTACCTCATGAAGCTGGTTGAGAGAATGCCAAGAGTGTGCAAAGCTGTCATCAAGGCAAAGGGTGGCTACTTTGAAAATTCTCAAATGTAAAATGTGTTTTGATTTGTTTAACACGTTTTTGGTTACTACATGATTCCATATGTGTTATTTCATAGTTTTGATGTCTTCACTATTATTCTACAATGTAGAAAATTGTAAAAATAAAGAAAAACCCTGGAATGAGTAGGTGTGTCCAAACTTTTGATATATATATATACTGTGTATATACAGTATATATTTTTTTACAAATTGATATTGCGATATGTAACTGGATCGATATTTTTTCCCTAAGCCTTGTTTCCCTCTGTCACAGTTGTGCCCTATGAGATCAAGACGTTCACCAGTGACCTGTTTGCAGCGGGTACAGACGCAGATGTGTTCATCGTGCTCTACGGCCGAGACGGGGTGTGCACCCAGCAGAGGTCTCTCTGTGTCAACAAGAGGGAGAGGACCATGTACTTTGAGAGGGGAGCTGAGGACATGTTCATCGTTGAGGTACGACCAGACAGTAGTCACCCATAAGACAATGTAAAGAGCAGACAGCTGTGTAGGGAAAATATTATTGTGGAATGAGGACGATGAGAATGTTCCTCATGATGATGATGATGATGATGTTGAGGGTGATGTTTCTGTAACACTGTGGAGTTGGAGGACGTGGGTGATGTCATAGAGAAGATTCGCATTGGTCATGACAACAGAGGGCTAAACGGAGGCTGGCACCTGGACAGAGTGGAGATCAGACGACTGCTGAGGAAGGGGAAGGTACACAGGAGAAAGGCTACTCTGTTACTCAGTTACAGATCTATAATCAGCTTACCCTCCCCAAATCCTAACCTCAACCATTAGGTCAAATTTCCAAATAACTGATCTAAGACCAGTGTCTAGGGGCAGAGTAAAACTACACCAGTCTTCAATATTATATATCAAAATAATACCATTTTTAGTCACAAGGTGGTGCTCTTCTCCTCTCGGAGAGACCTGGAGTGTATTCAGTCACACACTGCTGCTCTGGCTTTCTCTAGGGGTCGGAGACCATTATCTTCCCATGTGAGCGCTGGCTGGCCAAGTCAGAGGATGACGGAGAAACAGTGAGAGAGTTAGTACCTTCTGACATCATAACGGAGAAACTACTACGAGATGGTACCCTGAAAGTCAGCGAGGTTGAGGTGGAAGATGCACTGGAGAGTACGTACACACAGACGCATGCAAACCCATGCTAACACACACACACACACACACACACACACACACACACACACACACACACACACACACACACACACACACACACACACACACACACACACACACACACACACACACCCCCCCCCCCCCTTTCGGCCTAAGCACACACGCCCTCATAGACACACCAGCTGGTGCAAACACACACACCACACACACACACACACACACACACACACACACACACACACACACACACACACACACACACACACACACACACACACACACACACACACACACACACACACACACACACACTGAGGTGGAAGATTCAGTGGAGAGTACACACACGCACACGTACACACTGGAAGCTGGCCATTACAGCAGAATGCAACTCTTTGTTTGTCAGACTCTTTGTCTGCCAAGTAAATAATGAGGCAGTTTTCTGCTTAAATTGGTCTCTTTCTCCGCTGCAGTCACGCAGAGTGTCGGCAATTTGTTCCCATTTGAACACTTCAGTCCATTGTTATGCCTTCCATCTGTGGGTTGTCTATCTGCGTATTCTTAACTGTTATCTGTGCCCATCTCTGCCCGTAGCTCACACTTACAAAGTGTCTGTGATGACGGGCGATGTTTACGACGCAGGCACCGATGCCAATGTCTTCCTGACCATCTACGGAGACCTGGGAGACACTGGCGAGCGCAAACTCAGCAAGTCTGAGACCAACGGCAACAAGTTTGAGAGAGGAGCGGTAAGAGACAGAATACAGACATCACCGTATCCCTAACTATGTATCCTTGACTACATATCGCTGACTACGTATCCCTGACTACGTATCCCTGACTAGGCCTTTCTGTTTATTGGCTTTTGCATCACAGCATAAAATTGTACAATAATTTTAAGGCAGTATACACTGAGTGTATAAACATTAAGAACACCCCCCCCTCCTTTTGCCCTTGACTCCAATGCTTCCCACAGTTGTGTCAAGTTGGCTGAATGTCCTTTGGGTGTTGGACCATTCTTGATACATACAGGAAACTGTTGAGGGTGAAAAACCCAGCAGTGTTGCAGTTCTTGACACAAACCGGTGCACCTAGCACCTACTACCATACCCCCGTTCAAAGGCACTTAAATATTTTGTCTAGCCCATTCACCCTCTGAATGGCACACATACAATCCATGTCAAAATTGTCTCAATGCTTAAAAATCCTTCTTTAACCTCCCCTTCATCTACACTGATTGAAGTGGATTTAACAAGCGACATCAATAAGGGATCATAGCTTTCACCTTGATTCAGTCTGTCATGGAAAGAGCAGGTCTCCATAACATTTTGTACACTCAGTGTATGAGCCCCTGCCTTCTATTCCAGGTGGATAAGTTCACCATTGAGGCAGTGGACCTGGGTCAGGTGTTTAGAATGAAGATTCGCCATGACAACAGCATGATGAGTGCTGATTGGTACCTGGACCAGGTGGAGGTGGTTGATGAGGATACGGAGGAGGTCTTCCTGTTCCTGTGTGAGCGCTGGCTGTCCAGGAAGAGAGAGGACAGACGCATCGAAAGGATGTTCTATGTCAAGGTACTGTTATAAAGGCCTTCTGGTCTTGGTGTGTGTCTGTGTTTGCGAGTGTGCCACAGTGTGTACACCAATTTATATGTGAACTGTACTTCTGCAGTCAGTTTGTGTGTGCATGTGTGTGTGTGTGTGTGTGTGTGTGTGTGTGTGTGTGTGTGTGTGTGTGTGTGTGTGTGTGTGTGTGTGTGTGTGTGTGTGTGTGTGTGTGTGTGTGTGTGTGTGTGTGTGTGTGTGTGTGTGTGCGCACAAAGAACCCTGGCAGGTGTGTGTGACCTGAGTATTCTCTCAGGGTTACGAGGGGGAGAGGGAGACTCTCCAGGGCAGTAAGAAGAGCTCAGCCCTGATCATGAAGAGTGTGGACAGCAACATGAACAAGAAGAGGAAGAAGGGGGAGGACATCCAAAAGGAGAGCACCAGTCCGTAAACACACACTACTGTCAATATAAACATACACAACCATTCACAACCCCCTCCCCCAGCACACACACATTGACAAAAAAACTAGTTATGAAAAAAGACTGAATTTCACCAGTTTCATACATTGCAATGAGCTGATTGATAACTCCAGACAAAAGTCTTTATTTGCATTCTGCTTTGTAGAGGCAGAGTTTGGAGAAACAGGCTGCTCACCCTTACACATACAATCAAATACATTACCTTGTGTCTCTCCAGTCATCCCATACCACTTCACCATCTCCACGGGGGAAGAAAACGATGCCAGTACCGGCAGCAGGGTCTATGTGATCATCATGGGGCCAAACCACATTCAGACACAGAGGCTGTGGCTGGACCTGCCTGGGGGGAAGAAGTGCTTTGAGTCTGGGTCTCTGGAGTCCTTCGAGGCTCATGGAGCTGACGTTGGTGAGATTAAAAAAGTGGAGGTAAGTAGTTGAAATGGACTGAAATAGATGCCAGCAGAGCCATGTATTTAAAGAGTTGGGCCAATGCAGTTTCTGCATTATGATGCATTTACATGACACATTCTAGAAGCGCCATCCAGAGGTGGTGCTCCTAGTGGCTGGGGACTTTAATGCAGTGAAACTTAAATCGGTTTTACCTCATTTCTATCAGCATGTTAAATGTGCAACCAGAGGAAAAAAAACTCTAGACCACCTTTACTCCACACACAGAAACATGTACAAAGCTCTTCCTCGCCCTCCATTTGGTAAATCTGACCATAATTCTATCCTCCTGATTCCTGCTTCCAAGCAAAAACGAAAGCAGGAAGTACCACTGACTCGCTCAATATGGAAGTGGTCAGATGACGCAGATGCTAAGCTACAGGACTGTTCTGCTAGCACGGACTGGAATATGTTCCGGGACTCATCCGATGGCATTGAGGAGTACACCACATCAGTCACCGGCTTCGTCAATAAATGCGTCAATGACATTGTCCCCACAGTGACCGTACATACATACCTCAACCAGTAGCCATGGATTACAGGCAACATCCGCACTGAGCTAAAGGGTAGAGCTGCCGCTTTCAAGGAGCGGGACTCTAACCCTGGACGCTTATAAGAAATCCCGCTATGCCCTCCGACGAACCATCAAACATGCAAAGCGTAAATACAGGACTAAGATTGAATCGTACTACAAAGGGATGCCCAGCCAGACGAGCCTACCAGATGAGCTAAATTACTTCTGTGCATGCTTCGAGGCAAGCAACACTGAAGCATGCATGAGAGCACCAGCTGTTCCGGACGACTGTGTGATCACGCTCGCCGTAGCCGATGTGAGTAAGACCTTTAAACAGGTCAACATTCACAAGGCCGCAGGGCCAGACGGATTACCAGGACGTGTACTCCGACCATGCGCTGACCAACTGGCAGGTGTCTTCACTGACATTTTCAACCAGTCCCTGGCCGAGTCTGTAATACCTACATGTTTCAAGCAGACCACCATAGTCCCTGTGCCGAAAAAACACCAAGGTAACCTGCCTAAATTACTACCCGTAGCACTCACGTCTGTAGCCATGAAGTGCTTTGAAAGGCTGGTCATGGCTCACATCAACACTATCATCCCAGAAACCCTAGACTCACTCCAATTTGCACACTGCCCCAACAGATCCACAGATCACACAATCTCTATTGCACTCAACACTGCCCTTTCCCACCTGGACAAAAGGAACACCTACGTGAGAATGCTGTTCATTTACTACAGCTCAGCGTTCAACACCATAGTACCCTCAAAGCTCATCACTGTTTTCAACTCTCTAGAGACAGCAAGAGCGGTAGAGATACTCTGAATGATCGGCTATGAAAAGCCAATGACATTTACTCCTGAGGTGCTGACCTGTTGCACCCTCTACAACCACTGTGATTATTATTATTGTCAAAGACTCCAGCCACTCTAGTCATAGAATGTTCTCTCTGCTACCGCACGGCAAGCGGTACCGGAGCACCAAGTCTAGGTCCAAAAAGCTTCTTAAGAAGCCCCAAGCCATAAGACTGCTCAACAGCTAATCAAATGGCTATGCTATGTACATATTACTTCAGTTACCTCGACTAACCACATTGACTCGGTACCGGTACCCACTGTATATAGCCTCGTTATTGTTATTTTATTGTTGCTCTTTTATTTTTTACTTTAGTTTATTTATGAAATCTTTTCTTAAGTCTTATTTTTCTTAAATATTTTCTTAAGTCTTATTTTTCTTACAAGCCCTTGGTTAAGGGCTTGTAAGTAAGCATTTCACGGTAAGGTCTACACCTGTTGTATTCGGCGCATGTGACAAATACAATTTGATTTGATTTACATGACACTGCCAGTCATTAACTAATACATGGGGAATATTTAAACAGTGCTATGTAACTGAATGTCTGGAATTAGACCTACATTCTAAAAGTTGGCCTAAATATATGGCTCTGGGTGCCAAAACTCATTTTGGGTGCCGATAAACTTAAAATGTAGATGCCAGTACTCATCATATTTTAGTGCCAATATTTTATAGGGGGTGCTGGTACTCAAACTGTAGAACATTGAGTTGAGCACCGTTCACATTACACGCACACACACACACACACACACACACACACACACACACACACACACACACACTACACACACACACGCACTGTTTGATATGATTGCTCTATGCTCTCTTTGTAGCTCGGACATGACGGCGCCACTCCGGAGAGCTGCTGGTTGGTTGATGAGCTAGCTGTTGCTGTGCCAACCAAAGGGGTTAAATTCATTTTCCAGTGTAAGTGCTGGTTGGCCAAAGATCGGGGCGATGGACTGACTGCCAGGGTGTTCAACGTGTTGGATGCAGATAGCATCACCATCTCCCAAAAGGCAAGTATCATTATATAAGTTCCCTTACTGGTACAGTATTTAGCTGCACTTACTCTACCTCCAAGTTAAACAGCCATTACCTGCTAATACAATACTGAACACCTACAGTACATTGTCATGTCTGTTTTATATACAAAGCAGTGGAGGCTGCTGAGGGGAGGACAGCTCATAATAATATCTGTAACGGAGCGAATGGAATAGAATCAAACACATTGAAACCATGTGTTTATGTTGTTGATACCATTCCACTCATTTCGCTCCAGCCATTACCACGTGCCTGTCCTCCCCAATTAAGGTGCCACCAACCTCCTGTGATACAAAGATACTGTTAAACACATCCTTTTTGTCACACTGATTAGTTTAACTGGAAAAGTATGTTAACTGATTTCAATTAATCAAACAAATGTTCATTGATTTATTTGATTGATTGGTTCATTTATTAGTTGACTGATGAATTAATTGATTGATTGATTGTGTGTTATTGTCAGATCATCTATGAGGTGACAGTGGTGACGGGAGATGTTCAGAACGCTGGGACAGACACCCAGATCTACGTGTCTGTGTTTGGGACCAACGGCACCACAGAGGAGATCCTACTGCAGAAGAACGAGGACAGGTAACAAACACACACCTGGCCAAAAGTTAACCCACCTGACCAAATGTTCACACTTGAACAAATGCACAGATTTAACACACTCAAATAAACACAGCCCAAAGACATCAAGTGGTTTTGAAATGACCAAACTACAATTTTATTCAACATTCGGCACACATTTGGCCCAGCGTCGTCCAGGTTTGGCTGGGGTAGGCCGTCATTGTAAATAAAAATCACATAAAAACAATCTCCAATTAGCATAGAATTGTCTTATCTACTGTGTATGTGATGTGAACTAGTGGTGTTTACAGTATAAAATATTCTCCCTTCATGCATTGCGCTCACACACACTCTGGCTGTCTTTAGGTTTGAGCGGGGTCAGGAGGACACGTTCAGCCTGGAGGTTGATGATATTGCTCCCCTGAGGAAGATGAGGGTCCGTATTGACGGCTCTGGTAGCCGACCTGACTGGTTCCTGGCTAAGGTCAGCACTTGCAAGATGTCACAGTCTACACTCTTAGAAAAGGGTACCAAAAGGGTTCTTCACCTGTCCCCATAGGAGAACCATTTTGGTTCTGGGTAGAACCCAAAAAGATAGCACCTATACTGACTTCATTCAACAATGAGTCCACACAACACAGTTGTAGGGTCTTTGATTAGTCAATCAATCAATCAATCAATCAATCAATCAATCAATCAATCAATCAATCAATCAACATGTATTTATAAAGCCCTTATTACATCAGCCGATGTCACAAAGTGCTATACAGAAACCCAGCCTAAAACCCCAAACAGCAAGCAATGCAGATGTAGATTACTTCATGTTTATTGTAACAATAAAATACAATACAATGGTAACAGGTGTAGGGATTTCTGCAGGGATTGCTACATTAACTAAGTGTGTGTGTGTGTGTGTGTGTGTGTGTGTGTGTGTGTGTGTGTGTGTGTGTGTGTGTGTGTGTGTGTGTGTGTGTGTGTGTGTGTGTGTGTGTGTGTGTGTGTGTGTGTGTGTGTGTGTGTGTGTGTGTGTGTGTGTGTGGGGAGAGAGAGACAGACATGGGTGAGGCTTTGCTGTCTGTAAGTCTTAGGTCACAGTGTTGCTCAAGTCACAACTTCTCTTGCCTTGGTCACACCGACAGCATCATTGAGCAAAATGGTACGCAGCATCATCTGGATATGTGTGCAACAAAAGTTCAACATTCACCTTCTGCTACCATTTCTGTCAAGTCGTCTACTCAAAGAGTCTCATGCATACGTTCGATAAATCCAACGTACCCACCACACAGAACGCACTGCAACTGTCTCTGCAACGCAATGCTGCAAGGCAAACGTAGCATTCCACTGGAAATGAATGTACTTCTGGTGTACCAAAATGCAATAATGCTGTCGTATGATCGAGGAGTCAGACTCTCTATATCTCTATCTCTCTCTCTCTCACACACACACACACACACACACACACACACACACACACACACACACACAGCACACACACACACACACACACACACACACACACACACACACACACACACACACACACACACACACACACACACACACACACACACACACACACACACACACACACACGCTGATCCCTGCCTGCAGGCGATAGGTCACTGGATAATTCAGCCACACACACCAGACAGACACTCACACCACTCACTCAATGCTGCACAGTAGGGGTCAGAGTGCGTCTGGGGTGAGCTTCAGTGAATGGCATGTAATTGTATTGACCCATTTCAATCAGTGTGGGGTTGGAGCCTGGTTGCCTTGTCTGTTCAGTTATTACATTCCACTCCGAGTACATTTGCCAAAGAGACTGGTCTTTCTTCACTCTTCAAATATGAACATTCTATCATTAATGAGCTCGAGGAGATCAGATGAATTGATCCTGATTTGATAACCCTCACAGTTATCCCCCAACCACAAAGGTTATGCAAATATTGCAACTCTTACCTTCAGAGTGCTATCTCACGTTGTGAGCAAAAACATCTTAGCCTTGATTTTAAGCCTCAAAATACAACTTCCCTAGCCAACAGCTAAATGTTTTTGACATTGTTATAATTCTAATTCTATATGTTGTCATGGAAAATGTTAATGTTATTTCCAACAACCAATGCGCAACTCCACTGGAAATTCGGCTGCATATTGAACATTGAGATTGCCGAAAGGCCAGTCTCTTTAGCATATGCCAAAAGGAGTAGAATGTTACAGAGACTGGTACCCAGACTAGGTTGGAGCATGCAGGCTGCAGAGACTGGGATGAATCTGTTCTCCCCAGACACACAAAGCAGCCTGGTCTCAAAGACTAGATGTAACATAACAAACATAAATGTGGGACACTCAAATGAATATGATATGTTACGTTTGGTATGGTTACATGAGACAGAAGGTTACTTAAGGCAAAACTGAAAGTAGGGTGGGTGGTTGTTTGGTCAGAGTGGATGAGGAACGGGAACATCTAGCAACCCAAAGGTTGCGTGTTTGAATCTCATCACAGACAACTTGAGCATTTTAGCAACTTTGCAACTACTTACTACTTCTTAGCTACTTTGCAACTATTTAGTATGTTAGCTAACCTTTAACCTAATTCCTAACCTTAACCCTAACCTTAACCCCTAGCCTAGCTAACCTTAGCTTTAGCCACCTACCCACTTAGCTAACGTTAGCCACAACAAATCGGAATTTGTAACATATCATACATTTTGCAAATTTATAACACATTGTAACACATTGTACGAATGTCAATAACTCTGTTCCAGTTCTGTTTGATGGTCAACATTGAATTGGCAGCTGGCTTTTCCCTTTCAGTACAAAATTTACTACGATGCCAAGACCTTACCACTCAGATGGGAAAAAGGCATTTCCTATGCAGGCACAACCCCTCCATGTCTCTCCAAATCACCCAGCCTGCCTCTAGACTAGCCGAACAGTAGCTAAGCAGTCAAGGCTCATACCCAGCCGTGTCTGTCAGTGGCTGGGCCGTGTCCTTGAAATGACCCAGTAGCTGTACAGCATCCCAAAACAGATGTGTGCTGCCAACGTGAACTGTGAACTGGGCGCACAGCCAGCATGCTAATCCCACTCAAATTAATATATTGATGGAAGTTAATGCAGGTTGGGCTGCTGAGCCAAATCCTTGGGTTTTTATAATGGGCTAATTTCTTCAGTTACACCCTGTCCATGACAATGGATCAAATACACTGGGAGAGGCAAGTGCAACAGAGATATGCTCATAATGTTACAGTATTTATATATACAGTATATGTATATTTCTGCATTTTATCACTATGGATTATGGCTCATCTTTGTTGGTATTTGTCTGGCATTGTCCTACGGATAATGTCATTGTCCTACAGATAACGGCATTGTCCTACAGATAATGGCGTTGTCCTTCAGATAATGGCATTGTCCTACAGATAAGGGAATTGTCATACAGATAATGGCATTGTCTTACAGATAATGGAAGTGTCCTAAAGATAATGGCATTGTCATACAGATAATGGAATTGTCCTAAAGATAATGTCATTGTTATACAGATAATGACATTGTCCTACAGATAATAGAATTGTCCTACAGATAATGATGCCCTACTGATAATGACGTTGTCCTACAGATAATGGCATTGTCCTACAGATAATGGCATTGTCATACAGATAATGGAATTGTCCTAAAGATAATGGCATTGTTATACAGATAAGGGAATTGTCCTAAAGATAATGGCATTGTTATACAGATAATGGCATTGTCCTACAGATAATGGCAATGTCCTTCAGATAATGACAATGACCTTCAGATTGTCTTACATACTGTACATGCATAGTGTTGATTGATGGTTTCTCCCAATATAATTACAGCAGTTATGTAAAGGCATGGAATCCCATCCTCACCCTTTAATATGCGCAATACAATCTAAATGTGTGAAAAGGTTGTTACTGTGGGTAAGAATTTGTCATTGTGTCAGTCACCTTACCTCGTAAAATAATGGTTAATTAATGATAGTTAAAAAATGATAATTAATGAGGATTTCCCCCAGATCATCATGCGTAACCTGACCACAGAGGAGGTGTCAGTGTTCACCTATGAGGAGTGGCTGTCTAAGACCAAAGGACCCAAGAGGACCATGATCTGTGAGATGGCAGCTGTGGTGGACGAGGAGGAGATGGTGGAGATCACCACCTACATTATCCAGGTCAAGACCAGCGACATTGGAGGTGGGTCAGTCAGTCAGTCAGTCAGCCTGCCAGTCAGTCAGTCAGTTAGTCGGTTAGCCAGGTAGCCAGTCAGTAATTCAGTCAGCCAGCCAGTCAGTCAGTTAGTCGGTTAGCCAGGTAGCCAGTCAGTAATTCAGTCAGCCAGCCAGCCAGTCAGTCAGTCGGTTAGCCGGTCAGTCAGCCAGCTAGTCAGTAAATCAGTCAGTCAGTGGCAGTGCACAGACAAACCATATTCTACAGTCTTCATGTTTGTCCATCATGTTTGTGTGACTGACCAGGGTTCCCTATTCATAAAGCGTCTGAGTAAAAAGTGCTAGGATCTGTTTTGCCTTTTAGATTATAATAAATAGATAGGGGGACCTGATCCTAGATCAGAATTCCTTCTCTGAGACGCTTTATGAATACAGGCCCATGTATCAAACTCAAGACTATATTATCCCACTGAATTAAAGCTGAGTAATTACTGTAGTTCCTGAACCACATTTACTACATTTTCTTGTAATCACACTATTCCTCACTTTCTAACAAATCCATGCTATTTATTGTACACTACACCAGATTCAGCTTCAGTCCTGTTCCTAACTAGCTGGGATGTGTCTGTTACATTATATTCTCTTGTTTTACTTTATCTCTGTGGTGCAGCTGAGTCTCTTTGCTGCTCGGAGAGACGCGACGCAGCAGCAGAGATGGAATACGACAATCCATTTTGAGTCATAGAGGCTAATGAAAGAGAAACTCCTCTGAAACCTCTCGCTCAGCTTTGGTTCTTTAGCCGTGCAGTTTTCCACCGCAGAGGAGAGAGAGGCAGACTGCTGTTTGACACGATAGAGGAGCTAGGTGTCTGAGCTAACTTCAAAGAGCTCGTCATTCTGCCCTTGCCTGTGTTACTGAAGACACATCTTCTCACCCAACCTGTGTGTGTGTGTGTGTGTGTGTGTGTGTGTGTGTGTGTGTGTGTGTGTGTGTGTGTGTGTGGTGTGTGTGTGTGTGTGTGTGTGTGTGTGGGGAATAATGATAATGAGCAGAGCTGTCACACACAAGACATCAGTGAGGCACTAACTGCTCTGTGAACATTACACACACACACACACACACACACACACACACACACACACACACACACACACACACACACACACACACACACACCCCCCCCTCGTGAATCAGAGGAAACAGGGCTTCTCTGGTTTCTCAATTGAGGTTTGATAAGGTAGTTGGTTAGTGGTTAATGGGGGACTATTGGAAAGGCAGTCGATGGAAGTAATTTGATTATTTTTCAAGAATGTCGGACTGCTAATGGTGAAGTGATGTTTGAAAAGGCAGAGGGTTAGTAACTGATGGGGAATGTTTGCAGGGACCTGTTTGTAAAATCAGTCTATGAAAGTAAATTGTATTGGTGATTTGATTATTTTTCAGGAATGTCTGAAAAGGCAGTCTAGTGACTGTACGGTTATTGGTGAATGGATTTTTATGAAGGCTGTAGTGTCGACTGATGGCGAGTTGAGCAATGAAAAGGCAGGCAGTTAGTGATTAATGGAAGATGTCTGAAAAAGTTAGTGAATTAGTTTGTAAAATACATTTTTAAGGCTGTTGGCTATACCTGCTAAGGGTGAGTTGAGATTCATGAAGGTGTAACAAAGGTGGTTCAGTGAACCATGTTTGCATGGCCTTTAGCTCAGAGGGCTAACACAGTCTTGTGGTGCGCATGAGATCTGGGTTTGAATCCCAATCAGCCAATAGCACCGCAGTTTTTCATAGAAGTTGGTGACTCTCCTCCCTCTCCGCACAGGGGCAGGCACTGACGCCAACGTGTGGATCATTGTGTTTGGAGAGTGCGGGGACACTGGGACCCTGGCGCTGAAAGAGTGCCAGAAATCCAACAAGTTTGAGCGCAAGCAGACAGATGTGTTCCGTTTCCCTGACATGCTCAGCCTCGGGGAGCTCTCTAAGGTTCGGGTGTGGCACGACAACTCAGGTGAGCCAATCAGTCATCAGGAATATGATGACATGACAGGGAGGGGAGCCAATTACGATCACAGTGAACCAGTCAAAATATGAAACCTGCACACCTATTGACTGTAACTAAACTTGCACTGTGTGTATGCACCAACTGATAGTGAATTACGTAGATCAATTCTTCAGGTTTCTCAGCAATACTTTGACTCAAAACACAACAATATATGTTTCACGCCGGTCTTTCCCGTCACTTGTTTCCTACTCTATTGTTATGTCATGATCAGGGCCTGCTCCAGGATGGCACATAGAATACATTGATGTGAAGGATGAGGCCTTGGACAGGACATTTCGCTTCCCCTGCGACCGCTGGTTGGCCCAGAACGAGGACGATGGTCAGATCATGAGGGAGTTGTCCTGCGCCAACAACGACATTTTAGACCTCAACGAGAAGACCAGTAAGATCAGCCACACACAAGCCTTCTCTCTTTAGTAGGGTTCAGTGTTTCTCCTGGTCTGGTCATCCAGTCAGGAAAATCTCCTAGCTTTACATTACTCCAATCAGATCATAATGAAATCACTACAGTGTACTGTATTATGTAATCTACTTTGAATCCTATTCTATTGCAGTGTTTCTCAAATGCAGTCGTCACGTAACCCCAAGGTTGCAAATGTTTGTACTAGCCTGCTAAGCTCTTTATTAGCTGAATCAGGTCTGCTTGTAATGGGCAAGAAAAAACATTTTCAACATTGGGGTTACGCCAGGACTGGACACTGACCATACTAATGTCAATGTTTGCCTCATGTACCGTTCATATGAAGAGAATACAGTCCTCCCTGGGCCAAGCTAATGCACTGTCTACTTTTGATTGAAAGAATATGAAATTATTACCACCACGGCGGACACAGACGACGCAGAGACCAAAGAGAACGTCTGGATTGCACTGGAGGGGAGGAAGGGGCGTTCAAAAGAATTTATGATGGAGAACTCATCAAAGAAAAAGAGGTTCTTGCGGTACGCTGCTCTTCAGAATAGTTTTAAAAAACAGGGGTTTTGTTTGTGTAAAGAATGAGCAGAAATTATTGGGGTTTTCTCCCTTTTTTATTACGACAGCCAGACTCATTGGAATGATCTCCCTTGGCACAAGGAACGCTTTTACAGACAACAGTATACTCTACTCTCAAGGAATTCAATCACTAGTAATAAACTCATTAGACATTTCCAGGCATGTAAAGAAGAGCTCATGAAATCTAATCCTACTTAATCTATTTTTCTAGAATAACATTTTTGCTAAATGATTTATTAAGTCAGTTGTAATATTATTCCCTTGTCATATTCTTTAATGGTTTAAGGTTATGTGGCTTTGTTATTTTCATTCAGGGGAAACAAGGACAAGTTTGAGTTCTCCTCCAAACAGCTTGGTGACATCGCTGGCATCTGCCTGGGCCACACCCCCAAGGATGGGAAGAAGGTGAAAGGTGAGGCGTTCTGGCACGTGGAGGAGGTCGTTGTCATAGAGAAAGTGCTGGGCAACAGGTGAGTGACCCCTAGCCTGACCCCAGGTATATAAACCACCTGGGGCTTATTCGGTAGGGTGCAAAGCCCTGCAGCTCGCAATATACTGTGTGGAAACCCAGGAGTTTTGTGTCTTGTGGAAGAGACAATCATTCTCCTTCTCTATCCCAGGTTCATATTCATCTGCAACGCCCTGATCCCCCTCTCCCCGAAGAGGGACGAGTTTGTGACCATCGAGTGCACCAAGGCAATCGAGAGCTTCGCCAGCAAAGCCCGCAGCCTGGTGCCCGTCAAGTACGAGATCATCCTCATCACGGGGGACGAGAAGGGGGCAGGCACCGACGCCAATGTCTTCATCACCATCTACGGCTCCAACGGTGACTCGGGCCGCCGGTCGCTACGTCAGAAGTTCCGCAACCTGTTTGAGCGTGGCCAGACGGACCGCTTCCTGTTAGAGATGTTGGACATGGGTGAGCTGCTGAGGGTATGTGTGGAGCACGACAACACCCGCCTCAGCCCCGGCTGGCTGCTGGACCGCGTGGAGGTCACCAACACGGCCAACGGTGTCACCACCATCTTCCTGTGTGGAAAGTGGCTGGACACCAAGAAGGCGGACAGACAGATCTTCAGGGTCCTCTACCCAAAGTACTAAAGACCTCATATTGAGACTTCTCCACTATATGAAAACGTATGTTAAGCCTCAGGACTTGCACAGCAGAGGATAGAGGCCTCGCCGTGTGTTGGACCCAAGCAACTCTGTAATGGAGAGATTCAAACTCTTTGAATGGAGTTTGGATGTGGGCAACAGTTTCATTGTTTTATTTTATTACCTCTATATGGTCATGATCTCAGGAAAGGAAAATGTTTATATATTTATTATTACATTTCTAGAATATCTTATAGTTTAGCTTTATTGCATTACTACCAACGTTTATGGTTAACACACAATAGGGTCATAAGACCAGGTAACATGATTGTGCCACTATTTTAAAAGTACCCATTATCAGGAATGGCATGTTGCTCAGCTGCTTGGTTGTAAATTAAGTTTTATAAAAGAGTATACTATTTTGTACTGCTTATTCCAAAACACTTTTTGTTTTTCAAAACTGCTTTTTAAGATTGCGGTTTGACTGATTTCGATTACCTTGTGAAGGCAGACTCAGAAAACAAATCAAAAGAGGATTGTCAGCCTCATCAGGATGGAGATCATGTGTCTCATTCTCAATGAAAGCTTTTTGTAGGGATTCTTTTTTTCATCCTTCTCCTCTAACTTCAAAGAGTCATAACTGGCCTTAATTGTAGGGACACAAGGTAACTTCTACTCACGCACTCACAAACACCAGATTTATACACCTTCCATTTTATCCAATTTATTACAAAAAGAACACATACAAAAAGGATAATATACCAGCCTTGAAATAAAATGTAAATGAAAAAAAAACATAACAGTTTGGGTTTAGCGATGCAACTTTTAAAATCATTATTATTAGTAGTAATAAATAAAGTACAAAATTCCACCAAATGTGAATCTAACATTTACACAATATGCTCATCCAGCTCATCAACACACTCATCATTAATGAGCTATTGCTTTAATATTAATGATAAATAGTTATATTCTCCGATAAAATCTCCTATATTGAAAAACATTGCGCCGTCACGGCTAAACAGCAGACCTTATACAAAGATGGCGGCAGCCCTATCACTGGCACTTTTTGGGATATTTTCTCTTTCCTTCAGTTTTTCAGATGCAAGCAGCAGCAAAATTAATTCTGTAATATTCTTTGTATATCTACAAATATTTTCACCATATACTTATATACCATTGAGAATATATTCAAACCTGAGAAAAACATGCATTTTTAGTAAGGTTGTGCTTTAAGAGATCCTCTGTCTGTTCTTGTTAAACATAGAGGATTGTGATAGGAAACATTGGATGGGTTCTGAGTGGAGGGAAGGATGGACGGTAAGACAAAATAATAAAGAAAAGGAAGAGAGGGAACGGAAAGGCAGGAAAAGAGGGAATAATAAGAATAATTAGTGTAGCGCAGATGAACACAGTGAAACATTTTCACAAAGATTTTGGTCAAATATTTCCTTAATTTGTATAATAGATAAAGTAAATATTTCAAAAGGTATTACTAGATTAGGTCAAGGTTTAACTAAAAAAGATGGAGAGAAATGTCTATTTCCGAATACTCCTAAAATGCTGCTTTCTTTATTCTCATAAGGTATCCACAGATCTATTTGGTTAGTGAAAGCAATACGACGCTGACCACGCCACCTTGAAGTTCCCACACTCCACTTATGGGGGCTAACGTCATATTTCCTTCACCTTGCAGGTTGGTCAATGGTGACAATGAGAAGTGAGAGAGGAGGGAATAAGGAAGGAAAGACAACATTATACAGCATTTGAACATAGCCTACAGTTCATCATGGTGCCCGTGTAATGCAGGAGTAAGACCTCCAGATAAATATGTACCCAGTTCAGGCATGATGGCTTTCCAGTAACTGAGCGTAGGAGTTTGTGGGGCTCGGTAACAAAAATAGCTACAATCATAAGGAAATATCTCAACACTAGAAGCGAGGCACTTGTTGGGCTCAAAACTACAAGATATTTGGAAAAGAGGGAAGGAGAAATATCCCAACACAGAAAAGGAACATGCTTTTTTTAAAAGAAAGAATGGAGAGAGGGATGAGAGGCAGATAACTGGAAATGACAAAGTATACAATAATAATAACAATATATCTACGATCGTAACTGCTTTATGCCAGTGAGAGGGTTCCCATGTTAAAACTAAGAGTGCAAAACAAGACAAATTACAAACTTAAAAACATTTCACTCCATTGCAGTTTGTCCACTATATCACAGCATAGGGATCAGAGAAAATTGCATTGAATGGAATGTAACCAAGATATCCACAGCACCACTATCCACAGCACCACATGAGAAGAGCAGGCTCGACAGTTCAGCCCGGGACAGTAAACATAACACAGCCGGCTCGGGGAGAGAGATCAAACAGCAGGTCTTTTTAGTTTAGTTTCTTCAGGAAAAATACAACTGCATGCGAAGCATTCCCATTGAATTAAAACAATGCAAAAATGCAAAAAAGAGGTAATCGTTCGATTTTTTTTAAACCATTTTGTGTTATATCTAAATAAATAAATGATTCAATTGCAAAAAAAAAAACGATATAAAATTAAATACGTACCCACGATATCTACAGTTAGTAATAAATAATGATTGTTAAATACTTAAGGCATCTCAACTGACAACACCCTGTGTAAACTATCAAAACTTCCCATAAAAAACTAGACTAAAGGAGGAGTCAGTATCAACACTGGCAGTGCACAGGACAGTTAGGGTCAGTCCCAATCCGTCACAACTCATCCTTCAGTCTACAGGGCATTTAGGGTCTGTCCTAATACTTCACATCAAGTCCTCAATGCATAGTACAGGACCTGTGCCAATCCTTAAAAACCTATGTAGTGTTCATGCACATTGACTCAGACATAACATAGCAACAAAACAAAACAACACACAATATCAACATTTAAAGAGTTGGTTTTTTTCTTCACAAAAAGTGTTCTTTGACCGTTATTTTGGTCCTCATTTTGACCCCAGCCCAGTCCTGTCCATATGCACTGTGGGGAGGATACTGCCCCCATCACACAACATTCTACATTGTTGTTCTAGCAATACAGCATAGCAACCAGCATAGCAACCACAAGGGGAGATCTGACACATAAAAACAAGTTCAACACACAAGCTCCTCACTCAGTCCAAAACAGTGCGCGTTTATACCTAAATATACGGAAACCAACACAAATGCAATAACAAAAAGAGGTTGTTGCTATATCTATCACATGTGCTTGTTCTTTAGGCAATAAGGTAAACAATAGGATTCCATTTTGTTTGCCACCAAAAAGGGACAGTATGAACACACGCTACAGGTCAGAGACAGCCACTGACACCGTGCTCCCTTCTTCTTTGTTTGTTTGTGTTGAGTTGATAATCACAGCTCAGATTAACTAAGTCATGCACAGACAACACCCTCCTCTGCCCTCCATTTTTTATTTGAACGCTAACACGACAGCCCAAGCCAACATTGAAACATGCATTTCACTACACTGCTCAGCCTTAACACCTGCGACAGGAGGGGATGGCACAGAGTCACTGTTTCCAGGGCAGCTAACACTTCTGCTTAACCAGAAGGCCCCACATCTCACTCAGTCACTGCAGTGCATGATGGGGTTAGGTCCTACTACATAAAAAAAAGAAAATCCTTATTTGGCTTTGTATTCTACAAGCACTCCAATCAAATCACTGTTAAGCTAACTTCTATATTACCCTTTAACCCTTAACACACACTTGAACCTGCACTTTAAGTTTGTCACGCACGCGCAAGCATTGGTTAAACATACACTGAAACCCACACACTGGGGCAGAACACACACATTGCGGCGGGTCAAGCAATACCATAACACATTTGGTTAAAAACACTCACTAACCTTTGTATTTACTCAAAAACACACGCCACCCCATGCATTGGGGCAGGCCGACATGACAGCAGTGAAATAGTTGTATTTTGTCCGAACACTGATGGCAGCATCAGTCCCAAGCAAATGTACAACTACTGTATTGCAAAAAGTAGAAGCTGGGTGAGATCTGAACACTCAGTCCCCCTCTTATAACAAAGTGAGGGGTCAAAATACCACTGTGTCTGACGCTGCTACTGTACTACCACAAATGATCTGTAGGCAAACATGGCGACAGGGCTTTTAAGTGGTTGATTAGCTTCCTGTTGTGGCAGAATAAGCAGTGTGTGTGTATGTGGCAGGCTGGCTGGCAAGTGGGGTTGTGTGCTTTTCACTCTGTACATTAATGTCATGGCTTTAAGAACATGCTACAAAGACACAGGAAACACACCTGCCTCCCCTAACTACAACAACAGCAACGACACCCAACCACCAGCAAGCAACTAGTAAACCCTGTGTGCGCATGTGTATATAGTATGTAATGTATGTGTGAGTGTTTACATGTCTTTTTGCTGGGGATGTGCTTTTATTGAGAGAGAGTCAGTCTCCGGTCTCTCGTGCAGTAAGTAATCCTGGATTGGCTCAGTAAAGCGTGAGTCAGAGAGGGCGATGATGTCACGTGACGACTGGAGACATTTGGCAAAGCACCCATGTTGGGAGAGGCAGGGCCGAGTGGAAGGGAGCAGGATCCACGCCAGGGTGATTGACAGCAGCCAGACCGTCAGGCTCCACCCCTGGGACATCAGCTGTCTGGGTGGAGCTGCGTCTCGATGTCCACGCGGCAGATTGGACACTTCCTGCTGGTCGCCAGCCACTGGTCCACACAGCCCTGGTGGAAGAGGTGCATGCAGGGTAACCGCCTGGACAGGTGAGACAGGAGAGAAAAGGAAGAAGGTCAATCGTCTGGTCGTCAACTCACACACTGAAAGAGAAAATATACAGTATGCACATCACACTTGTTCAGAGTGTTCTTTGAATTTGATAGGCTCCAATAGGTTAAGTGTTGCAGACATTCATTACCTGACGTCCTCTGCCTCCTCCAGCATCGACAGGCAGATGGTACATTTCTCATCCACATCAGTCTCCTCGCCCTCCTCGCCAATCTTCATATCCAGAGGCTTCCTCTGTGGACCAATCAAATGACATATCCAGATTAGAATCAGACAGGGTCAAGAGTTTTCAAAGAGACCACTAAGGCTTCAGAAGTAAGCAACATTGCCTTTTAAAACTTTGAGTTTGTATACAGTACCGGAGGTGATTTGGAATCATGCGCTCATGCAGCAGTAGCACTTTGAGACTTGTAAGTCCTCAGACCTTGAAGATGTCCTCTCGGTCTAATGGTTAAGATATTCAATTCCCACTGGTTACATTTACAATATACAGGTAACTGTAAAAATAAAGGAAACACCAACATAAAGTGTCTTAATAGGGCGTTGGGTCACACGAGCCACAACAGCATCAATGCACCTTGGTATAGATTCTATAAGTGTCTGGAACTCTACTGGGGGGATGCGACCCCATTCGTCGATGAGAAATTCCATCAAGTTTTGTTGATGGTGGTGGAAAACACTGTCTCAGGTGCCGCTCCAGAATCTCCCATTAGTGTTCATTTCGGTTGAGATCGGGTGACAGATGGCCGTGGCATATAGTTTACTTCGTTTTCATGCTCATCCAACCATTTGGTGACCACTCGTGCCCTGTGGATTGGGGCATAGCCATGGTAGCCAAAATAATGGCCTGCCCAGCATTTGTATACATTACCCTAAGCATAATGGAATGTTAATTGCTTAATTAACTCGGGAACCACACCTGTGTGGAAGCACCTGCTTTCAATATACTTTGTATCCCTCATTTACTCAAGTGTTTCCATTATTTTGGCAGTTGCCTGTAGCTCCACTTGTGTGTGTGTATATTTCTAAATCAGAGAGCTGCCTCCTCACCTTCTTGTATTTGTGTGGGAAGGTGAATCTCTCTATGGTGGTCTGAACCGCTCCCCTACTGACACTTCCCAACCTGTCTTCAAGCTGCAACAGCTCCTAGGGCACAGGAGAGCAAGGCTTTAGACAGATAACGTCACTACACCTCTGCAAATAGCAACCGGTCAGCACTGGTATGACTAGGGTAACAGAATTAAATCATGCCATTAAAGCTTAACCATAAAAACAAGTATAGTATCCATGTGTAACACAAGCAATAGCATTAATATTTACTGAACAAAAATATAAACGCAACATGTAAAAAGTGTTGGTCCCATGTGTCATGAGCTGAAATAAAAGATCCCAGAAATGTTCCATATAGACAAAAAGCGTATTTCTCTCCAATTTTGTGCACAAATTTGTTTACAAACCTGTTAGTGAGCATTTCTCCTTTGCTAAAATAATCCATCCACCTGACAGGCGTGGCATATCAAAAATCTGATTAAACAGCATGAACATTACACAGGAGCACCTTGTGCTGGGAACAATAAAAGGCCACTCTAAAATATGCAGTTTTGTCACACAAGAATGCCACAGATGTCTCATGTTTTGAGGGAGCGTGCAATTGACATGCTGACTGCAGGAATGTCCACCAGAGCTGGTGGCAGATAATTTAATGTTAATTTCTCTACCATAAGCTGCCTCCAATGTCGTTTTAGTGATTATGGCAGTAGGCCCAACTGGCCTCACATGACTGGGCAGTGGGCTTGGCTCCCAAGTGGGTGAGCCTATGCCGTGCCAGGCCCACCCATGACTGCGCCCATGCCCAGTCATGTGAAATCCATAGATTAGGGCCTAATAAATGATTATTATTTAAATTGATTGATTTCCTTATATGAACTGTAACTCAGTAAAATCTTTGAAATGGTTGCTTGTTGCGTTTATATTTTTGTTCAGTATACTGTAGATATTGGTCAAATTGATATAGAGATGGACATTTACCTCATAGCTCTCTCGTACAGCGGAAGCGTGGCGTGAGGGGTTGAGGCCCTGCAGAGCCAACAGGTGAAGCTGGGGGTACGGGTAGTTTCTGATCTCATGCACAACCTGTCAAACACAAAAAAGAAGACACTACGGTCATCAACAGTTAACAGAACTCTGTTGGACAACACAGGACCAAGCACCGAATCACTGATGGAGGAACAGACAGAAAGGCAGACATCACACAGAGAGTCTGAACAACACAGCCACTAAACAGTCAACATAGACAAGCAGAACAACAAAAGAACAAAGCAGAGACCAACCACAACAGCCAACAGTCATGAAAGTACCACTTGTGCAGACGAGGTGTTCCTGGGAAAGTGGTGCATTCTAGGGGATGCCGCCAGGTAATGCTGATAGTGCTGTGGAAGCTGCTGGAGCTGGTACTGATGGTGAGAGAGGCCAGCGTCCACACTAAGGTCCCTACGAACAGACACAAAGAGAGGAGAGAGGACAAAGACCTAGATTAACATCAACACAGAGTAAAATGATCACCCCTACAGGCAGGGGGAGAGACATAAACCAACAACACTAATGCCAGACAGATGGAGGAATGAAACAATGACTTATCGTCTCCAAGGCTCCCCGTTTAATTTCAAACCGTGACTCACCAGTCTGTGCCCTCGGCCAGGTAGCGCGGCTGCTGGCTGATTGGCTGGGGGATGTGGATGGGAGGGGAGTAGTCGTACCCCGAGCGGAGTCTGTGAGGGTTCAGAGGAACGCGCTCTAGAGTTCGTCTGCACAGAGGAGGCATTTCCACACATTAGCATATGGAAATTGGAGGGGGTGTAGTGTTCTAGTGTCTGGCCATCTCAGTGACTCAGAGGGGGATGAGTGAAAGAAACAGACAAAACATGCCTGTAAATGTGAGTCCAACGGAACATGCAAGTGTGTGTGGTGGTACCTGGGGTGTGGGAGGATCCTGCGGTGCTGCGCCTCTAGAAGCTGCTGCTGGATGAGGTATTGCTGGTGTAAGGCCTGAGGTAGGAACGGAGGCCCAGTAACGTCCTGGAACTGATGGGGGGCCGGCAGGGGCGGAGGGTGGTGGGGGGCCGGGGGCTGGTGAGGGGCCAGGCCAGTCTGGGGGGGTTGGCTGGTGTGACCCAAGGGGAACTCAGCTGAGATGGGCGCCTGAGGGGCCCCTAGGTGGAAGTGTCGGCACGAGGTAGCATGGCTGTGCTGATGCCTGGTGAATTGTGCCCCTGCAGGAGACAAGTACACCCAATCAGGATTCAGAGGAAGTTGGCCCCAACCAATCAAGACAGAGAAGACACTCTGCCATCAGAAGATTGGTGTCTCCCTATCATATCCACACAGAGCGATCAACCAATCAGCCAAGAGAACACACTCACCCAATCAGACAAGACACCAGAGAGAGTAGACAGAGTGATCACACCAAATCAGTCAGATAGTAGAGGGAGTCATCTGTCACACTCAATTAAACGTCACACAGACCAACTACACAGACAGCTCTAACAGGCAGCACAATCACACAATCAGACAAGGTAAAATAACAAAATCGAATAACAGAGAGCAATTACAGTCAGACAAAGAGACAGGCAGACAGATCATAGACGGAAACCACAACCACACACACAGACAGACAGACATCAAACAGTCAGAACAGAGACAGACACCAATCGGAAACAGTCAGAAACAGACACAACAGAGATCACTCACAACAGTCATGCAGATCAATCACCCACGTCATACAAATCACCCACACACGTCATACATATCACTCACACACGTCATCATGTATAACTCTGTTGTTTGATTTTGTCGCACTGCTTTGCTTTATCTTGGCCAGGTCGCAGTTGTAAATGAGAACTTGTTCTGGCCTACCTGGTTAAATAAAATAAATAAAAATGCATATCACTCACACAGTGAGAAAACAGAAAGCGACCTCACCCAGGAAGACAGAACACAAAAGAGATGAAAGAGCAGAAAGACCATAGAGCGACCTCTAAGCTCCAGAGAGAGCCCAACTGTCCTGCTCATTTCCTGTCGTTCTACAGGGTCAGCTGGGAGCGAAGGGGTACACTGGGCACGATGACTGCCGTTTTGTTTTGTGGATTGAATCTCTGCTTCTGATAATATCAGCTAGGTTAGATTTTGAGGTTTGATGCAGACTTTTGTTTAAGTGGGTTTGTATAATGAATAAGTACCCTGGTTTTAAATTGGACCTGAGCATAAGATAACAAACGTAAGATTCTTGTGCCGAGTTCCCATGAATGGTGGCTGCACATAATGAACGTAAGATTCTCGTGCAATTTTAAAATGTTCTTTAGCATGCTACTTATTCAGAGCCACTGTTGAACATCATATATAATCTACCTGCCTCTATGTTAAAATAATATATTTGATTGTCACATAAACTGGATAGGTGCAGTGAAAAGTTTTGTTTTGCAGGGTCATCTATAGTAGTACAGCGCCCCTGGAACAAATTAGGGTTAAGTGCCTTGCTCAAGGGCAGAGACAGATTTTTCACCTTGTCGTCTCAGGTATTCAAAACATTGACGTTTCGGTTAGTGGCCCAACTCTCTAACTGCTAGGCTTCCTGCTGAGCGATGTAACTGTTGCACTACCATTAGACCTATGCGCACTAGGCCTACAGGTCTCTCATTATGGAGCCTGGCATTATAGGATCAACTGCTAAAACCACCAGCCGTTAGGGCTGTGGGGTGCGGTTCAATAATCTAAAGTGGTTTCCTCTCCTTGTCTTCATTTGCGCTGTAGTTGGTAATGTGGCCAGACGGAATACACTCCTGAGAGAGGCACATGACAGCACCCCTGAAGTTTGCAAAAAGGCACATGAAAGACAGATCACAAGGCAAAAGATTCTCTGGTCTGTTGAGACAAAAAACTAACTCTTTGGCCTGAATGCAAAGCCCTACGTCTTAGGGCTGGGCGGTATAGCGTATTTTACAATATACCGGTATTAATGTATGGACCGGTTTGGGTTTTTACTTTACCTTATAACTTTTTTAATGTATTTTTTTTTTTTAATGTGATATGTCGTGTGTAAGTCCATTTCTATAGTTTACTTCACTACTTGAGCACTCTTTCTCCATGCCGCTTCCACACAGACCAAGCCCCTTCCAGTCTGCATGGTCAATGCAGCACATGTGACAACGATGCTGGTTCACTTAGCTTCTTAATTTAAATCCACTAGCGTTCTATATTTACACTATTAGTTTGTGTTTCTTACATCTGCAAACAGCTAGTTTGACTTTTCCTAGCAAGTTGGACCTAAATATTTTTGGCCTCTAATGCTAATCGCTAGTTAGCTGGCTAGCTAGCTAATAAATGTGCTGCGTCAGCGCAAACGTAATAAGCTATACAGCCTGATAATACCAGTGCTGGTGTAGACCCAAATAAGCATGTTGTTTGTGCAACAGTATCTACTAAATCAAAGAGGAATATGCAAAGCATTAATGTTAGCAACATGAAGTAGCTAAGAGAAAACAAAATGTAGCCTAAGATTATAGGGTCCCCTAGGAAACAAACACTTTGGTTCCTACCCTGTGACAATAACTCCGTGGCATTTCAATTAGTTGGCATGTCAAACGCTGTATTCAAAATGCTCACTATTATATTCTAACTATAGAATTAGAATATTCATTATATTTCTATGATTCTAAAAGTTCACCCAAATGTTGTGCTCTAAATCGCAAATCAAATCACAATTGCAACAGTGCAGCCCTACGTGGCAGTGTGGAAATGATCTCAAATGATTGCAGGGAATGCAGAAATGTATGAAAATGCTGAAAATTATTTTAGGTTTAAGTTTAATTTAACAGTATAAAACAAATCAGAACGGAGAAAAACCTATTGAAATCACTTACAATGTATGTGTTGCCAACCTAGGGTCACGCACCACTCATAAAGCAAAAAATAAATAAATAAACATTTCAAAAATGGTCAATATATATTTTTTTTTATTACAATACAGTGATATAATATTTTGATCATATCGCCCAGCCCTACTATGTCTGGAGAAAACCAGGCACAGCTCTTCACCCGTCTAACACCATCCCTACCGTGAAACATGGTGATAGCAGCATCATGCTATGGGGATGCTTTTCAGTGGCAGGGACTGGGAGACTAGTAAGGATAGAGGGAACAATGAATGGAGCTAAATCTGTTGAGATCTGTTATCAGAGTGCAAACAGACTGGGGCGAAGATTTACGTTCCAACAGGACAATGAATCCAAGCATACAGTCAAAGCAACGCTGTAATGGATTCAGAACAAGAACGTGAAAGTCCTTGAGTGGCACAGGAAAATCCCAGACTTGAATCCTATTGAAAATCTGTGGAAAGACTTGGAAGATTGCTGTTCACTGCCACTCCCCATCTAACTTTACAGAGATTGAGAAATTCTGCTAGGAAGAAATGGGAGAAAATCCCCAAATCCAGATGTGTAAAGCTGATAGACATACCCAAGATGACTCAAAGCTGGAATCGCCACCCAAGGTGCTTCTACAAAGTATTGACTCAGTGGTGTGAATACATTTGTAAATTAAATGTTTCTGTATTTAATTTTCAATAAATTTGCTAACATTTTTCAAAAACATGTTTTCACTTTGTCATTATGGGGTATTGTGTGTAGATGGGTGGGAAGAAAAATCTATTTAATCAATTTAGAATTCAGGCTGTAACAACAAAAAGTGGAATAAGTCAAGGTGTATGAACTTTCTAAAGGCACTGTATATTCCTCATGTACCAACAATGGGTTAGGGCTGCCTCTCGGTCTATGGAAGGAGGAGTAGTGAGTGAAGCGCTGTCCAACCTGCTGAATCAGCATGGTGCTGGGTCGCAGCCAAACAATCAATATCCATTACGCCCAGAGGAGGGAAGTGTGGGGAGGGGGAGGCACTGCAGCTGCTCCTTCAACTCCTGTTATAGTCTCCAGTTATAGTCTACCAGCTGTCTGTGCGGGGGGACAGACACCAAGGTCTGGGGGGGTTGGGATGGCTCTCCTCTTTCAGACATGCAGGCAGGCCTCATGTGAAAAGCACAAACCCACAGACTGACTATGAATGGCCAGGCTCCATGTATAGACATCTTTACTGCCATCCTAGTTAAAGTAAGCTGTGTTTTTTTTTTTTTTTTACTGTATTACTGTGATAAAATGCTACTACTAAAATCCATAATGATAAAAAGTGGCTTGTAAAACAGCTATGCAATGTTGTTCTAATTTGATGCAGAGACAAGAGCGTAATCATCATCTTTACTGTTTGGAAGGGAATTTCCACTAGCACTGCCTTTGTAATGTTTAAAAAATATATAAAATAATGTATGTAACCTTCATTTAACTAGGCAAGTCAGTTAGGAACAAATTCTTATTTACAATGACGGCTACCGGGGTACAGTGGGTTAACTGCCTTGTTCAGGAGCAGAACGACAGATTTTTATCATGTCAGCTCAGGGATTCGATCCAGCAACCTTTTGGTTACTGGCCCAACACTAACCACTAGGCTACCTGCATTACATGTCTACGTAATGATTACGATAAGCAAAGGTTCTAAACGCTCTATGGGTTCATGTTTAGCTGATGATTACATATTTTGTAAGAAATTACACTTATTTAAATACATTTCTTTGATACAGTGGTTATTCAATTATAATCCGGAGGGTACTTCAGGTCAACTCTAAATTTGGTCATCATTCCTTTTTTCCCTTTCCACATCATAGCCTACGTAATTCAAGGCAGTGTGACTGTTCCAAGTCACAAACCGAGGAGACAGATTCTGCTTGGTTATTCTTTTGCTACAGTAGATATTGCCTTGAGACATAGGAACCCCACTGAACCTCAGATCCGTAAGAGGAGAAATTGTGTTTGCTGGCTGAGGAAGTAGAGCAGAAAAAAAAATGTTGGCTTCTGGATTTGGTGGACCACAGGATGCCGTTTCAAGGCATTTTCACTCCGTTCTGTCGCAATGCTTTACGTCACTGTTGTGCAAAGATACAGGGACCCCAATAACAAATGGGTTAAACAGACCCTAATAACAAAGAAGAAACATAATCATATCGCTTTTTCCCCCCATATAGGCAGTTAACCCACTGTTCCCCGGAAGGCCATCATTGTAAATAAGAATTTGTTCTTAACTGACTTACCTAGTTAAATAAAAATGTTAAAGAACAAGAACAAGGTGGAAACTATCAGTGCTATGATGATTCTAATCATAAATGGACCATAGAAGGACTATAAAATAGCATATCAAATAGGCCTTATTTGGCACACATTGCACCTCTCACAGCATCTGCAGCATAGTCTCTCTCTGCACATAACTCTCTCAGCGCTGAGCTCGGGCTGTAAAATCTCCTGACTGGTGCATATCTGAGCTTTCAGCCCCTCCAGAGCAGCATGTGCACACATACAGCCCCTCCCCACAGTGCGGCATGTCTCCCCCGTTTGACTGACAGGCATGTAGCCCTGCCCACCCATGACTGCAGCAGTCTGACCCGGCTGTCTCTGCAGTTTTATAATCACTGCTACTACTCTCCCCAACATAATCCCCATCTACACTACACACCCCATTCCATCGGTAGCATGAGCATCCCATTACTTTACAACGCATGAATAGGGGAGGGGGCGAGGTAATGTGTAGGCTAAGCAGTGCAGTAGCTATCAACCAATCCTGAAGGATTTAGTATGTCGGCCTATCCGGCAGTATGAAATTGGTTTGAGGGGGTAGCTAAGAAAAAACCTTATGCATATAAATAACCCAAAAGATTCACAAGTCATTATGGATAGGTGTCCCGTGCTTAGTAAAGTATAGTAAAATAAGGCACTCGTATTAATCAGTGGTATGTGTACTATTTCATCTCATGATTAGAATGCAAATGTAAAACAAAATATAAAGCAGCTGCTTGCATGGAACACTACAGCAGTGTTGAATAACGAATGCCATTGACTGCCTAATATGACCTTGTAAGTCTTTGAAGAATAAGGCGCTGACAATAGCCTTTACCTGCGTGCTCTAGGTAGGAAGCTATGAACCTTAGCCGGACCTCTTAGTACAAGCAACTGTCATAGAAAGCCTCTCCTCACAAGAACATGAGATAGCTGTGATGTGTAGTCCCAACTAGCTATCTTAAGATGAATGCACTAATCGTAAGTTGCTCTGGATAAGATCATCAGCTAAATGACTGTAAAATGTAATGAAGGCGTTCTTGAGTATGCATGAAAAGTTTACTGTAAATTGTATTGATATGTTCAAATCCACTTGGAATACAGTTTGATTCAATGTGCTTTAAAAAAAACAAAATACAGGCATAGAGAAAGTTGTTTTGCTAATTGAGTTATGTTTGCTGCTGATTGATCTAGGTCATCTAAACAGCTAGGTGCCATTCCATAATGAACCAAAGGAGAATATGCATATATGTCAAGGTAAAGAAGCGGCGAAGTATTGTTGTCAATATAAACCTTTTACTTGCTAGTTTTGAGATATAGGCTAGCCTATAAGTTTATTGTTTTATAAAGCAATTAAATGTAACATTCAAATGCCCTGTGTTTACCCACTCTGTATAGTTATTGAATGGCTGGTGCCACTTCTGTCAAGACACTTTTCAAGAACAACATAGTAAACAGAACTGACATAGCATTTATATCAGTGTTTAATGTTGTGTGTTATGTAGAGGGACTTCAAGGTGCGTATTCAGCCTCATAACAAAACCCCAAATCTCCCATCCTGGTCAGTATCTGAAAGACACCAATTCAAGACTAATATTTTACAAAAAACGTAAAGCCAAATTCATCAGTTGCGTGTGACACTATGCATAATAGGGAATAATACTTTCGTAACCCGATAGCAACAATGTTAACTCTACTAAAACCGAGACAGGCGGAAAGGATGAAAAGAGGAGCAAGTTTTGGTCACTACTACTATAGTATACAAGCAATGTTGACAAGAGACCGTTAAATACAGATGGAATGTGTATTGATTGGGGGGGGGGGGGGGGGGGGGGGGGGGGGGTTGACTGTATGGTTCCTACATTAATCACTGCCTCCCATGGCTCAGTCAAAATTAATTTTCACAGCAGGACAAGAGATTTGGCTGTCCCATATCCTATGATTGGGACTCGGGAGAGAGCAGCACCTTAAAGTGCCTCCGCAAAGAGAGAGATGAGAGCACTGAGAGATAGAGGGGGGACTGCCTCAGTGACAGCACGGTGGGGTGGAAACACACATGGAAATCAGCAAAAAGCACACTGAAGGTTAGGAAAAATACTAGAAGTCTTTATTGGAAAATATTAGTATGTGTGGCACTGTGTGATAATAGTAATAATGCAACTACATGCAAATAATGACCAAAGGCAAGGCCTGACCATGCTCTGTAGGATTAACAGAACAGAAGCAGCATCCAATGAGTAGATGTGTATGCTACAGCACATTTCAGTACAGCAGGGACATCTCTACACAAAGATTACATTGGAATCTGCTGTTCAATGTGAAAACATAAACAGAATTTAAAAAATGATCATGCATTAGGTTCTAATACAAGAACATAAGGTAGAGAGAAAGCACAACCAAAGAATAAAGACACTTTGATTCTAAAAGGAGTTCTACAGCAGTGCAGGATATACACATCCCTGTAAAATGGATAGCATTATGTGGAGGTGTGTAAGATACTGGGGAGTTTGGCATGATAGTGAATCACAAAGCAAATTTTAAACGGCGAGTCGAGTTAAGTCTCGTAGATTCGCAGTGACAAACTAAATGGGTTAATTAAATAACAAGAAACAATGGCTCGTACACATGGTTAGGATTACGACTAGCCGTTTAGCCACTAGAACAGGTGCAGTGGACCATCAAAGGTGGCAATTTCAGATCGTTTGAGAAATAAAGACACGCAAATTAGAATGCAGATATATTGCAGCCAGTTACTGTCCAATTGGTTTAAATGTGATTAGGATGATAGCATTTGGGAGGGGGAATGAATGTGATTTATGTTTCAAACAGGCTATCAGATATGGAAGTGGTACAATGCACCTTTGATTGAAGGGGGATGACTGGAGACAGCTATCCACAAGTTCTATCAAGCCTGGCTATAATCGAATCGGGGCCAAGGAGTCAAAATGTATCCACTTTACAGAAATTTACAGCAGAATGTAGTCTATCCACACTGAATGGGAAAATCACAACGACATTTTGTAGTAATAGGCCTAATGCTACAATGGATTATGTACTAAAGAGCAACATGACAGTTTAAATAAAGACAAACTGTTTTTTAGAGAAGGTGTTATTCTTTAGTCTGTTACACAGAAGGATACGGTATGAGTGGGAGAACTCGGGTTTTAATGCCAATGTCGTCTTCAGATGGAAAGAGGAAATGAAGAAGAAGGGGTTCACAATACAGCTAGATGCAGAGAACAGGCAGAGGCTACGGCAGACAGCAGCAGATGATCGTTAGCTACACAATGAAGGGGGACAAAGGTCTGAGAAATGCGGAATGTAGCGCCAGCCTCGATACTATGGAACAGGAAAAAAGAACACAAATAAAAGCACAATGAAATCATTGGTGCTACTGCATGTATTTTAAAATGCACGTTCATATTAGTATCATTATATAATCAGCACAGATAGTTTTTTGCTGCATATGGAGGATGTTATTTTGGTCAATTTGGGTAGTATGGTTTGCAATCGAGCAAAACAAAAGGCGGTCAGTTGTGCTCATGTTTTTCATTGAACATATTGCTAGATAGTCTCAAAATAGAGATGGGGTTTGGTTTCGAGTTTGAGACAAGAAAAAAAACAATTTTCCAAACCTACGGGATAGTGTTTTTGACCGTACTATATGTTCCTAATAAGAAAACGCGTCGTAGGCGGCATCATATTTTAACCCACCTGACCAGCTCCTATTTCCACGTTCAATTAGTCATTTTAGGGCGTTAATCGCATAATTACAAATGTATATAAATGAGGGATTTAGAAAGCCGATATTAAAAAATTACAGCTTCAGCCAATAACACATCTAGCTACACAACAGATTCGTTGAAGATAATTAGCTAACCCCACACACCATGTTGTCGAGGCTCGCCTACACCAAAATGGATAAACAATTGATGTCATGTTCGCTAACCAGATGTTTGGTCAGATTAAAAACACACAGTTGTTACAGTATTAGTAGAGGGTGCAAAATATAATTAACCGTTAGAGTGGGACAAATTGGGAGAAACGACGCCACTAGCTAGTTAGCTAATGTTACATCCAAAATGACGGTATTCTACTGACTACTCGCGCGTCTATAACCAAAATATTAGCCTGTCCAGATAAACTAGCTAGCTGTCTTGTTTAACTAGTTACCATTTTGTTTAGTTGGCTTGAGAGGATAACGTTTGACAATAAGTGCAATCTAGAACGGATGGCAAAACAACGTTACTAATTCGTTATAACTGTATTAGCTACATAGCTAGCTATTTTGCATGTCGTTTGACATGGTTCGATTACAACCTTCACTGCAAACCTGGATTTTATTCGCTCGAGCGCAGCTGTCTGGCTTGCTCAGCAGCTAGCTTTCTGGCCAGCTAGCATTATTAGCTTGGCCATTGCAGATGACAGCTAGTTAGCTTTAATATTTACATATATATATATATAGGAACGAGAAGAGACAAAAATGGATAGAATAAATAAATAACTTTACCTCTATTTCTTACAGAGCCAAATACGGGAAGAACCAAATATCCGACATGTACTAACACCATCCTGGCTCCCTTTGTTGTATCACTAGCCTGTGAGACAGATGGTCCATGGAAATGGTCCCTTCCAATCCCTGCACATTCAAACCGGATAGCCTTCTTAGCTGCATCGCAGACAAAGACAGAATGAACCAATCAATGAACACCTCTGTTCGGAAGCCTCTTCATGTGGCACCCGGGACAGCCAATCAGATTAGCGACCAGTCTTTCGCAAATAAGGAGAACGTTTTATCGACGCCCACTCTAGTCTATCAAACTCAGATCCAGTGTTGAATATCATTGCATTTATTTCATACCAATACACCTTACTGTGAAAAATGTACAGATTTTGCCATGTTCCTATACCCCAGGACTTCTTTGTTGTAGGTATATTGTAAGCAAGGCTATGACAGAAGGATAAAATGTCATGCCATGGCATCCTGGCTAGACTCAAGTCTGCACCACCAGAATTAAGACAGGAGCTGAGCAGAGGTGTATACTGCAATGCAGGATCAATGAGTTAGCGAGATAACTTTGATTAAGCAACCAGAAATAACAATTGATTTTATGGTACATAAAAAAAGCTACATTTAGATATGTATTTTTGTTTTTTAAATCAATCAGACCATGCCCATTTCCATCCTATATCAGAATATTTAGGCAAGTTAGCTGCTTTGTAGTATACCCCTCAGGTCTGACATGGGAACAGATGGAGACGGGAGGTGGAGGGGTCATTAAACTCAGCCCCATATGTCACTCTCTACTCAGTGGCAACCCTTAGGCCGCCTAGCCTACCACGATCCCTATATAATCACCTCTGGTCTTACACAAAGGATCCTAAGCTCTGCTACTGCACCCCCAGCTGTCCATTGTCTCTCTAGGCCTTTATGGAGGTCATGCTCCAGCGTTGGATCTCATTTACACGTAAAATTCATATCATATTGACTGAACAACACTTTCACATTCCCGCTATCAAACTGACCCTTCATTTAGTGTGACACCAGTAGTCACACAGGTCATATGGATCAAATCAGCAAAAAAAGGGTTAACCCTTCCTATGCATTGTTCCCCAATGAGAGGTTTGGTTGATTGTGTATTCTTGGTACAAAATATGAATATTCAGACACACAAATAGCACTTACACTGATCTCCAAATTCTGATTGTAATAAAATCCCCATCACATAGCTATCATCTATATATAAAAAAGGGTAGACCTGCACACAGAGTCAAGCCATGACATATTCGTAGAATACTGTGTGTAGGCTACGATGTTATGCAGTGACATCTCAGTAGTCCTCCAGCAGGCAGCAGCTACCAGAAGTGAACTCAACCCTATTTCCATACCTATGTTATATACTGTATGGCTTTAAATTGATTGCGGTACACATACACACACACACATGTCCCTTTCAATAGTCTAACAAAGTGAAAACTTACATGTTCCTGAATGGCATTGCAAAGGTGTGATATAACCTTATAGACTTGTGGACAATAAACAACATTGAATAACCTAGTATTTTACCATTCATTTCAAGGACTACTTATTGGTCCTTACCAATGGTACTTACCTCCATGAACATTCCTTCGTGATTTCTGCTGGGAGAGGGCCCTCTGGTGGTCAGGTGTGTACTCTACAATCACAGATGTGATTTCAACTGCACAAACTAAAGGCTACTCAAATATGCAAACACCTCCTTCAGAAGTGCATAAAATACCAGCACAGAACAATTTAATGTATTTTGTAGGCTAGTAAAATATTAGCAATTCTTCTTCTGCTCACCAATGACAAGAGGACTAGCCGTGGAAATTAGCATACAGCTGTGGTGGTGCCCTCAGGATGAGCAGAAGGGCTCCAGGGTTGAGGTTACGACAGGCAGATTGCACAGCTCCGGTCTCTCCACATGTCCCCCTAGCAGCCGGTGCCTCTTTGCCTTACCTTTGACCCTGTCCCTTTGTGGGTGAGGGGTCGTATTGTTCATGAAGAGAGGGATTTGTCTAGACAGCCTGGCCAAAGGCCAGAAAGGAACAATGAGTGATCAGCGGAACCTCAACCCCCATAACTTCTCATGGTAACAGACACGCACACACATTATCATGCATATCCTTCTACACACGTGTTGCACATTGATAGATTAACACCTTTTCCATATGCACAAAGTTGGTATTGACATGCTCACAAGCCCAAGCTCATGCCAATGACTTCACAGGCACCTGTCATGTATGGCACAAATGAGTGTCAAAGAGAGAGATGGGTCAGGATACATACATTTTAGTATGAATATCGGTAGTCACTAATAAGACATTTATCAATTTTCCCCCAACAAACAAATCATCTAGTCAAACTGGGTTAAGTGAACGTGATAAGGGAGCAAACCAATTGGGTAAAGAAAAAATCAATCAACAAAGTACTTAAATAATACTCCATTTATTTAGTTTTAAAATAGTTTCCTTTTAGTTCTACAGACATATCATTTCAAGGAAGTCAGGGACTTGCAGACGCAACAAAATAGTAACACTAATTTCTTGTTAATTTAAAATACTGACAGTAAAATAAACAAAAATAAACAGAATAAAATAGTTAAATTACTGAGAACGGGTTGAAACAATGTTTTACTTGACAAAAAAAGAAATGGTATGTGCAACCCTACTTGAGCATCGCTGCCCTAGTTTCATACAGAAAGCAATCCACTAAGCCTAAAGGCATGAGCAATGTCTTACTTTACTGACGTTTAACAGAAATCATAACGAAGAGCTAGCTACACGACAAGAATGGGCTTAGAAGTGCTGCATGCAAGAGGTCTGGAATAAAATCGTATTTTTCAGTGCTATCTGCATACAGTGGAGAAAACTGGCCAGTTAAGAGTCAAGGTGATACTGAAATGTTGATATAATTATGACTTCATCTAATTTACACAGCGTTTTGCTCTGGGAGGAGAGTGATGTCGTTCAAGTTGAACTCAACTCATCAAGAATAAATTCAGAGCTCAAAATAATTTCATAGGTGCAAAGGAAAATAAGTTGTCAAAAGCTTAAATATCACAAGTCTCTAAGGTTAAGTCTTTTGTTGACAAACGTTCCATTAGACTTTGGTTCAGTTCCTGGTGTCGAGTAGGACTTTTCCCCTTTCTGTGACCAGCAGGAGTGAATAAAATGCTTCCAATATAACCCTCTCATGAGGGAGAGAGAGAGAGACCAGGGAGGTTCATGCAGTTCAAATGGATCTGATGTGTCATATTGGACCATTGGTAAAAACTAACCAGGCCTGGTTGCAGTCTCACCAGGCCTGCAGTACTGCATGAGTACAATAAACACGAGAACCACAGGGAGAGTCCTGAGGAATCAGGGTCAAAACCATTCATACATTAAATAGGTCTCTCTATAAAGCCCCCAAATGGACACAAACTCACCTGTACTTTGCTTTTTAATATCTATGTAGTAAATTCACATCTATTATTAAAATATCTTTTTTTGTAGAGACAGCAAAAATCTGCCATGCTTTAAGATAAAAGAATATACATGATTCTGAAAGAAAATAGTGCACATTCCAAGGCATTCAGGCCATCTTTGCTTTGCAATGTTCAATGGAAGACACATTTCCTCAGTTGTAAAAAGGGGGTCCCGAGAGGTTAGGAGGAAAGATATCTCATTCACACTGATATGCACACAATCCATATAAATGCAACCAGTCAGCCCTGCATGGTCATACATTCACAGACTACCAGAACGACAACTGGGACACTATCAGACTGTTCTCCATAGCAACAGCTTGGCTCAACAGACAGACAGTGGACCTGTCTTACAGTAATAGTACCGTACATAGCCTGCACTGCCAGAGGACTGCAGCAACTGCCTGAGTACTGTGTGTCTGACCACTTGCTACCCAGAGAGGAAAAAGAAGAGAACTGAACAGACCAGTGTTGTGGTTTGTTTCCTTGAATAAACCCCCCCCCCCCCCCCCCCCAAAAAAAAGAGTTGATCTAGCTAGCTTAGAACTTGATTCAGTTACTATCTTAAACACATATGCTCCAATCATTGAAAGCAAAATTATCAATAGTACAAATGATATATATATATATATATATATCATTTTTTTTTACTAATCACCTTTTTTAAGCACAATAGGGTAAACTCAACATAATCAATGTAGTTTGACCAGTGAGGGTTCGAGCCAGTGTTAAAATCTTAACATATACCTAAAAGTGACATCTCTACTGGAGTACGGAGCAGGCCAGGTCAAGCCACCAAAGCTCCGTCACATGCCGGCGTATCATGCTGCAGACAGTGTACCAGCTGCCGTTAAGTATCGACTGTAAGCCCAATCCAGTCAGTTGGAGAACAGGACACCAGTCTGTAGTGCAGCAGATTTGAGCTACTGATACTGCCCTACCCTCATGCAGCAGCTTCAAGTCTTATGTTACAGCTAGCGGACAGACAGAACACAGTGCCTACCTACGTACGGACAACAGTCCTCAGGATCAATGAGGTCCAGGACAGGGAGAATATTGCTATGTGTTTTACTCTAACACCTCTGTATGGTTCAATCTGCACTAGTGTCTTGCCCTCTTGATTATGTATTTTAAATCCATGATCAGGGAATCATCTTTGTTAAAATGGCTTTGATATAAGGTTCTACAGTAGGTTAATAACATCAGAGGAAGTCCATGAGGCTGCGTCTCTAATTACACCATACTCCCTATATAGCTCACTCCATTTCACCAGAGCCCTATGAGGTATAGAGAATAGTGCGCTATATAGGGAATAGGGTGTCATTTGAGATGCAGCCCATGAGTCACAGGTGGTGGCTGTACCACTCAGGAAGGGCCTTTGCCATGGTGGGGAGAGGCTGGAGGAAGAGGAGAGGGGAGTAAGGAAGTCTTCAGTGCACGAGTTGCTCAGAGTAGGTATTTGTGTCTAGTGTCCTCGTCCAAAGTGAGGTCCACTACCTCTGGAGGGGACACCCAGTTGGGCTGGGGGGAAACAGTAGTCCAGAGCTGGGAGGATTGCCTCGTGCTGTTGTTGAGCTGCTCCAGTGAGTTGGGCTTCCAGGCAGAGGACAGGCTCTGAATTACCCCGCCCCGAGGATGGGCACATCTGTTAAGAGAAAAGGCACAATAACACAACAAGGACATTAGAGCAATGTTAGAGAAACATTAGGGGAACAACATTGTACTGACGACTTAGTAATGAAAAATGTTTGTTCATTGCAGTGCACCAGTTCCATGACAGTCCCAAGCAGCCATTGCCTTTATGAGCTGTTGACGGTGTTGGTGTTACACAGTAAAACTATATTGACTGTTTTGTTGCGGCAATAAAACATGACTGCATGACCATAACTCTTAAAGTAACATGTTGTAGAGCAACACCATATAAGGATTACAGTTTTGTAGTGGTTGTAGTGCAGGCAAATCTGCCCTCGACGTGTGTTGCAAGTTATGCTTTCTGAACTCACCTTGTGTTTTCTTGCACTCCTACTATTTCTACCTCACTGTCTGTGGAGGGGATGTTGATGTGGCCCTTGTGCTGAGGGGGTTCCCTGTGGGCCAGCTCTGCCTCCATGTGACCTGCAACACAACAACACACAAGACATTTTAGAACGTATAGGGACATGTAGAATAGCAGTACACCTCACGGACACAGACATTAACAAAAACAAAAGTCGTTGAAAAATGATGCAATCCACACATCTTCTGGAAGTTTTATGGACACAAATATCAGGTTTACTCTTCATTGCAGCAGATATCTATGTACATTTACATCTATGTCAATTGACCAACTGAATTTCTATGAAATATGTATACAGCAAGACAAAAAATAAAAGGCAAACAGAAAAAACGCATTTGCAGCACCTGAAAGGAAAACACCTGTACTGTAGACAGCCTGTATCATTTCTGCGTCGAACTCCTAAGATCCCCCTTTTCAACCGTGGAGCACAGTACAAAACTTATGTTTTATTCAACTGATCTTCCACCATGTTTTCATCTCTGAGATGTTGGTTCCTAGTACCTAGGCTACTGGCTGCACTAACATTATCCCTGCTAAACAATCTCCTTGCACCTGTCAAACTGTTAGCGGATTATACAGTAAGTCTTCCCAGAGAAAGTAGACATTTTCAGTGTGATACACTGGGTTTGTAACTGACCTGCTGAGAGAGAGCACAGATGCTGTACTCTTACTGCCCCAGAGTTTGCTGCCATATCCTGGTCCCTGTGTGTTTTTAGCCTTTCATGTGTTATCACGGTGGTCCGGCGCACTCGCTCCGCAGTCACACTTAAGTTCTCCTGGTTAGAATCAGTGTCTGAAATATCATAGTGGCACACTACGGGAGTCCCGTCTGTAGAAACAGAAAACACTTCATTATTCAAACCATGTCGACTCTCGGGTTAGTGAACTTCAGTGCTCACAGTAGAAAGTAGCTACCTCCATTAGCACAATAATTGCATTGCTAGTATAGCAGCTCATGATAGGATTTCAGCCTTGGTATCTGAGTAGATCAGAGACATACATACCCTCACCCTACAACTTCCAATATCTTATTTGATATTCCCGACTGCTAAATGCCACCTGCCATGCATGATGAATGAAATAAAACATTTCAGCTGTAAATATATTTGTTGCCAGACAATTAACAAGTTAGGTTGAATAGTAATAATTTAACTAATTGACTCGTAATAAATCATTAGCATATAGCAAATATGCCTACATAACTGCTTTGTTTTGCTCAACTGTAAATGCTTGCATACAATATCTAGGCTATGAGCCTTATTCAAAATGTCAAAATGACTGATGTCAAACTGAAGATGTTCAGAATTCATAGAATGTGTATAATCTGTGCCCAGAGTTAAATGTGTAATTGGCACATCTGATGTGCAACTATAGCCTATTCTAATGTGTGTTTTATGCATGACCTACTGATATATAGTCTGCAATTAACTCATAAACAGATTACATAATTTATTTTGGGTATCCTTTTTAATGCTTTTCAAATAACAGCCATTCACAAAAAAAAAATACCAACGGATGCAATCATTACAAACAACTAAAAATCCGAAATGTTCTTTATACAGTTCAAAACGTTTAATTATCATGTGTATGCAATAAAGCAAGTAAACAATTAAGCAGCAGTTTGACCAGTTATCAAAAACAAAAAAAACGCTCCAAAAAAATAAGATAAAATGTAACAAAGGGTTAACTTAGTTATGTTGTAGAAAAACCCTGGTAGAGTATTGGGGGACATGCGTCGGTCGAGTGTCTGCTCTGTTCTACCCTGTAAGAGAAGTCAGTTACACATAGCCTAAGCCACATGCCCGAGGGTCATCTAGACCAGGGTTTCGCAACCTCGGTCCTGGGCACCTTCCTGTGTAGTGCTAGGGCAAAAACCTGCAACAAGAGGGAGGCCCAGGACCAGGTTTGGGAAACTCTGATCTAGACAGCATACTTTGAGAGCACAGACAGTGCAGTATGGGAGTCAAGTCAAGAGCAAAATGGGCACCAGTGTTACAGTGGATGCCAGGCACTCAAGTCTAATACAGCCACAAAGTCATACTGACTAAACACCCATTTCTAAAATGTATCTTCTTAAAAATCTGATTTTAAACCTAACCTTAACCAACTTTAACCACACTGCTAACCTTTTCCAGGCTGGTCAGGATTAGGAACAACTCCTGGTCCTCATAACCAGTGAAGATAAAAGGAGCTTCAAAGTATTGGGGACAGTGACATGTTTTTGCTTCTGTACTCCAGCACTTTGGATTTGAAATGATGCCTATGCAGGTTAAAGTACAGACTGTCCAGCTTTAGTTTGAGGGCATTTTCATCTGTATCGGGTGAACCGTTTACAGAATCACATCACCTTTTTGTACATAGTCACCCAATTTTAGGGGACCAAATGTATTTGGACAATTCACTTATATAAAGTAGTCAAAGGTTTAGTATTTGGTCACATTCCGAGCACACAATTACATTAAGCTTGTGACAACACAAACTTGGATGCATTTGCTGATTGTTTGGGTTACAAATTATTTTGTGCCCAATAGAAAATAGTAAATAATGTATTGTGTTATTCTGGAGTCACTTTTATTGGAAATAAGAATAGTTTCTAAACATGTCTACAATTAATGACAAAAAGTGCTGTAATTTCTAAACAGTTGACCCAATGTGGATGAAAATACACAAATGAAAGCTGACAGTCTGCAGTTTCCCCTCAGTCATTGTAAATCCAGTGCTGGAGTACAGAGCCCCACCACCAAAAGAAAAAGTGTCACTGTCCCAATACTTTTGGAGCTCACTGTAAACCAAGATTCTCTCTTTGGTAAACAATCTTGTGTGTTGTATAGCTTCATTTAAACTCTGCATCATTGGAAAAGAGCTTGTAAGTAAACATTTCACTATAAGGGCTACTACACCTGTTGTACTCGGCGCATGTGACAAATACAATTTGATTTTAATACCGGTCCCCAATGGAAAATGACCATTTGATGCACTTGTAAAAATCAGGCTCTTTTCAGTGAGCTGCTGACATGATACAATACTGTGGTAAACAAATGGAAGACCATTTACAGTACTGGGATCCAAACAGGACAAGGCGGCAAACTAAATATGTCAGATGAACTGTGCGTCATGAATTTGAAGGCAGGAGACGAGAGCTGGACCAAGTCCTGTTAACATAAAACCAAAAGGAAGTTGTCACTCACTACAATTCATGAGCATACGAGCAAAGGTTAACCTTGCACACACAGGCTAATAAATTATTCTTTGACATTTGCACATACACATGAAGGGAAGTTCACATGCAAACAGTAAAACTTTAAGCAGATTAAACAGTGTGGAATTGAGAACTGTGTAGCTATATTGTATATGCAGTACATTTTCATGTGCAAATTACAATGCTCCAAAAGACCACTGCCCTATTGAATATGCTTCCAGCTATGTTCCTTTAGCTATGTCCTGGATGTGTAGGTAGTGTTTGAAGAAGTTATTCTTGATTTTATAAGTAGCTGGAGAAGGTTATTCAGACTCAAGCAATCACAGGATCTGAACTAGAAAAGGCTACATTGTCACCTGTATGTTATGCAGGCCTATGTAGAAACCAGTAATCATTAACATGCGCTATATTTCTCTGGAGCCCTAACTGTATATTGATAGTGTGAAACCTGGTTTCAGTTTGATAAAAGTCATATCAACACAACTACTATTCAAAAAAAATGTTTTCAAAAAGGCCAAATTTGCTTTAAGCACAGGCCAGATTGGCAGACAAACCATTTTACGGATATGGACAGACATGAGGCTCTTGATGTGTTAGCTCCTATTCAGCACAAAAGATCCCACAACCACGATATCCACACACACAAAAAAAAAAAAGTCTCTCTCCACTGCCATCATAGTATTAGGCCTAATCTTTCACAGTCTCAGTGCTACCACAACAGAAGTTTAGGTCAAATAAAAAAATTATACTTCTCTACCTACATGTAAAAGTTTAACAAATGTTCTGATTTGGACATCCAATTTCAAAGAATCATATGGGGCTGAATATATTGCGTTAAGAATGTAATGCTCCCTAGAATGTTTAATGTTTGTAAAGCTATGCCACTAAAATAAAAGGCTGTGAAAATATTAAGTATTTAAATCAATTACTAACCCAGTGCCCAGAGGATGTGGCTTTAAGTAAAATGGCACTATGACAACGTTCTTATTCCCAGCATTCCGTATGACAAGGCACATGCCATGAAGCAGCCCCCTGCACAAGTGACTGTCTGGGGTTCTGTAACGAACGGTATTGTATGAACTGACACAGTATGTTAGCTGGTAAACATGTATACTCTTGGAATAGGCATACTGAAAGCAATACAATGAGAGCCCTGACTTGACAGTCGGTCGATAAAATATGCATTGTCCATGATGCATTTTTTTCTATAAGTTGCAGTTATAGTAAATTGGCTCCAGGAACCAATTAGATTTTTAAAAAACGCATTCAAAAGACTTAGATCTCACAGTGATTCAGCACCCACAGCTGCCATGAGCCACAAAGCTCATGGAGGACTTGAGTGTCACAGTCAAGGCCATGCTTATCATGTTAATTATGTAATAACACACATATTAGGGACTTCCAGTAGAATTGGAGGGTGGGTGATTTAAACCCCCCCCCCCCCAAAGAAAGTAGAAATCAGATAAGCACATTTGCCATCATCACCATATGTGTGATGGTACTGGAACTTTATCCATTTGGAAAATACAGCACTAAACCACTCCACAAGTCCAACAAGTGAATCTATACGTTCAAGAGGCTGGGGTCTGGAACATCCAGATTTCCATTTTGGGTAGCCACAGGCACTACATCAGGCAGGGTGTTGTTGTTGAGGGGGTCGGGGGCCATGCTGCTCATGGTGACGTTGGCGTTCTCCCGGGCCAACATGTACGCCGCCATTGTCTCCTGCGACTCAGAGGAGGGCAGGAAGGAGCTGGACGGGCGCGGCGCCCTGTGGCGGTGCCGATGGTGCCGCCCGGGGGCGTCGCTCGAGTGGATGGATGAGTCGACGCTGTCGTCCGAGTCGAGGCGCGTCAGCTTCTCCATCCAGACGCGGAAGCGCTCTTCTGTCTGCCGCTGCATCACAGCGAAGCGAGTCATGGCCTCCTCCAGCACGCTGCCAATGCTGTTCCTGTCCCACGAGCCGCCGCCGTCCAGCAGGCCCTGCATCTGAGCGCTCACTCCGGATCCCTCCGCAGCTTTAAAGACATTGAGGCCAAGCCATAAGAAACACAGTAGCACTTCATGTTCGCTGGTGGACTGTTTGTTTTATTTATAATTATTAAAAAAATAGAAAAATGACAAGTTTTGTTGACGTGCAGATCGACTTTTTCATGCTGATGGACTACGTTCATGCAGTTGTAGCAGTCAGGTCTGTGTACGGAATGCAGTAATGGTTGATAAAATGGAGTCCTATAGATCCACTATAGACAGAACTTGGTGTTAAGAGATTTAGTTGCTGTAACTCATTGTAGCAAGTGTTTACTGAAGATTAACCGTGCATAGTTTGTGATAAGATAAACTTTGTGGTTGTTTAACTATGTACGCACCTACAGCGTAAGAAATAACCCAGACAGACACAGCACCAGGCACCATGGTTTTGACATTTCTCCTTGGACATCAAATGTACTTAAACAAGCTAGATATGACTTATTTGAACTAGCAACAATTTCAAAATGCGATTCACATAAAAGATGTCTACCTACGCACATCTAGAAGAGTTATGCAGTTGTGGTAATCAAGGAAAGCGTGAAGGGGGAAAATGTCAGTTACAGCTGACTATTGCCATGTTCTCTACAAATTATCTTACAAACTACAATAGCCCTGCTTGAGTGCAGGCAGAGCATTGCACCACCATCTCCATGTTATGGAAGTGATTTAACCCAGTCTAAATTAGAACAACAACAGCGCTACCTCAAACTAATATCAATGTTGTCACCCCAATGCCAAGATGCAATGTCAAAACCCACTTTATCAAACCAGATAGCAACATCACTGACATACCAATGGAATACCAAGTCTTAGAAACAGAGGAAATAACTCAATATAAAGTCATGAGTTTAAAGCAATATAGATCTTCATTTGATCTACAGTACTAGTTTTACTGTATTTGATCCATTGTACTAATTGAAGTTGAGCAACATATCCTTAATGTAAAACAAATCTTTCCCTCCAATTATCAGGAAATCAAGTCACAGGGAAGTCAAACACAAGGGCCACCAATAAAACAATGTACAATTAACACAAAAACATAAGATAATTAATCTTAAGTGTGTTGTTAAATACATCCTAGCCTATGATAGATTTTTTTGCTAACTTCGAGAAGATGCTGTGGTTAACTAATGCATTTTGAAATGAGGACATCATAAAATGGACACCGCATTCCCAAACACAGCAGGTGAATCAGGTGCCTATTACACTTGAAGCATCTGTTTAACAGAAATCCAGAGCCTTGACAAACAACTACAACGAAACCTACTGTGCTGAAAACAGGCACAGCTTCAGTCGAAGACACTGGACTGGAGCCTAGGGGAATCTCAAAAGGGCCACATTCAAATAATTCAACAGAAGTTCTCAACCGAACCAGCACGATAAGGTGCTACGTGGCACGGGTATGATGAATTAATGGAAGGCTCTGGGGATGGAGAAATCTCATTCCATTAATCCTCAATCTCTATTTTGCCCAAGGATAGGAAGAAGTCAATCACATTACAATGGACAGTGGAGCCTTCGATGTGAATGACACATTTACTACTATGTTTATGTCACAGCTTTGAGATACTCCTACTGTATGTTTATCACAAGGTTACTACCACACAGTAAGGTCATACACTGTTGTAAAAAACAGCTCGCTATGGCAGCACAGACCTGAAAAGTAGAAGTAAAACAATGACCCAATTGTAACAATCAGTAAATGGTATCTACATTCCACACAACATGCAAACAATGACAGAGTTTAAAAAGAACACTTCCTACGGGTGGATTACGTGGTGAAGACATGATGGGTTGTAACCTTCAAAATGCATGGTGAATGGAGACAAACAGTTATTAAAACAATTAACATTCAGTGATGCCTGTGCTAGAAGCCATTGAAGATTAGCAAACATTCATAAACAGAAGCGTCAGCGTGTTTGCATTGGCCGGGGATGCTATGGTTACTCGACATCTCTGGTAAACGTATGTGAAATGATTCATGTGAGATGTCCGTGGCAACTGTTTATAAGAAATTGTCAAAATTACCTGTGATGTCTGTAGTAAATTGTGATTATTACCTTATGGTACACTAAATGTGGGTTACTTGGAATCCCTTTAGTACATGGGTCTTTCTATAGACTAGGGTACCAGGATTTCCTATGCTGGAAAACTTGTTACAGCTGTTAAGTAATTGATAAGCCATTTTTTTCATGTCATTGCATTAAGGGGGGAAAATACAGTAGCCATTTTACATAAAATTCACAAGTTGATTTTAAACCCGTTTATCCCTTTCCCATGATTGGCATCTTGACGGATTTGTCAAAAAATCATGTGACAAAACATTACTTTTCTGTCCTCGCATTTATGGCAGTGTAAGTTGTCCATAAATCATATATTTTTCATTAATTAGTTCAATTAGACATTAAAACCTGTAGTTGTTCTGTATAGAGATTTCAGAACTGCAATGTAACTACTTAAAAATGTTGTGTCTCCTTGTGTAATGGGGTGAAACCAGTTTATGGGCACACAAATCTCCCAAAAATGTATGTGATTGAAAAATCGAATGCTTCTAACAGAAAGAGTCACCTTACCTTGATACTGAAAATCTAAAGCGAGAGTCATTAACGTTGTTCTTCAATAATTATGCATAATACATGTTGGATGCACATTTGGTGTCCAGCTGTTTAATTATGCTGAGATATTTTCACACATCTGATCCAGGAAGGAATTTTCTGAATGACAGTCAAATGATGAACAGCTGTTGTGATAGTGTATGTGATGAAACAGCCCAAGTGCTGGAAAAAAAGGTTTACGCAAGAAATGGCCAAAATATTTAGGGTCTCTCATTCCTTACGCTGGTGAAGACCGTTGAGCCTGGATCTACATTGGATCTAATGGAGAATTGATGTTGATAATCTGTTGTCTGCTAGATTTAGAGAAGGGTCTCATTAGATTTAACAGAGTAATGAGTATGTTTTAGTGCCTTGGATTGGACGAGTCTACTGTTTGCAATTGCATAAGATGGGTGTTGCACAGTTGTCTAACTCTATTCCTGTTCATTATTCTGGATATAATGACAACAAATGACATAGCCGAATAGGCATCTTCACAACATGATCTGGTAATGAAATAACATGACAAATACATGTTAGTTTCCATGATACACCTGCAATGTTAAGCAATACAATGGGCTTGAAGCAGCCTACCTAAACTTGAAGAACAGATATTCAAGTATTGGAATATGCCTACCTTAAAAAATCAGACATTTACTAGAATTTGGTGCTTGAAAAGTCCTTGTAAATTGTAGCCAATTTATAACTTCTCCTGCTCCCTGATAATTATCTGTGATTTCCTTTTGGATCCATTTTGTGAGAGACGTGGCCACTTCTGTTTCTTTCCAACCACTTCAATTGATGGGTGTTGCGCTACTCTGTTGCGGTAAAACCACGTGCAGTGACTATGAAGACGACAAGATCGAATGCTGGCATCAACTTGGCTTTCCATACAAATCCTTCCATTATAAAAGGAACTGGGGTTTTAGCCACTTTCTCATGATAAAAACAGCCTGGCTTTATTGTGTGCGCCTGCGTCGGCCACATAGGACACAGAAAAATCATGCATTCATCCACTTCATTTGCCTAGTTAAATAAAGGCTACATTATTTTTTCTTTTTTTAAATAGTCAGGCAAGTCCACAGTATTCTCACATTTTAGAATATCATTTTAATATCAATGCCTAAAAAAAATGCATTATTCTTAAAGTGGTAATGGCCTAGTTTGACAGTTCTATATTATGCCCTATATGTTCAATTATATAAATTATACAATTGTATAACACAGATCCTTGAAAAGTACAATAAAGTGCTTGAAAAAGTCTCTGAAAGACCTTGAATATGACTTGCCAATGTCTGCATAAACCCTGCTTTAAGGATGTATAGTCCTGTTGTAGTATATATGTAGAGTTATGGGGCAATTGGCATATTCATCCAAGTACACATGTGGAACTGCATAAAACTTATTTTTATTTCAACCCATATTGAAATGTTTATCCCAACGTCACACATTGGCCCCATTATTTATAGAAAGACCCAAATGCATTAAACATGGGATATACAGTGTCTCCGGTAAGTAGTCAGACCCCTTTACTTTTTCTACATTTTGTTGTTACGGCCTTATTATAAAAATGATTAAAATTGCCACCCCCCTCAATCTACACACAATATCCCATAATGACAGAGCAAAGACAATGCATTTTCAAAAATAAAAAAATAAACTAAGAATAAAAACTGAAATATCACAAAGTATTCAGACCCTTTACTCAGTGCTTTGTTGAAGCACCTTTGGCAGCGATTACAGCATTGAGTCTTCTTGGGTATGATGCTACCAGCTTGGCACACCTGTATTTGGGGAATTTCTCCTATTCTTCTCCGCAGATCCTCTTAAGCGCTGTGAAGTTGGATGGGGAGCGTTGCTGCACAGCTATTTTCAGGTCTCTCCAGAGATGTTCGATCTGGTTCAAGTCCGGGCCCTGGTTGGGACACTCAAGGACATTCAGAGACTTGTCCCGAAGCCACTCCTGCGTTGTCTTGGCTGTGTGTGTAGGGTTGTTGTCCTGTTGGAAGGTAAACCTTTGCCCCAGTCTGAAGTCCTGAGCGCTCTGGAGCAGGCTTTCTTCAAGGATCTCTCTGTACTTTGCGCCGTTCATCTTTCCCTCGATCCTGCCTAGTCTCCAAGTCTCTGCCGCTGAAAAAAATATATATATTCCCATAGCATGATGCTGCCACCACCATGCTTCAGCATAGGGATGGTGCTAGGTTTCCTCCAGACGTGACACTTGGCATTCAGACCAAAGAGTTCAATATTGGTTTCATCAGGCCAGATAATCTTGTTGTTCATGGCTTCCGTCTGGCCACTCTACCATAAAGGCATAATTGGTGGAGTGCTGCAGAGATTGTTGTCCTTCCAGAAGGTTCTCCCACACCCACAGAAGGACTCAAGTTCTGTCAGTGACCATCGGGTTCTTTGTCACCTCTCTGACCAAAGCCCTTCTCCCCTGGTTGTTCAGCTTGGCCAGATCTTTGAAGTCTTGGTGGTTTCAAACTTCTTCCATTTAAGAATGACAGAGGCCACTGTGTTGTTGGGGACCTTCAATGCTGCAGACATTTTTTGGTACACTTCCCCAGATCTGTGCCTCGACACAATCCTGTCTTAGAGCTTAACAAACAATTCCTTTGACCTTTTGGCTTGGTTTTTGCTTTGACATGCACTGTCAACTGTGGGACCTTATATAGACGTGTGTGCCTTCTCAAATCATGTCCAATCAATTGAATTGACCACAGGTGGACTCCAATCAAGTCCTAGAAACATCTTAAGGATGATCAATGGAAACAGGATGCACCTGAGCACAATCTCGAGTCTCATAGCAAATGGTCTGAATACTTATGGACATAAGGTATTTGTTTGTTTTTGAATACATTTGCAAACACTTTAAAAAAAAAAACTGCTTTCGCTTTGTCATTATGGGGTAGTGTGTGTAGATGAGGATATATATACATTTTTTAATCCATTTTAGAATAAGGCTGTAACGTAACAAAATATGGAAAAAGGGAAGGGGTCTGAATACTTTCTGAATGCACCGTATGTGTGGTGAATATTACCCCGTGTGGGTTGGGTTCGGTTAAATGTGTCTGGTGGTGATTGTTACCTGGGATGTCTGTGGTGATTGTTACCTGGGATGTCTGTGGTGATTGTTACCTGGGATGTCTGTGGTGATTGTTACCTGGGATGTCTGTGGTGATTGTTACCTGGGATGTCTGTGGTGATTGTTACCTGGGATGTCTGTGGTGATTGTCTTGCCGCCTGATGTCTCGTCGTCGTCTTCAGAGGAGCTGGTGCTGGAGTCACAGGTGAGGTCGCTGTCGCTCGTACTACTGTCCTGCAGCAGGTTGTATTTCTTCCTTGCCGCCGCCTCACGCTTCTGCCTAAGCAGCCGAATACGCTCCTTGTGCTTTTGGCTCCGGTGACCTTTGACTTTAGCCAGCCGGCCGTTGGTCTGCTTCTCGACGCCTGCTCCTCCCACCACAGCGGGCTGGCAGCGGTTTTTCTTGGCTGCCATTGTGTTGGTGGACATCTCGCTTTCAGAACGTGAACGACGGGACTTTCGCCCACTTGATGCAGATGTTTGACCCCCTGCTGCAAGCCTGGTGTCGGCCCCGGGCTCTGTGGAGCCCCCCTCCACTGTCGCACGTGAGGCGGATCTCTCCTCACCAGAGGAGAGTGTGTCTGAGTCGGCCAGGTGGCCGCTGGAGGAGGGCGAGAGCATGCAGGGGTTGGAGGAGTCGCTCTCGTAGGCACGGCCCGAGGTGGGCTTGTCGCTGCAGGTGGAGGCGTGCGGAGACTCAGGGGAGTTCCTTCTCAGCTCCATCATGAGGCAGGGCATGGAGAGAAGGCTGGGCTCACCCTCAGTCTGCAGGGGGCTGTCCCCCTCCTTTTCTCCTGGAGGAGAGCTGGTGGTCTCTGTTTTAAGGGGCTCCTCCTGCTCCCCCCTGACAGCAGCAGCTGACCCCCCCTGCACAGGGCACTCTGGGAAGATCTCAGCATCCACAAACTCCTCTGTCTTCTCAGTGTCTGCCATCTTCATGCTAGTTGAGCGTAGGGCCCCGTGGTCTGACTGTTTTAAAACAGGTGGGCCAGGACAGGAACTCACCTGGAACAACAATACACGATATCAGAGATTTAACTTTGGTTCAAAAAGACCTACTCTTGCACCCACTATAATATTGATATATCTTTAAGACTGAACACATTAGAAATGAATCATCCACTTGCAGGATCTTTAAAATGACGCAGTACAACAGACCGATTTATGAAAGGTGTAGCTCAGTGTTTCCCAACTCTGATCTTCAAGTACCCCCCCCCCCAACAGCACACATTTGTCTTGTAGCCCTAAACAAACATACCTGATTCAACTTATTGAGGGCCTGATGATTAGTTGACAAGTTGAATCAGGCATGTTTGACAGGGTCAACAATAAAAAGGTGTACCTTTTGGAGGTACATGAGGACAGGAGATGGGAAACACCGAAAACGTTTCAACAGTACCAAAAGGCGATTTAGCACTAATTAATCTGGCTGCATTTACAGCTGTAGTGGGGGTGTGTTTACATTTTAGTCATTCAGCATACGTTCTTGCACAGAGCAACTTACATGAGCTATTAGGGTTAAGTTTACTCACAGGGACAGACCGATTTTTCACATAGTCGGCTCTGGGATTTGAACAAGCAACCTTTCGGTTACTGGACTAATGCTCTTAACCGCTAGGTTATCTGCCGCCCAAAAACCAATAATGAATCAAAAGGGTAACATATGGGTATTTGGTAGCATTCTCACATAAGGAAGGTTATCACCTAGATGCTGGCAACATCTGTTCTACTGGTTTAACTTTGAACCCCCACATGTGGTCAGCTTACAAATATCAGCTGGTTCCAAACATATGTTACCATCGTGTGGAATGTTGGTCACATACCTGTAGGGAGAAGACACCTACAAATAGTGAGCTTCTTTCAAACTGTATCATTACATTTACATTTAAGTCATTTAGCAGACGCTCTTATCCAGAGCGACTTACAAAATGGTGCATTCACCTTATGATATCCAGTGGAACAACCACTTTACAATAGTGCATCTAAATCTTTTAAGGGGGGGGGGGTTAGAAGGATTACTTTATCCTATCCTAGGTATTCCTTAAAGAGGTGGGGTTTCAGGTGTCTCCGGAAGGTGGTGATTGACTCCGCTGTCCTGGCGTCGTGAGGGAGCTTGTTCCACCATTGAGGTGCCAGAGCAGCGAACAGTTTTGACTGGGCTGAGCGGGAACTGTGCTTCCTCAGAGGTAGGGGGGCCAGCAGGCCAGAGGTGGATGAACGCAGTGCCCTTGTTTGGGTGTAGGGCCTGATCAGAGCCTGAAGGTATGGAGGTGCCGTTCCCTTCACAGCTCCGTAGGCAATCACCATGGTCTTGTAGCGGATGCGAGCTTCAACTGGAAGCCAGTGGAGAGAGCGGAGGAGCGGGGTGACGTGAGAGAACTTGGGAAGGTTTAACACCAGACGGGCTGCGGTATCATGAATCATGAACTCTTCATTGCTCAAATTCACAGCATTCCACCAAAATACACCTAAACTTAAGATAGATGTGGCCCAGCTGGTAGACTGTCGTTGAATATATTACCCAAAGTTGTGCTATGGTGCTTTCAAGACAACTGGGAACTTGGGGGGGAAACAGTCTAATCATGACGTCAGATATATTCAGGTTGGAGCTCTAGAAAGATGCCCGAGTTTCCGACTTGGAATTCCCAGTTGGAGCTCGTTTTTGTCTGAATTCCCAGTTAATTTCAATGCACTGAAGTCGGATATTTCAGAGTACCCCAGTTGTTTTGAACGTGGCATTATAACAGTAGTTATGTGGCTTCATATAATGGTGTCATAACACCACTGTGTGGGCAACAACGAAACTCAAGTCCGGGGATCTTTGCGCCACACCTTCCAGTAGCCCAGGAAAAGAGCAAGCTCAGACAGAGCCTCATCTATCAAGTATGAAAAACATCACTGACCGTTTTAAAACAAAAAACGAAATGTTAACCTACGTAGCTACCTGGATTGCTAGCTCGACAACATAACTATCAAACAATTAAACGGCACTATCAACTGGCTGGCTAGCAAGCAAAACATATTGAAGCTAACGTCAACTACGCTAAACATAAAACAGACCAGTATCGCGGAAGCTGGCTTCCTTCATCCTTTACTAGCGTTAGCTATCTAGCTTGATGGTAGCTTATCAGTCTGGCTAGGTAGCTAGCTAACAGGGAAAATATTTAGGCAATATATGGTGAGGGCTTCGTTGGCCATCGAGCTAGCTATGACTAACGACGTTAGCTAGTTTGCTAAGCAAGTTTTCCATAAAACGAGTTGGAGTTGCTAGGGGGATTTCTAAACATAGTCCACCATCCATGCATGCATTTGTGATACCGCTCGCACGAACTCGATAGGCAGCTAGTTAGCTACCTAAAATGGAAGCGACGTATGCTAACGACGATTCCATTTTAACGCAGCCCAGCAGCTAGCCAGCCAGTTCGCACTGACGGCGTAGCTAAATTGCTAGCTAAACTAGCAACTTACTTGTGTATTACGTTATACGCTTGTTTCTTCAGTGTCCGACTTCTGTGACATCTTCATTAATTTGAACGTATCACGCATGCGAGACATACAACTAATAAAGTAAATTTGGCTTGTAAAGTGAACCTTGGTCCACTAACGAATACCAGTTAGCTACTTATTTCAAAATGTCCCCATCAGCCGTTGTTCACATACAAATGTGTGCGTCACTTCCATGCGTGAGTGACATAGAAAAATAATTAGCGCCTCCGTGAGTCTTGGGAGAGGTATGCCGCGTTTAGGACAACTGGGAACTCGGGGGAAAAAAAAACTAACTCCGACTGGGGAAAATCGTTTAACGGTCACTCCGAATTCCAAATCGGAAACTCTGGCATCTTTCCAAAGCGCCGACTTGAAAATCACGTGTGTCATTATTACAACTAGTTTTTATAACATTTTCCGACCAGATAGAACTGCCAAAGGGGGCGCAGTTGCAATCTACTGCAGAGATAGCCTGCAGAGTTCTGTCATACTATCCAGGTATGTGCCCCAATAATTATACTTCTTCTTTTAAAAATCCACCTTTCCAGAAACAAGTCTCTCACGGTTGCAGCTTGTTATAGACCCCCTTCAGCCCCCAGCTGTGCCCTGGACACCATATGTGAACGGATTGCCCCCCATCTATCTTCAGAGTTCGTACTGTTAGGTGACCTAAAACGGGACATGCTTAACACCCCGGCCATCCTACAATCTAAGCTAGATGCCCTCAATCTAACACAAATTATCAAGGAACCTACCAGGTACAACCCTAAATCTGTAACCATGGGCACCCTCTTAGATATCATCCTGACCAACTTGCCCTCTAAATACACCTCTGCTGTCTTCAACCAGGATCTCAGCGATCACTGCCTCATTGCCTGTGTGCGTAATGGGTCCGCGGTCAAACGACCACCCCTCATCACTGTCAAACGCTCCCTAAAACACTTGAGCAGGACTTTCTAATCGACCTGGCCCGGGTATCCTGGAAGGATATTGACCTCATCTCGTCAGTAGAGGATGCCTGGTTGCTGTTTAAAAGTGCTTTCCTCACCATCTTAAATAAGCATGCCCCATTCAAAAAATGTAGAACTAAGAACAGATATAGCCCTTGGTTCACCCCAGACTTGACTGCCCTTGACCAGCACAAAAACATCCTGTGGCGTTCTGCATTAGCATCGAATAGCCCCCGTGATATGCAACTTTTCAGGGAAGTCAGGAACCAATATACTCAGTCAGTTAGGAAAGCTAAGGCTAGCTTTTTCAAACAGAAATCTGCATCCTGTAGCACTAATTTCAAAAAGTTTTGGGACACTAAAGTCTATCGAGAATAAGAGCACCTCCTCCCAGCTGCCCATTGCATTGAGGATAGGAAATACTGTCACCACCGATAAATCTACGATAATCGATCATTTCAATAAGCATTTTTCTACAGCTGGCCATGCTTTCCACCTGGCTATATAAGTCTTTGCTGGGTTATCTCAGCTCACTGCTAACCATAGCAACACCCACCTGTAGCACACGCTCCAGCAGGTATATTGCACTGGTCATCCCCAAAGCCAACACTTCCTTTGGCCGCCTTTCCTTCCAGTTCTCTGCTGCCAATGACTGGAACAAATTGCAAAAAATCACTGAAGCTGGAGTCTAATATCTCCCTCACTAACTTTAAGCATCAGCTTTCAGAGCAGCCAATCTGTAAATAGCACACCCAACTACCTCATCCCCATATTGTTATTTATCCTCTTGCTCTTTTGCACCCCAGTATCTCTACTTGCACATCATTATCTGCACATCTATCACTCCAGTGTTAATGCTAAATTTAAATTTTTCTGCCTCTATGGCCTATTTATTGCCTTACCGACCTACTCTTCTACATTTGCACACACTGTACATAGATTATTCTATTGTGTTATTGACTGTACATTTGTTTATGTGTAACTCTGTGTTGTTGTTTTTGTCGCACTGCTTTGCTTTATCTTAGCCAGGTCGCAGTTGTAAATGAGAACTTGTTCTCAACTGGCCTACCTGATTAAATAAAGTTGAAATAAATAAATAAACCCAAGGTTAAGTATGTAACCATGGTTATGTGAGCTATATGGATCGCTCCAATATATTGGTATCACTCCGCGGCAGACGGATACATCCGAGGTGAGGATTTACAGATTTACTCCAGTGTAGACCTGTGTCACGGCTGGGGTCTGCCTCTATATATAAACCCCATGGCCGCTACACATGTTCTCTACATCATTTCTGAGGCACCTCTAGCACCGTAGAGGATTGGAGTGATCCACATAGCTCACATAACCGTGGTTACAGTACATAACCTTCGTTATGTTTCACTATATTGGATCACTAAAATATATTGGTATACCCGTACCAGATTTAGTCGGTGCTACAGGGACCTGGCCAGCCAGCGGTGAAGTCCCAGTGCGGGACCGAGACGCAGTGGCCGTCAATGTGGAAGGGGGGGTCCCGGCACAGTCCCCGGAAGGGGAGGTGACCAACCGCAGAGGGAGGTGCCACATTTACCCGACAGTACCTAGCAAAGGCGCAAGAGGAAGCCCAGCTGGCCGCAGTACAGATATCAGCGAGGGGCACTCCTCTCAGTAGAGCCCAGGATGCAGCCACACCTTGTGTTGAATGTGCCACCACAGATCCCAGCACTGGCCTGCCAGGCAGTATGCTTTCATAATCGTGTCCATGATCCAGTGAGAGAGCCTCTGCTTTGATATCCCAGCCACCAGGACTCTCTCACCATAGCAGACAAAGAGCTAGTCTGTTGTTCTCCCTGACCGTGTCCGCTCCACATAGGCAGCCAGTGCCCGCACAGGGCACAGCATGCCGGAGGAAGGCCCAGACTCCCCCAACACTGCTGGGGGGTCGTAAGCAGACAGGATAAAAGGGATGTTCACATGCCTGTCTGACAGAACCTTCGGGAGGAATGAAGGGTTGGGGCGGAGAGATATATTCCTCCCACCAGGGGTCCATCCGGCAGCACTCAGAACTTCCCGAAAGAGCATGGTGCTCACCCACCCTCTTCATGGAAGTAATCGCTACCAAGAAAGCCACCTTCATAGAGAGGTGTTTCAGAGAGACAGACTCCAACGGTTCGAAAAGCGGCTTTGCCAAAGCTGCCAAGACCACATCCAGATCGCTATTGAGCGGGTCCTAGGTGGATGCAGGGGACAAACCCCCTTCATAAACCTGGAGATCAAGGGATGTCGCCCCACTGGCCTGTCCATCCACCCCACATGGGCAGATATAGTGGCCAAATACCCTCTCAGTGTAGTGGCTGCCAAGCCCTCATCCAAGCGAGACTGCAGGTATTGGAGGACATACTGCACCCCGCACGACTCGGGCACAACCTCAATAACAGTGCACCAAGAGTAGAACAACCACCAGTGCAACTGGTATGCCACAGTTGTAGCCGGTGCCCTTGCGCTCTGCATGGTGTACATTACGCCCTCCTGTAGTCCTAACATGGACCATTGGTGCCGTTCAGCAGCCAAGCCCATAGACTGAGGCGGTGCAGTCTCGGATGCCACAGAGTTTCCCCGGCCTGAGACAGCAGGTCAGGTCTCAGGGGCAGTTGCCAAGGTGTCCCAGACAACAGAGTGTCCCAGACAACAGAGACAGGAGAAGGCTGAACAAGGGTCGTCTGGGCCACTATGGGGCCACCAGCAGCAGACGATGCTCCGCCATCCTCGTCCTGTCCAGCACAGCCTGGATCAGGGGAAAAGGGGGGAATGCGTAAAGCTCCATCCCTGGCCAATCATGAGCCAGAACATCCAAGCCCAGAGGCCCTGGTGGCTCTGACATGGAGTATCACAGGGGGCAGTGTGCACTGTCCAAGCAAATAGGTCCAGCTGTCCCCTCCCGAACTTGTCCCACAGGTGCTGCACCACCTGGCGATGTAAGCTCCAGTTCCAAAGTGGCGGGCCGTCCCTCGAGAGCATATCCGCTGCCACATTCAAGATGCCAGGTACGTGTGCTGTGCGTAGAGATGCTAGACGTCCCTGAATCCAGAGAAGGAGCTCCCGTGCCATAAGATGATGGCGGTGGGACCTCAGTCGACCCTGATGGTTGATGTAAGCCACCACTGTGGTGTTGTCCATTCTCACCAGGACAGGTCTTCCCTTCAGATGTGGAAGGAAAGACCACAGAGTCAGCAGTACAGCTCAGAACTCGTGTATTGATTTGACTGCCGCTCCAAGGGGATGGCCAACAGCCGCTGGCCGACCTACCCTTGCTCACCCCTCCAGCCGATCAGGGAGGCGTCTGTGCTGACCAGCTCCCAGTGGCACATCCTCAGCATCTCCACCCCATCTGAGAGAAAGGAGCGACAGCGCCACCTCAACAACGCCCTGAGGCCCTGTGCGGTCACCCGCAGCTGTCGGTGACGGTGGTGCTTCGGGTGCAGCCGGAGGGAGTTGAACTACCGTTGAAGAGGCTGGAGATGGAGCAGGCCCAGGGGAATCAGCAACGCGGCCGCCCCCAGCAAGCCCAACAGGCGTTGGCAGGTCAGGGCAGATACGACCCACCCCTAACAAAAGTGGTCGAGGCAAGATAAGATCGCCTAAACCCTTCTGGTGAGCTCAGATGAGGACTGAGTCCAGTTCCATGCCAATAAAATCCACCCTCTGGGTGGGCGTCAGATGACTTTCTTGTCATTACAGTAATGCCCAGTCTGCCGATGTGGGTCAGGAGCATGTCTCTGTCTGAAAGGACCTGGGTCCTGGTCGGGGCACAAATCAGCCAATTGTCCAGGTAATTGAGGATCAACAATCCTCGGGACGTGAGAGGTACCAGGACAGCGTCCATGCACTTTGTGAAAGTGTGGGGTGCCAAGGAGAGGCCAAAGGGAAGCGAATCGGAGGTACTGCCAATGAACTGGGTGAACAGGAACATGGAAGTACGCATCCCTCAGGTCCAGCATCACAAACCACTGGTTCCTGGACATGGCTTGCAACACGCAGGCTGGGGACAGCATGTAGAACCTCAGTACCTTCTAGTACCCATTGAGGTTGCGGAGGTCCAGAATTGGTCAAAACCCTCCGTCTCCTTTTGGGACCACAAAATAAGTGGAGTAGAACCCACCTAGCCTTTCTGATGTCTCGATCCTGCAGATGGCACCCTTGTCCAGGAGTGAGGAGATCTCCAGCCGCAGGGTTTTCTTCAGGGGGTAGGCCACCGTGGTGACCCGAAGACCCCTGAAGGATGGGGACCAGCACCGGAATTGGAGTCGGTACCCCTCGAGCATTGTGGACAACACCCAGGGGGACTCCACACCCTCCTCCCACTTTGCCCTTTGAAACCGGGAGAAGCGGCTGAGGCCGGTGAAGAGTGTGTCAGGGGTCCTGCCGGGGCCCGCCTCTCCTCTGGCACCCCAAGCGCCTGGGTCTCCCAGGCACCTCCCTAAGGCGGTGATGGTTGACAGGTTGTTGCTCCACCGCACACGCTGTGCCCCTCCCCGCTGTCGTCCCTCAGCACGAGGCGATGGGGCAGGAGAGGGACCCCACTGTTGTTCGGGTGCAGGTGGGTGGCAACGGTCTGTCTGCCTTGGACCCGGGGCCTGAGGAGGGGGCACGAACTGTCTCAGGGTCTCCCGGTCCCTACGAACCTTATCGGTCTGCTCCAGAAAGTCATTACATTTTTACATTTACATTTGAGTCATTTAGCAGACGCTCTTATCCAGAGCGACTTACAAATTGGTGCATTCACCTTATAATATCCAGTGGAACAACCACTTTACAATAGTGCATCTAAATCTTTTAAGGGGGGGGTTAGAAGGATTACTTTATCCTATCCCAGGTATTCCTTGAAGAGGTGGGGTTTCAGGTGTCTCCGGAAGGTGGTGATTGACTCCGCTGTCCTGGCGTCGTGAGGGAGCTTGTTCCACCATTGGGGTGCCAGAGCAGCGAACAGTTTTGACTGGGCTGAGCGGGAACTGTGCTTCCTCAGAGGTAGGGAGGCGAGCAGGCCAGAGGTGGATGAACGGAGTGCCCTCGTTTGGGTGTAGGGCCTGATCAGAGCCTGAAGGTACGGAGGTGCCGTTCCCCTCACAGCTCCGTAGGCAAGCACCATGGTCTTGTAGCGGATGCGAGCTTCGACTGGAAGCCAGTGGAGAGAGCGGAGGAGCGGGGTGACGTGAGAGAACTTGGGAAGGTTGAACACCAGACGGGCTGCGGCGTTCTGGATGAGTTGTAGGGGTTTAATGGCACAGGCAGGGAGCCCAGCCAACAGCGAGTTGCAATAATCCAGACGGGAGATGACAAGTGCCTGGATTAGGACCTGTGCCGCTTCCTGTGTGAGGCAGGGTCGTACTCTGCGAATGTTGTAGAGCATGAACCTACAGGATCGGGTCACCGCCTTGATGTTGGTGGAGAACGACAGGGTGATGTCCAGGGTCACGCCAAGGCTCTTAGCACTCTGGGAGGAGGACACAATGGAGTTGTCAACCGTGATGGCGAGATCATGGAACGGGCAGTCCTTCCCCGGGAGGAAGAGCAGCTCCGTCTTGCCGAGGTTCAGCTTGAGGTGGTGATCCGTCATCCACACTGATATGTCTGCCAGACATGCAGAGATGCGATTCGCCACCTGGTTGTCAGAAGGGGGAAAGGAGAAGATTAATTGTGTGTCATCTGCATAGCAATGATATGAGAGACCATGTGAGGATATGACAGAGCCAAGTGACTTGGTGTATAGCGAGAATAGGAGTGGGCCAAGAACAGAGCCCTGGGGGACACCAGTGGTGAGAGCACGTGGTGCGGAGACAGATTCTCGCCACGCCACCTGGTAGGAGCGACCTGTCAGGTAGGACGCAATCCAAGCGTGCGCGGTGCCGGAGATGCCCAGCTCGGAGAGGGTGGAGAGGAGGATCTGATGGTTCACGGTATCAAAGGCAGCAGATAGGTCTAGAAGGATGAGAGCAGAGGAGAGAGAGTTAGCTTTAGCAGCGCGGAGAGCCTCCGTGACACAGAGAAGAGCAGTCTCAGTTGAATGCCCAGTCTTGAAACCTGACTGATTAGGATCAAGAAGGTCATTCTGAGAGAGATAGCAAGAGAGCTGGCCAAGGACGGCGCGTTCAAGAGTTTTGGAGAGAAAGGAAAGAAGGGATACTGGTCTGTAGTTGTTGACATCGGAGGGATCGAGTGTAGGTTTTTTCAGAAGGGGTGCAACTCTCGCTCTCTTGAAGACGGAAGGGACGTAGCCAGCGGTCAAGGATGAGTTGATGAGCGAGGTGAGGTAGGGGAGAAGGTCTCCGGAAATGGTCTGGAGAAGAGAGGAGGGGATAGGGTCAAGTGGGCAGGTTGTTGGGCGGCCGGCCGTCACAAGACGCGAGATTTCATCTGGAGAGAGAGGGGAGAAAGAGGTCAAATCACAGGGTAGGGCAGTGTGAGCAGGACCAGCAGTGTCGTTTGACTTAGCAAACGAGGATCGGATGTCGTCAACCTTCTTTTCAAAATGGTTGACGAAGTCATCCGCAGAGAGGGAGGAGGGGGGGGGGGGAGGGGGAGGAGGATTCAGGAGGGAGGAGAAGGTAGCAAAGAGCTTCCTAGGGTTAGAGGCAGATGCTTGGAGTTTAGAGTGGTAGAAAGTGGCTTTAGCAGCAGAGACAGAAGAGGAAAATGTAGAGAGGAGGGAGTGAAAGGATGCCAGGTCCGCAGGGAGGCGAGTTTTCCTCAATTTCCGCTCGGCTGCCCGGAGCCCTGTTCATCAAGTCATCAACCCCTGGGCCAAACATCAGCCCTGGGGTGATGGGGAGAGTGGCAAATGTGCTCTGGACAGCAGCTGGCAGACGGGATTGGGCCAGACAGAGATGGAGCTGGGAGGTAACCACCTGTGCCATGGCCCATCCGTTGGCGTGGGCCACATCCCTCTGGAGCAGGGAAAGCAGGCGAGACACCTCCATCACTTCCTGGAGGAGCTCCTCTGTACCCTCCTGCAGCCGGGGCAACAGAGTCTGCAGGTAGGCCTGCAGCAGCATGGTCGCATTGGTAAGGCGGCCAAGAGAGCAGAGGGACCCATATGTGGCTTTCAAGTCCACATCAAAGACTCTGGGGGGGTCCTGGCTTTAGTCGCGTGTTCCGCCCTATAATCTCACGGTCATGAGGGCCATGGCAGCTATCATGGTGTCCATGGTAGGGTATTCCCAGAAGCCGATTGACTCTGCGCCCGCAACATAACTCTATGGTCCAGTCTCTGCTGTGAGTCGGAAGTGCCCCCTGGCAGAGGCCCAGCTCCACCGCCCTCTATGGTGGCTCAAACCTAGGCAGTGCATACACGAGGTATGCGGATCCCTAGGGTGGAAGCCTCCCTCACACCTGTCACAAAGGGAAGCCATAAGCTCAGCCAAGCCAACAATGCCACGGAGCAGGTGTCCGATGCCCTGGGGGAGCTTATGTCGTGACCCGATTGGAGGAGTAGGAACCCGGTGAGGGAAAAATTACCCAGTACCTCTGCAAAAAATGGAGAAGACCCGTGTGGGAAAAGCAGGCAGACAAAAAAACAGCAACCAGGTAATGGATTTGATTTATTTGTTTTACACCAACTGCAATATTACCTAGCCGGTTTAATATCCAAGCAGTAAAAACAGCACCATATGATGGAGTAACTCCGTTAAGGAACTCCAAAGTTAATGTCTCAACGTAGTGGAAGCCCACCAAGATACTCTTACATTATGCATGGGAAAGAACAAGAAAAAAACCCACATGCAGCATGTTAAAGCAATTCACAACACACACATAGAACAAGCCAGTCGGCAAGTTGTGTAAGGTAAATTACAGTTTGTGGCAGCAAGAGCCACCATACTAATGGATGCACACGGAGTCGTAGTGTAACGCTAACGAAACACAAGTATGACAAACCACGGGCGGAAGATACAGATCAACCACGCGCAGCAGGTGGAGCACTCAAGAGGGGCTGGCCGTGTGGCCAACTGCTCCAGGCTGCAAAACAGCCAGTGAGTATACTTCCACGCAAGATATTACACTTACCAGTGACTTACCAAGTGAACTTCAGAAAGTCTGTACCTCAAACCATACAGACGTTCTCCAAGAAAATGAAAGAGAACGTGTGTCGCAGCCATGGGGTCTATATATGGGGGCAGACCCCAGCCGTGACTCAGGTGTACATGGGAGTAAATCTGTACATCCTAACCTCGGATGTATCCTTCCGCTGCGGAGTGATACCAATATATTGGAGTGATCCAATATAGTGAAACATAACATAATCAGTACTACTTGTTGTAGGTGCACACAATCTTGGCTTTACATTAAAACAGCGATATGTGAATTCTACCATAGTAGCCGTTATACCTTGGCTAATAGAAAGGGTCAAAAGTAATTTTTCAACTAAGCTGTTCTTGCAAATACATGTTTTCTTCCGAATGGAGGGCAAAAAAAGCATCTTATGTCTATGTTCAGTTTCATATGGTTCTCCAAAAACCAGAGAATATGCCTCTTGCATGTGTGTAGATCTCACAGAAAGCTGCTGAGGGGAGGACCAACTCATTCCACCAACTCTGCTCCAGCCATTACAACGAACTCCGTCCTCCCCAATTAAGGTGCCACCAACCTCCTGTGGTAGGTCTTTTTTTTTGGTCGGACTGTGTGATGCGCTACCAGGCCAGCGCATCACACAGTGCGACCAAAACAAAGGTCTGCACACATGCAAGAGGCATTTCTCACTATCTTTATGAATATTCTGTTTTTTTGGCGAACAATCTGCAACTGAAGGTATAACGGCTACAATGGAAGAATTCACTATTTCCGTTTGTGTATAGCTAACACCATCTATGATGCACACATTGTAACATATCACTAATTTAAGAAAACTACACTGAGTGTACAAAACATTAAGAATACCTGCTCTTTCCATAACATAAACTGACCAGGTAAATGCAGGTGAAAGCTATGATCCCTTATGATGGTAACTCTGTTAAATCCACTTCATTCAGTGTAGATGAAAGGTTAAATAATAATTTTTAAGCCTTGTGACATGTGTATGCCATTCAGATGGTGAATGGGCATTGTAAATAAGAATTTGTTCTTAAATGACTTGCAGTTAAATAAAGGTTAAATAAAAAGCGGGGTATGGTAGTAGGTGCCAGGCGCACCTGTTTGAGTGTGTCAAGAACTGCAACACTGCTGAGTTTTTCACACTTATTAGTTTCCTGTGTGTATCAAGAATGGTCCACCGCCCAAAGGTCATCCAGACAACTTGAAACACCTGTGGGAAGCAATGGAGTCAACATGGACCAGCATCCCTGTGGAACGCTTTCAACACCTTGTAGAGTCCATGCCCTCACTAATTAAGGCTATTCTGAGGGCAAAAATGGGTGCACCTAATGTTTAGCAAACTCAGTGTAAAAGGCACTGTGCACCTAATGTTTTGTACAGTGGAAATGGCACCGTATGGTCAATCCGGCATCTGCATTTGCCGTGCAGCATTTACGGCGATACGGCCTTTGCAGACGTCATGGCATTCATACATCTTGCACTTCACAGAGCAGTGGAGTAGAGCCGTTGTCAAGGAATTGAGTTTTCGTTTATACAGGACCTCCTGCCCCCACCTACCGTCAAACAATCATGTAAATGCAGAGATATATGGAGCTCTCCGCATTGTTACATTTGGGATGCGCACAGCAATGCGGAGCTCAATTTGGACCCTGCATGCCTCCGGAAGCTCCGTGATTGCGTCACACCCTCCAAACAGAGCCCCCGACCACATTATAGATCTCGTAAGACAAATAAGTTCTCCGTTTAGTTAACACATTTTGAAAAAATATATAGCCCAAGCAGCCCATGACAAGTTGGATGAAAAACATTACGATTTCCATTGACATTTATTATCATTACATATACTTTCTACAATTACAATCCCCCAAATTCATGTGTCATTTTAAAGGCCGCCCTTTAGGCAAGGAGGAATTCATGAAGTCCACCTTCATCTCCAGTTCAGCATCAACTGCAGCCTTAAACAAGGAGAAAACAGTTCAATTCAAATATAACTGACAATGTACAGTAACATCACAATATTCCTGTTGTATTGTAGAATGGCAAAACTCACCAATTCTCGCTTTGCCTCTTCAATTTTCACTTGAGCAAGAGATGGACTCTAGGGAACAACGATATCATTAAGCAGAGCATATCACCAAAATAAAAAAAGGAAAATTAAAATGAAATGTCAGTTAAAAAAATAAACATTTCTTAACTGGGCTCAAATCTCTGTAGGGTTCGAGTTTCTTTGACAAAGGTAGAATTTCTTGTTTCAACGTGTAAACTTGCTGCAAAGGGAAGAACAGAAACTCATTGCAATACATTTCACAGCAAAACAGAACAGCCAACACTTCCATCATAACATGAGGATACCTCACATAGCTCCATCAGAGCTTGGTGGGAGATTCGATTCTCCATGTGTCTGGATGTTAGCTGGTCCTGAGGGTGAGAGAATGAAAATGCATTGCTTATGACAAAAGCCAAAAGTTTAACATAAATGCATTTCTACCAGTCAAAAGCCCTAAACACCTGACAATGTTTCCAAGGTTGACTTTTGACTTCCCAGCTCAATAAATCAAAAGCTACCCCAATCCAACATCTCAAAACCAGAAGCGAACCAGAAAGGATATCTTGACCTGTGAAGAAAAAGAGAGTAAACATTAACAGCACATAAGATGACAGAAGTCAAAGGCACTGACCTCTGCCTTCTTGTTTCGGTACGAGAGGTCTTTGGATTTTGCTTTGACAAAGTCCATATTCAGCAGTCTTTCTTCTGCTTTGGCACTCTCCACCTCTTGAGCTTTCATTGTTTTCTTGATGTCCCTGTAATCAGATGATTACGTAAACTAATGAACTCTAGAGCTTTACAGATGTGAGCATTTAAAATAATGTAACATTTCAGGTTCATGACCGTGTGATCCTCTTACTCTTGGAAGGTTTTCCGTAGAACAAGAACGGCCCCAAGTTTATTTCTGAGGGCATTAAGTTCCCTATCAAGTCTCCTGTCCGTCTTTTCAGATTCCAGAAGCTCATTGGTCAAGTTATTCAGCGCTGGCACAAAGCTAAACAAACAGCATGGATGTAAGATTATTTTCTTGCAAGTTTATCATGAGAATCCATCTTGTATGGCTTTCTGTGAGTGCCATTGTGTGTACTTCTTTAAATAGGCAGCATTAGTGAATTACCTGCTCAGAGATGTGTCTCGGACACCAAGTACCTTAGCGTTTGCCACCAATGCTGACAGGTAGTCCGATGCAGGTTTTGACAAGCTTCCAGAGGATAAGCCCACTCCTTGTAAAACAACATTCTGGAGATGAACACCTAGAAAAATTGATTTAAAATCAAAGGAACAACATTACAGTGCAAAAAAGAAAGACCCTGTGCACAGTTGTGTGTCTAGACAGCATTACTGTATTGACATGTCAGCCAGAGTGGGGCTTGAAGTTGAACCAGTGACACATAATATTCCCCAAGTGTCTCAATCATTCAGGTTACCGCTTAAGCTTAATTTAACAGTACATGCAATGTTCACTTTACCATCAGCCTGATACTCAGACGTTTTCTGTTTCTGATCCTCAATGAGCAGGGAAGTCTCATTGCATCGAACTTCACTTGCTTCTGCAAGCTGGTACAGTATGTCGACAGTCCGTGTGTTAACTTCATATTCTGGAATAGTTTGATCTCCAAAGACTGCGCTGAGCCACTTGCTCACCTGAAAAGTGTAAACAAACACCAAGTTTACAGCTAACTCACTAGCTTGTTAGCATATATTTACAGCCCTGGGAGATGGTTTAAAAAAAAACGAAATCGATCAAAATAAGAGCACAATCAACATATCTGCTATTAACACTACCTTCTTGTTCTTTTCACACATATCAACGGGCAGCCCAGACAAACAATACAGTTAAAGACTGACTCTCGGCTGAGAGTGGCTTTCTGAAAGTAATGGGAATCCTTACTGTGAACCGAAACGTTTCCCGCCCACCGTTCATTCTACAGCTTCCGGTTTGAGATGTATTTGATTGGATGTTTGAAATAGACCAGCCAATGAGAAAACTCTTTATTTAAAACGGAAGTAGTGTTTGGTCTGCCCAAGAGTGTTCAAATAGATGATTGACATAAACAACATTGTATCCGACTTTATGATGACAATATTCATATCCAATAATCTAATATAATAATAAATGCAGTCGATAGCATTAATTAAACAATTATTTCATATGATTTTGCAAATATTTCCGGTTCACACTATCCTTTTTTACCCTGTCCGCCATCTTCTTTACGTGATTTAACCAGTACGTGTAGTTGGACAAATCCGCGTAGAAACATCAATAGCTATGCTGTCAGTTCGCGTTGCCGCGGCCCTTGTTCGCACCCTTCCCCGACGGGCTGGATTTGTAAGTTTTTTTGTGTTGTCTGAGTTGTGTTTTTCTACTTGTTGAAAGAGTTATTGCCGCGTTCACGTGCTAGTCGGAAACTATGAAACTCTGAAATGTCAGACTTAACCGGATGTAGTTATATACATGCCGCGTTCAACGAATCAGCAAGGGTTAGTTCTATCCGGGATCCTACCCTAACCTTAATTAATCGTAAACCTTACCCTTTTTTTAAATGGTAACTTCAATGGGGTATGGACGTCCCAAGGATCCCGGATTGCATGGACAAATTAACAAGTCGGACATACCCGAGTTTCCTAGTTCCGACTAGAAAGTGAACACCTCGTCTGTGTGTTCAAATATTGGGAAATTACGAGTCCGTGCATGCAGACGACCATCTCGGACTGTTTACACACGCTATCTCCACCTAACGTTAGATACATAATTGTGAAAGTCTATACCGGTAGTGGTATTTGTAGTTTTGACACATTGATATAGCTGTGTGATCAATTAACCAGTCAAGTGACTGTATGGATGTCTCATAGGGCGGCGCACAGTTGTCCCAGCGTCGTCCGGTTTTGGCCGTAATTGTAAATAAGAATTTGTTCTGAACTGACTTGTCTAATTAAATAAAGGTTACACACGTCATTCAGTATGAAGAGGGAGTGGCGGTGGTGTTAGTAAACGAGCTCTAACTGGGAAAAATATTTTTGAATAGTCATTCAACTCGGAATTCCAAGTCGGTATCTCGGGCAACTTTCTAGAGCTCCGGCCTAAGATCACTGATGTCATGTTTTTACCCTTTTCTGGAGTTCCCAGTTTTCTTGAAAGCACCCCAAAGTTTTACCTCCGATGACCAGATCAAAATGACAGTAGTTCACCCAACGGCGTTACACTATAGTCAATGTTGTAATGTAATGTATCTTGTCAGCCAAGTTGCACAACTTTTATTTGTTTGTTATACATGCTCAGTGCATTTTGTTGATCGTTTGCCAATTAATGATGACTATCAACATGGCAGCTCATCCTCTGACAGTTGACAGTGAGAAGAAGCAAGAGAAATAGGAGGCACAGTTTAATGGCAGGGTAATTTTAAACTTGTATGGTAAACTAGTAACGCTATCATTACGCTATTCAAAATATGATGCAGATTTGAGGGTCACTATTTTGCATTTAAAGGATTTCAATTGTAACATGATCTCAACCACTCTCCTTGCAGGTTTCCAAAAATGTTTCTGCTGCTGCATGTGTAGGAGCCAGGCACCTGCACACCACAAAGCCATGGATGGCCAAGACGGGTCAGAGTTCTTGACTGATACATGTTGCCAAACTTTGTAGTAGCAAAGTCCCTTGAGAAAGTGGATTGTACTAAGACATGTTCTATAGCTTGGGGGTAGGAACAACCCGTATTGTCTTGAGCAGCCCATGTTGCCATTCAAAACTTATTCTCGGTAGAAGTAGCATCTTTATCTTCATGGCATCTTCTCAGTTTCCTCGAAGTCTGATTACTTGGTTAACTCTCAAATGCCATGCATGTGTACTGCAGGAACAGCAGAGGTCTCATCCATTCTGGAGGAGAAGATCCTGGGGGCTGACACTAGCGCTGACCTGGAGGAGACTGGTCGTGTGCTGTCCATCGGGGATGGTATTGCCAGAGTGTACGGTCTCAGGAACGTGCAGGCTGAGGAAATGGTGGAGTTCTCCTCCGGGCTTAAGGTGAGGATGTCAGTGGGGTGATGACTTGCAAGCTGATGATGACATAACACATCTTTGTGGGGGGGTGATATATACTGCAGTTGTACCATTGAGCAAGTGCCATGCTCAACAGTGTTGTCTGTCAACATGCCTAGTAGATTATTGAATGAAAAGTAAATCACTAAATGAGGTGGATAGCTGAGAGTTTGCCATTCTGTTTATTTATTTCTACTATTCTCGCATAACGCTATCCAGCGACGTGTTGTCTGCTGGTCTATTCCACCAAAACTCTGAACTCTTGAGTAACAGTGTTCTCTAATCTCATCCAGGGCATGTCTCTGAACTTGGAGCCCGACAATGTCGGTGTTGTGGTGTTCGGTAATGACAAGCTCATCAAGGAGGGCGATATCGTCAAGAGAACCGGAGCCATCGTGGACGTGCCCGTCGGTGAGCAACTGCTGGGTCGTGTGGTGGACGCTCTGGGAAATGCCATCGACGGCAAGGTCAGGACTTACCCTGAGGTTTACTCGTAGGTTATGATAAGCAATAGTTTAACGCTGTAAATCCTGAGCCTCAGTGTTATGAGGTTGCCACGACCAGCAGGGTGAACCAAAGGCATTGCAGACGAGTGCAATGCATGATGATGCACTCGCATAGGATCAGCACATGCGTATGCTTCTCACTCCTACGCTGTGTGATGACTGCAGAGAAGATTAGCCTCTCGCTTCTTGCTCTTTGTTGATGTCAGCACTATACTGCTGTTTATGTTGTGCATCTACTTTTGAGAATATTCTGGGCCTTGATCAGTGTTTTTCAACCTATTGTCTGCTGACATCTGGTGCTCCGCGGGGGTACTGCAGGTGGTTCGAATGTTTTTTTTATTTTTTTTTAATAAGTTGGGACTATAATGTTAAACAATTTTATATTACTTATCACAATGCAAATTGTTTAGCAAAAATCCATATGTAATAATAGGCCTTTAATCTGTTAGTTGCTGATGAAATGTATTCCAAATCTAAGATATTTTATGTAAAAAAAGATATCTGCACCTCCGCAAATGGTGGTCCTCAAACTTTTGACAGTGGTCCCCGGAAAGGAAAAGCTACCGCTGGCCTAGATAACTGATAGTGATGGGTGTAAAGTAATATTTTCTTTGCTACTGCTTCTTTGTAGGGTCCCCTTGGGTCCAGCATCCGTAGGCGTGTGGGTCTTAAGGCCCCTGGCATCATCCCCCGTATTTCTGTGAGAGAGCCCATGCAGACTGGCATCAAGGCCGTGGACAGCCTGGTGCCCATTGGCCGAGGTCAGCGTGAGCTGATCATCGGTGACAGGCAGACTGGGTAAGACTATAGCCCTACAGGTGTGAATATTTTAGTTTGTTTACCTTTATTTAACTAGGAAAGTCAGTTAACAAATTCTTATTTTCAATGACGGCCTAGGAACAGTGGGTTAACACCCTTGTTCAGGGGCAGAATGACAGATTTTTACCTTGTCAGCTCGGGGATTCGATCTTGCAACCTTTCGGTTACTAGTCCAACGCTCTAACCACTAGGCTACCTGCTGCCCTGGCTAGGCTCGGTATTCAATTCCTATACCATGTGAACTTGAGTTGTAGTAGTTGCTAATGCCTGGGGAAATTGGAGGGGAAAATTAAGTAATGTCTGTCTTATCCACTTATGTCTTATTCCTAAACCAGCAGTTCATCTTGTTATTGAGGACAATGGTCAAGTAAAGGCCTGTTAATCAGCTCCTTGTGTTTTTCATGGTAGACATGTCATATGTCGACTTATGGTCATACGTGTGTAGTGGATGTGGAAATCACCTGTAGCAAATTGGCTGAAGTAAATCGGTGACCTCACACCTTCCCTAAGATCTAAAGGCAAGTGTCGCTCACAGAGTGACGGACTAGTCACTTGGTGTGTTGGCTAAGACGGTTGGCTTTGAGTTGTGTGTGTTGTGCAGAAGGTTGCTTGTTCGTTCCCCGCTTGGAGCAGAACAGAATGCACTGCTGTTACACATGCATGTTTTGTCATTCACTTGGGTTTTTATAAATGATACAATTCCAGTGTCTTTCCTTTGTAGCAAAACCGCCATTGCCATCGACACCATCATCAACCAGAAGCGCTTCAACGACGGCACTGATGAGAAGAAGAAGCTGTACTGCATCTACGTCGCCATTGGTCAGAAGAGATCCACTGTGGCCCAGCTAGTGAAGAGGCTGACTGACGCCGACGCCATGAAGTACACCATTGTGGTGTCCGCCACAGCCTCCGATGCCGCTCCCCTGCAGTATCTGGCCCCTTACTCTGGGTGTTCCATGGGAGAGTTCTTCAGAGACAACGGCAAGCACGCCCTCATCATCTACGACGATTTGTCCAAGCAGGTCAGTTCAAGCGATGGGGCTTGGAAGTCGATATGTGATTAAGGATGATCTTAAATAACGCTATTCTTCAGTTAATATACTACTTCCACCAGCCCTATGCGGCTCTGACAATGCAGTAAAACACTATGGGGTATAGGGTGGCACTTATTCTATGCTCAACCTTCATGTGACGCAAACCTTGCTTCCCACCTGTCACAGGCTGTGGCTTACCGTCAGATGTCCCTGCTGCTACGTCGTCCCCCCGGTCGTGAGGCCTACCCCGGGGATGTGTTCTACCTCCATTCTCGTTTGCTAGAGAGAGCAGCCAAGATGAACGAAAACTTCGGAGGCGGCTCCCTCACTGCCCTGCCCGTCATTGAGACCCAGGCCGGTGATGTTTCCGCCTACATTCCAACCAATGTCATCTCCATCACAGACGGACAGGTGTGCTAAAATATGGATTTCATAATTAACCAGGAGCTGAAAATATAATTGTAACGATCTGATTTAAATGGAGCTACCTCAAACCTATCCTCGCATTTATTCCTGATTTTGCCATTTTTGGTAATGGCACTTGTCATTTTAGGATTGATTGACTGTTTCGGTGTTTACTCTATTGAAACACTGAACCCATGACTCCACTCATGCTTCTTTTCTCTCTCAGATATTCTTGGAGACTGAGTTGTTCTACAAAGGTATTCGACCAGCCATCAACGTAGGTCTGTCTGTGTCACGTGTCGGCTCTGCCGCCCAGACCAAAGCCATGAAGCAGGTGGGCCACTAATTTCTTTTGCCAGTATTTGTCATCTGGCTTTAGGCACCTGCCTTAGAAACTCACACGAAGGGGAAAGCGTCCCACTTTTGACTCCCGAGTGGCGCAGCAGTCTAAGGCACTGCATCTCAGTGCAAGAGGCGTCACTACAGTCCCTGGTTCGAATCCAGGCTGTATCATATCCGGCTGTGATTGGGAGTCCCATAGTGCGGCGCACAATTGGCCCAGCGTCGTCCAGGTTTGGCCGGGGTAGGCCGTCATTGTAAATAAGAATTTGTTCTTTACTGACTTGCCTAGTTAAATCAAAAAAATTACTGATCCTGTTTCCTCCCTGGTAAGGTGGCAGGTACCATGAAGCTGGAGCTGGCCCAGTACCGTGAGGTGGCTGCCTTCGCACAGTTTGGTTCCGACTTGGACGCTGCCACCCAGCAGCTGCTGAACCGTGGTGTTCGCCTTACTGAGCTCCTCAAGCAGGGACAGTACTGTGAGTATCTCCTAGGATGCGATGTTCTAGTCACATTTGTATGATTTTAATCAACTAAAATGTTGATTAACGTGTGCCCTGTTAAATAAATTGCTTGTGTAGATGAAACTGAGCTCTGTATTTCCAGCTGGTCGTCCTTGGTAAAGTTCTCTGTTCACTGCTGTGCTTTATTTATTCCCTTGCCTATGTGACTGACTGCATTATTTTTGACCTGCAGGCCCCATGGCCATTGAGGAGCAGGTTACAGTCATCTATGCTGGTGTGAGGGGACACTTGGACAAAATGGACCCAACCAAGATCACAAAGTTTGAGAAGGCTTTTCTTCAACATGTTCTCAGCCAGCACCAGGACCTCCTAGCACAAATTAGGTAAATCAAATCAACTACCACCACGTTTTTGCCAGCTTTAGCTTTATGTTCGGTATTGTTATTGGACTCCTTTTGTACGTTATTGTACCATGGCGTGAACATATTTTAACCCCTTTTGTTTCTGCTTGCAGAGCTGATGGCAAAATCTCAGAAACCGCGGATGCCCAGCTTAAGCAGATCGTCTTGACCTTCCTGGCAAGCTTTGACTAGTCTTATTTTTGGTCAACTATTGTCAATGTTTGCATAGTGCGGATGTTAAACTTTAAAAACAAATCTGAAAATAAAGTGGCATTTGATATTACTGTACAGATGTCTCCTAACAGAGAATAAAGTCTTTCTACTCCAGGACCCATGGAGCTTTTTTCGACTGGCTCTCGTCCTCTCTCTTCCAGAAGTACATTTTGGCCATTTAGCAGACTTACCGTGTCCAAAGTGACTTACAATCGGTGCATTCAACCTGGAAAGGTGATGCAGAGTAGCCTGGCTGATGTGACCCACGGGACTACACAGAGTTGGTGTCAGCCAGACTAGATGAGGGTCACGTACTAAGATAATCCAGTAAACACTTCTTCAAATGAGTTAAGCACAAATGAAGTGTTCACTTTTTACTGCAAAATGCTGGATATCTCACTGACTCACTTTTTCCCAAGTGATTTGAAGTAATGTTAAAATATAGCAATTTAAGTGTCTCAATTATCCTCAGAAGCCATATTTAGTTGGCCTACTCACTGAAAGGCCCTCCAAAAGCATTATTTAACAAAAAAACAACCTTTGGCCAGAAAAAGCAAATGTTTGTTTCCCAGACATTAATGATGGATAATCATATAAGTGTTTTTAATAAGAATCTCTGTCTAGGTTATGCTTCACAATCAAAGCATTATCAACAAGAACTTTGACGTCTCATCTGAATTTGGAACCATGTCACCTATGGCATAATAGGTCTTGCTGACTGCTGCAGATTTCTGAAGGAGACAATTTGACAGTTCCTAGGCGTGACAACCATAGACATGCTGCCTACACATTCACATTGTTAATAACAGTGCATTTCTACAGCGCTTTAAAAAACATGGTATTGTGAATTTGTATAGTAATAGCAAATGGTTTTAACTGTTTCCCCTTTTTTTCATTTTGTGGTAATAGTACATAGACACGTTTTGTCATGGGGGAAAAACAAAATTGAAATAAGGCCAATGTTAAGTAGAAAATGACGTTTTAGTCAGATTGGATCATTGACATACAGGATCATTGCCCTGTCAACCGCAGCGCCGATCAGAGGGTGTGTTCGTAAATCCACTCTGGCTATCTACACCCATTTCAGAGCACTCTCGTCTGTGTGTGCCAGAGTGCAGAATAACTGATGAATTTACGAACGCACTTAGCGCTCGCTGGCCCTCCAGAGTGAATTTACGAACGCACCCAGAGTTAGCTGTTGGTGTTGCACTCACTGAAGAGAAACACACGAGAAGAGGAAGAAATCAGGTTTTATTTGTTGGACATACCAAGCGGAGCACCATGGCTTCAGGAGGAGAGTAAGTTGGCGTTGCTAACTAAATGTTGGTTTTAACTTTACCTAGATAGAGTCCGGTAACCAATAACGTTCGCTTTGTTAGCTGGCTAAAGTTAGCTAGCTTTCGGTTTCTAGTACAAATAACTAGCTAGCTACTAACACTACCTTTTAGCTAAGATCGGTATGTGTTTTCTATGGATGTAGCTAGACATATAACTAGTAAAAGAGAACACATACAAATAATACTGTTCCACAGAGTTATATGGCCGCAAGATTATACCAGTGCCGGTTAGCAAGCTAACTTTAGCTAGCTATGTCAAAGATAAAAGCCAGCCATCTACCAAACTGTTAGCTAGCAGCTTAGGTAGTTAACGTTAGCTAGCTAACTGACAGCGACATGCATGTGTTTTTCATGTTGTGCTAACATTTGCTAAGTGATGTGTATGTATCTAACTAACGTTTGCTAATTTGACAGTGAATTTGCTACAATTGGGTAGTCAACAAGCTACCTAAATTAGCAAACTCGTGCTAATGACTGTCCACTAGTTCTCGCAGTTTTTCTTGCTGTGTCATGTGGGGCCTGCACAACACTGTTAGCTAGCCACAGATGCACAGCTGAATTTGATGTAAACGTTTACTGTACAAAATGCTAATGTTTTGCTAAACACCAGTGATGCTCCCTTTTTTTCCGTTGAAGAGAAAATAAACATCTTATGTAGTTAGTTATATGGCCCCTAATAGCTACTACTACTCTCATTTAGGGTATTGTTGAATTTATATTTGATGTCTTTAAGGAGGCAATTGATTTAGGGGTCCTACTTATTTCTATGACGAGGCCTACTTTCTGTAATCCACAAACCAAACAAAGATCCCATGATGATAGAACATTGGAGACCAATCACATTAATGAACAATGATGGAAAACTAATTGCATCCATCTTTGCAGAAAGACTTAAGGGTATTGACCAAATTATTGATGATACCCAGTCTGCTTTTATGAAGGGCAGACATATGTAATAATATCCTACTAGTGTTGGACTTGATAGATTACAATGAGCACATTATGGAAGATGGCTTTATTTTATTTGTAGAATTGTACAAGGCTTTTGATACAGTTAAACACATATTTTTGAGACAATTTTTGGGGGTTTTGGTCAATATTTTTAATGTGACACTTTATTATAGTAATAGCAACAGCTCTTAAATTATCCCATGGAACCTCTGAGATTCGATATTAGATGCAGAATTAAATAAGGATGCCCAATTTCTCCTTTCTTATGTGTATTGGTCACAAGTTATGGCACGTAAATATCAATAAGGATAGTTTTAGGGGTATTCAGATACAAGATAAAGAGAATGTTAACAATTGGTTGAGGACACCACTTTTATTTTTTTGTAAAATCATAATGAAGTCAGGACAGTGATTGAGTGTATTAATGCCTTCTCACATGTATTTGGTTTATCTCTGAATATTAGGAAATGTGAATTATTTGCGTTGAAAAGATGTGACTTAAACTCTATGTAATATCCATGTAAAAGATGTGATCACATATCTTGGTATTAAAGTTAGCAAAGATCAGAAAGGGCCAACTTAAATTTCTCTCCTATTGTAGAGAAAATTGGAAAAATATTTAACTCCTGGTTATTAAGTGATCTTTATCTGGATGTGTACTTTCGTCAAAATCTGAAGGTCTGTCCAGATTCCTCCCTTGCATTGGATGTTCGTCTGTCAGCAACTAAAATGGTTGATCCTAAATTCTTTAACTTTCATATGGAGGAATTAACCTTATTATTTAAGAAAATCTGTAATATGTAGTACCCGAAGTGAGGGAGGGTTTTTCCAGAACTAGTTTGACAACAGCATTATCTGGGTTAAACAGTTATCAAATAATGATGGCCAACCATATGATTATCCAGAATTCATGAGAACACACAATGTTACATTCACTCCTGAGGAGTTTCAAATAGTTAAAGGTGCTAAATACTCCAAGTGCAACTGCTGAGGATTTTGTTGCCTCAATTCAGCTAGAAGGAATTTACATTTTCAACACACACACACACTGCATTCGGAAAGTATTCAGCCACCTCACTTTTTCCACATTGTTACATTACAGCCTTATTCTAAAATGGATTGAATTGTTTTCTCCCTCAATCTACACACAATACCCCATAATGACAAAGCAAAAACAGGTTTTTAGAAATGTTTGTAAATGTATTGAAAATAAAAAAACATTTACATAAGTATTCAGACACTTTACTCAGTACTTTGCTGAAGCACCATTGGCAGCGATTACTGCCTCAAGTCTTGTTGGGTATGACGCTACAAGATTGGCACACCTGTATTTGGGGAGTTTCTCCCATTCTTCTGTGCAGATCCTCTCAAGCTCTATCCGGTTGGATGGGGAGCATCGCTGCACAGCTATTTTCAGGTCTCTCCAGAGATGTTAGATCGGGTTCAAGTCCGGGCTCTGGCAGGGCCACTCAAGGACATTCAGAGACTTGTTCCGAAGCCACTCCTGCGTTGTCTAGGCTGTGTGCTTAGGGTCGTTGTCCTGTTGGAAGGTGAACCTTCTCCCCAGTCTGAGGTCCTGAGCGCTCTGGTGCAAGTATTCATCAAGGATCTCTCTGTACTTTGCTCTGTTCATCTTTCCCTCAATCCTGCCTAGTCTCCCAGTCCCTGCTGCTGAAAAACATCTCCACAGGATGATGCTGCCACAACCATTCTTCACTGTAGGGATGGTGCCCGGTTTCCTCCAGATGTGACGCTTAGCATTCAGGCCAAATAGTTACATATTGGTTTCATCAGACCAGAGAATCTTGTTTCTGAGAGTCCTTTAGGTGCCTTTTGGCAAACTTCAAGCAGGCTGTCATGTGCCTTTTACTGAGGAGTGTCTTCCATCTGGCCACTCTACCATAAAGGCCTGATTGGTGGAATGCTGCAGAGATGGTTGTCCTTCTGGAAGCTTCGCCCATCTCCACAGAGGAATTCTGGAGCTCTGTCAGTGACCATTGGTTTCTTGGTCTCCTCCCTGACCAAGGCCCTTATCCCCCGATTGCTCAGTTTGGCCTGGCGGCCAGCTCTAGGAAGAGTCTTGGTGGTTCCAAACTTCTTCCATTTAAGAATGATGGAGGCCACTGTGTTCTTGGTGACCTTCAATGCTGCAGAAATAGTTTGGTACCCTTCCCCAGATTTGTGCCTCGACACAATCCTGTCTTTGAGCGCTACGGACAATTCCTTCAACCTCACGGCTTGGTTTTTGCTCTGACCTGCATTGTCAACTGTGGGACCTTTTATTTAGACAGGTATGCCTTTCCAAATCATATCCAGTCAATTGAATTTACCACAGGTGGACTCCAATCAAGTTGTAGAAACATCTCAAGGATGATCAATGGAAACAGGATGTACCCGAGTTCAATTTCGAGTCTCATAGCAAAGGGTTTGAATACTTATTTAAATAAGGTATGTTTTATTTTTAATACATTTCCAAAAATGTCCAAACCTATTTTTGCTTTGTCATTATGGGGTATTGTGTGTTGATGAGGGAAAACATTTTTTTAAGATAACAAAATGTCAAAGGGTCTGAATACTTTCCGAATGCACTGTGTAATGAAATCTCTGTCAAGATGTTACTATTCCCTCTGCTGGAATATACTGGAATGTAGTTCTAGGACAAGGGAACTGGAACAAAGTCTTGTTGTCTGGCAAATATTGAATATCTAATAAGGTGAAAGAAGTATCATACAAACTCATTCATCGAATCTACCCCGTTAAGACCTTTTATTGTACACAGATTAAAAATGGATATTGATAACAAATTTGCATTTTGTAGTTGTCCCAAAGACTCTGACCATTTATTTTGGGACTGTTCTTATTTCAGAAGATTGTAGTGAGTTAGATTTTCTTTTAAAATAAACTACTATTAATGTAAATTTGAAAGACTTATTTTGATCCAAATGATATGGACCCCGATTTGAACTTTCATTGTTAATTTGTTTATTTTTCATGGAAGATTCTTCATCCATAAAATGAAGTGGGCGGATAACAAACCCGTCTTCACATTGTTTAAGATATAATTGAAACATTAGTTTGAAATGATCAGTAAGTTTAAAATCAAAAAAGCAATACGTACCATAATACTTTTTGACAAATTGAAAATATATCTCGACATTTAATACCCCTGTCTGTATCTGTTTTTCTATTTGTTTTATTGTTCATAAAAATAACTCTACTTTCCTGTTAACTCTGCTAACTAGCTAACAGTGTGGCAGATTACATTTCAAAACCCATCAAAATAGAATGGCTGCCCATTCTAGTAGTTAGTTTCACTACTGTATAATTAGAAACTGAAAGCAATTGGCCAATAGTTATTCTATCTCTAGTCAGTAGGCACACTTTACTTTTCACCCAAAGAGACTACAGTTGATTTGATATAATAAGCTCATTACATCACACTAAGGATTAAAAGGAAACCCTTTTATCGCTTTGCAAAACTTTCCAACAGGCAACTAGCTTGTCAGTATGTACTCCCAGGTTTAATGATCAAGTATGTTACATCTTGCCAGCTGATATATTTAGCATCTCTTTGATTTTCCCACAGATCGAAAAATGATGATCTATCCACAGCGATTTTAAAGCAAAAGACCAGGCCTAACCGGTTGGTTGTGGATGAATCTCTCAATGAGGACAACAGTGTTGTCTCGCTGTCTCAGGTGAGGCGAATGAATGGGGCTGGGACATTTTAGTGAACCCCCAGTCTGCACTGAGTGATACATATTTATTTCACCAGTAACTCACTCGTTCCAGTTGTGCGGGCTCTGTTAGACTGTTACATCTTCACTGTGGGATGTTAAATCAGTAGGATTTAGTGTCTGACTGATTCCTCTGTCCCGCCCTAGGCCAAGATGGACGAGTTGCAGTTGTTCAGGGGAGACACAGTGCTGATGAAAGGAAAGAAGAGACGGGAGACGGTCTGCATCGTGCTCTCTGATGACACCTGCTCCGACGAGAAGGTCCGCATGAACAGAGTGGTCCGCAACAACCTAAGAGTCCGCCTGGGAGATGTTATCAGGTGAGATGGAACTGGAGAACTTTGGCATCAATGCAGCATCATGTGTAAAACCAGACCTCTGCTCCTCCTTCAATGTACAGTAAAGCCCTAATAATTAATTATTTTGGTGGTCCCACAGTATTCAGCCATGCCCAGACGTGAAGTACGGAAAGCGGATCCACGTTCTGCCTATTGATGACACTGTGGAGGGGATCACAGGGAACCTGTTTGAGGTCTACCTCAAGCCCTACTTCCTGGAGGCCTATAGGCCCATCAGGAAAGGTAACAGTGATCCAAACTCGGTCCTGTGCCCCCACCCTGCATGTTTTGTTTTTTGTCCTAGCACCACACAGCTAATTTAAATAATCAAAGCTTGATGATCAGTTGGTTATTTTAATCAGCTATGTAGTGCTAGGGCAAAAACCAAAACATACAACCAGGATGGGCCCAGGACCGAGTTTGGGAAACTGTGATCCAAAGGACAACCTGGGGTGTGTTATGTAAGGCACCATATGGGATAAAACGTTTTGAAACTGAGGAGGTACTTCCTCCACTTGAACATGACCCTGTACTCCAGAATATGTTCAGGGTCATGTTCATTAAGGCATGATTTCTTAATGTAAAACAAGTATTTTTTTTATTTGATAAGTACAGATGGTCCCTCCCTGTTTCACTTCGATTGAGTTTTCTTCCGATTTGTGTGTACTGAACAACCCTTGTTTGCTGGCACAGCCAGTGTGTCTCACAATATGATTATGAAAAACGCCAAGGCCAGAGGATTAGGCATGTGGATCAATGCTTAATCTCTGTTTGTAGGGGACATCTTCCTGGTGAGGGGAGGCATGCGAGCTGTGGAGTTCAAGGTAGTGGAGACGGACCCCAACCCCTACTGCATCGTGGCCCCAGACACAGTCATCCACTGTGAGGGGGAGCCCATCAAACGAGAGGTACGGCTATATTCAGTACCAGCACTGCTGCAGTTTTCTATAGAGCAGCAAGTCTGCTCTATTTCTACATCTTCAGTTGGGTCTTGTGCATGAGAGCAGGTTAACATCAAAGCTGGAGTTTTCAGAGATGGGATTTTCTTGATTATTCAGGAATTACTGATTTTTCTGATTGTAGAAAACTATCTCTTACATTTGTATGCTATCTGTAGCCTTTTGCCCTAGTTTCTTATGCTTTACTAACCACATCTCTTTCTGTGTTCAGGATGAAGAGGAGTCTCTGAATGAGGTTGGCTATGATGACATTGGTGGTGTGAGGAAGCAGCTGGCCCAGATTAAGGAGATGGTGGAGCTGCCCCTGAGACACCCAGCACTGTTCAAGGCCATCGGTGTCAAGGTGGGCTAAATACACCTCTCATCCTTCACATCAGACCTTGTGTACAAATTATTAGATAAATGCCTAAAACTGGTTTCTTGTTTTAACCATACATTTTGATTTGGTTTGTTTATGCAGGTGAATGAATTGCTGTTGAATTACATTTATGTAAAACATTTTTTATCACTTCTAATTTTCATTCAGCCTCCAAGGGGAATCCTGCTGTACGGACCCCCTGGAACAGGAAAGACTCTGATCGCCCGTGCTGTGGCCAATGAGACTGGAGCCTTCTTTTTCCTTATCAATGGTGAGACTGAAGGACAAAAGCTTTTGTTATTTTTCATCAGCATTTCGTTAAATTCCATTTCAATTCAGTCAATGCATGAAGTGGGTTGAAATTTCATTAAAAATACTTAAATGTTTTTAGTTGGGATTTCAATGCAACTGACTGAATTGTAAATTGATTGACCCTAAATCTGTTGTTCATTGATGGTCAGAATTACACATTCAGTGTGTTTGTTGTCAGGACGTTTCCTAATAGTTGAACTTGTGCCTGCTAAATGTTTCAGGACCTGAGATCATGAGTAAACTGGCCGGAGAGTCTGAGAGTAACCTGAGGAAGGCCTTCGAGGAGGCTGAGAAGAATGCCCCTGCCATCATCTTCATTGATGAACTGGACGCCATTGCACCAAAAAGAGAAAAGGTGGGTTCACATCTTCTGATACAGTTTCCTTTTCATCCAATAGACCAATGTTCTTCCATCCTGTCCCAAGTCATGTTCGTTAGGGAGAAAGTTTTGAAACTGAGTGAAATGGGAAGGTACTACCTGAACAAGTTTTGCTACAATGTGTCCTACTGAACACAACCCTGGAGGCCCACAGGGTGTGCAGGCTTTTTTTCAAGCCCAGCTCAAACACTTTTGTTAGTTGAATCAGGTGTGGTAGCACAGGGCTAGAACAAAAGCCTGCACGCCCAGTTGAATGTTCGTGATACTTATGCTAAAATGTTTATTCTCCTGAACCATTTACTGTGTTCGTATTCTTATCTTTTATTATTTCTTAATGTTGCATTGTCGAGAAGGAACCTGCAAGTAGTAGTGGAGAGGCGCATGCGTGTAGCGATAGGATGCATGGGGTGTGAGTAGCTCCGTTTTGTACCGATAAAACTGGTTATATGTAGAAGCCAGACAACAAAGTTTTTAAATCAAGCCTCTAAAAATTGATAGATCAATATATCCCAAAGCAACTGGGAGAGAGTGAGAGGTCAGTTATGTACAACAGCGACACAATCAGTTGGTTAAGCGAACGCGACGACACTAATTAAACAAGCCATGGTTTCCCCCAGAGGAAAAGACAAGGAGCAACTTGGAAATGCAAACGATAATGAACAGCTAAAGGATATCCAGGAAAACATAGCTAAAATGCTCTCAATGCCCATCAAAACAAACAAACTGCTACAAGCTGTTAAAGGAAAGTAGTCTATCGTTTCATACATGCACATACAAGGTGTGTGCGTGAATGAACAAGACCACAAAATTAGCCTTCTGGAAACAAAGTTGCAAACTTTAGATTTAATTGGATCAGCAAGAAATCAGAATGAGACGAAACAATAGGAGAATATTGTCCTGCCGGAAGATGAGGAAAAGGGAGATGTTTCCAGCTACGTGGTCGAATTGATAAAAGGAACTTGACGTGAATATATCACCAGAGGATCTGTAACGATAGGATGGCGTGAAACAGAAGAAAGCTAAATACCCTCGCATGGTAATCGTCAAGCTGTGGAACTATCAGGCCAAAGTCAACATGCTGACTGCACAGGGGGGAAAGGAGATCAAAATCCATGGCCAGTCCATTCCATTCATCCAGGACCTGTCTGCTAGGCTGAGAAAAAACCTGCAAGGATTACATTCCCATCAATCACTGGAAGAAATAGGAATCAAATCTCAACTCAGCTTCCCGGCAGTGCTGTGGGTATGGAAGAGAACGCAAAGGATGGAATTCACAAGCACTGATGAAGCCCTAAACAAGCTACAAGAAACCTTTCCTGTTGAAGGAGAGCCACCTGCCCTGAGGAGAGGAAGGATTGGGAAAAAGTGAGACACTAGGCTACATACAATAACCTGGTCTTGGGCGTCACATACAATATTCTTTCCCCCTCCCCCAATACCATATTATACTTTCCCCAAGTAACTGTTCTTCTCTAGGAAGTAACGATAGAAGTAGCTGATGCCAATGGGTTACATGGACACTGAAAAGAAAATACAAAAAAGGAAATATAGCATGTATGTCAACTATTCTGTGGGTGGATGTTTGCCTATGCATATAAATGGGAGTGTGAAGGAGGGTGGATATGTGTAGGAGGGGGGGAGAGAATGGGTATGGATGCATAAGGGTATATGTTGTATGTGAATGGATGAGTAAGTCCATGTATGGGTGTAAATGTGTCAGAAGAAGGGAGGGTGGAGAGGGACAAGATTGGCTTGGTAAATAGGGGAGGATGAATTTATCTATAGTGTAATGTAATTGTATTTATTTTTGTGACTTGCTGTAAAATAAGAGTCCAGGCCAAATTAGTAGAGAAGGTCAAGTGATTATTTCTTGTTTGCCAACCAATGGTGGTTATTGGTGAGAGTGGAGATAGGCCCTGAGGGATTGGGACGGGGGAGCTGGGAGGGCATCAGACATGAAGTATGTGTTGCCTCCACTCATCTCACTTCGGTCTCTCGGTGGACCCACTTTCCCCAGGTAGAGCCCCACCAGCCACTATACTTTAATTTAATTCACAAAGGTTATTACGAACTGACCACAGTATTTAAGTGGCAGTCTTTCTCCAATGTACACTGAACAAAAACATCAACGCAACATGTAAAGTGTTGGTCTCATGTTCCATACGCACAAAAAGCTTCTCAAATTTGGTCCACAAATTTGTTTATATCCCTGTTAGTGAGCATTTCTTCTTTGCCAAGATAAACCATGATCATTACACAGGTACACCTTGTACTGGGGACAATAAAATCCCACTAAAATGTGAAGTTCTCACACAACACAATGCCACAGATATCATTATATTTTGAGGGAGCATGCAATTGGCATGCTGACTGCAGGTATGACCTCCAGAGCGGTTGCCAGAGAATTGAATGTTCATTTCTTTACCATAAGCGGTCTCCAAACATCATTTTAGAACATTTGGCAGTATGTCCAACCGGCTTCACAACCGCAGTATGGCGTCGTGTGGGCAAGCGGTTTGCTGATGTCAACGTTGTGAAGAGTGCACCGCGGTGGTGTTATGGTATGGGCAGGCATAAGCTACAAGCAACGAACACAATTGTTTTTTATCGATGGTAATTTGAATGCCCAGAGATACAATGATGAGATCCTGAGGCCCCCTGCATACTCACCAGACATGGCACCCGTTAAGCATGTTTGGGATGCTCTGGATCGATGTGCCTGACAGCGTGTTCCAGTTCCCGCCAATATCCAGCAACTTCGCACAGCCATTGAAGAGGAGTGGGACAACATTCCACAGGTCACAATCAAAAGCCTGATCAACTCTATGCGAAGGAGATGTGTCACGCTGCATGAAGCAAATGGTGGTCACACCAGATACTGACTGGTTTTCTGATCCACGCCCCTACCTGTTTTTTGTGGTATCTGTGACCAACAGATGCATATCTATATTCCCAGTCATGTGAAATCCATAGATTAGGGCCTAATGAATTTCAATTGACTGATTTCCTGTACATGAATTGTAACTCAGTAAAATCTTTGAAATTATTGCATGTTGCGTTTATTTTTTTGTTCTGTAATAATCAAACTCACAGGAACTATTTTAACAGGTAACCTAAATCATGCATTCAGCTAGGCAATTTAAAAAAAATAAAGGGATTCAAGGAACCTCAAAAGAGGCTGAAAAACAATCTCTACAGGACACCTGGAGATTATTATTCCCAACTACAAAAGACAACAAAAACAAGAATAGCTTTTTCCCGAAATGCACTCAACATTATACTGGGAGCTAAAATCGATAATATAGTGATATCGGATCATTCTCCTGTATCATGCTTTTACACCAACAGAAAATACACTTAGTGACAGAATATGGAGAATGAACAGCGCATCTTCAAGACCCTACATTTTATTAAATATGTAAACAAAAAATGAAAACCTTTACAAATGTGGACAAAGAAAAGCAGACCCCCAACATCATTTGGGATGTTTAAGGCGTACATTATCAATCTCCTAATCTCATACTCTGCAAAAGTAAAATCTAGAGTTAGAAATGTAAATTAAATAAATAAATCTTTGAAGAAGCCCATTTAAAAAAATATATATATATTTACAAGGTAAAGAAGGAAATACAATTTCTGAATTTTAAGCAGGAATTGACTCCTTGAAGAGAGCCAAAAACTACAGGTTTTTGACCGTAGCATACTATTTAATGGCAAACAAACCTGGTAAACACCTCGCAGCACTCGCAAAATGAATACGCCAAACCAGTTATTTTCAAAAGGATAAGGATACAACCGCTTTAAATCAGAAACAATGCTATTAATAATTTTAAAAGCTTTATTAAAATAACCGTTGGACTGATCCTAGCCGCCTTAGACTCAACAACCTTCACGCAACTATCAGCAGAAAAAAATACTAAAAATGGAAATCACCCAACAATAAATATATTAGACAATTAAAACATTCACGGAGAAAAGTACCAGGGATGGATGGCTTTCCCATAACATTTTATTTGATATTCTGGGACAAAGTAGCACCCCGATTTATTCAAATGACAACACGCATCACTAAATTCAGTGCTGAGTTCCATGTATCAAACTGTTATTTCAGTTATATTAAAACCAGGAAAATCTTGTCTGTAAAATAACAAAATTCTTAAACAACGGTATGGCAGAAGTATTACCAGACTTGACACACAATCAAACAGGGTTTGTTAAAAATAGACACTTTTAAACAAATACAAAATCATGTTTTAGTATAATACAATGTGCTAAGAAACAAGATGTTGATTCATCAATAATGACTATTGATGCCGAAAAGGCTTTCGACCATCTTGAATGGCCTTTTCTATTAACTTTTTGAAGCATTCAACTTTCCAGCTGATAATACATTTCGCAAAAATATATACAAATGATACATTATCTGATGAAATTGCTTTAGAAAGGGGTATGAGACAGTAGTCTCCACCCTCCTGTTTTGGACTGGCAATGGAACTGCTTGCAAAAATAATTAAACAGGACCTAAACGGAACAGGTATTAGTAAACATGAGTATAAACTAAACTTATTTGACGACAATCTTCTGATAGACCTGTATAATATTAAACTCAATGCCTCCTTGTTAAAAATATTCTCAGAATATTCTAAGATTTCAGGATATAAAATTTACGTGGGAAAAAAACGGAAAATGAAATAGGAAAATTACTGATGGACCACAAAAAATATTAAACGTAGGATGCTTAAGTTGACAACACATTCTAATATTGAGACTCTTTGCTACGAGACTCGAAATTGAACTCCGGTGCATCCTGTTTCCATTGGTCATCCTTGATGTTTCTACAACTGGATTGGAATCCACCTGTGGTAAATTCAATTGATTGGACATGATTTGGAACGGCTGTCTAAATAAGGTCCCACAGTTGACAGTGACTGTCAGAGCAAAAACCAAGCCATGAGGTCGAAAGAGTTGTTCGTAGTGCTCCGAGACAGGATTGTGTCGAGGCACAGATCTGGGGAAGGGTAGCAAAAAAATGTCTACAGCATTGAAGGTCCCCAAGAACACAGTGGCCTCCATCATTCTTACATGGAAGAAGTTTGGAACCACCAAGATTTCCAAGAGCTGGCCGCCAGGCGAAACTTAGCAATCAGGGGACAAGGGCCTTGGTCAGGAACTCGGTCACACTGACAGAGCTCCAGAGTTCCTCTGTGGGGATGGGAGAACCTTCCAGAAAGACAACCATCTCTGCTGCACTCCACCAAGCAGGCCTTTATGGTAGAGTGGCCAGATGGAAAGACACTCTTCAGTCAAAGGCACATGACAGCCCGCTTTGAGTTTGCCAAAAAGCACCTAAAAGGACATGAGAAACAAGATTCTCTCGTCTGATGAAACCAAGATTGAACTCTTTGGCCTGAATGCCAAACGTCACGTCTAGAGGAAACCTGGCACCATCCCTACGGTGAAGCATGGTGGTGGCAGCATCATGTTGTGAGGATGTTTTTCAGCGGCAGGGATTGGGAGACTAGTCAAGATCGTGGCAAAGATGAACGGAGCAAAGTACAGAGAGATCCTTGATGAAAACCTGCTCCAGGGTGCTCAGGTCCTCAGACTGGGACAAAAGATTCACCTTCCAACAGGACAACGACCCTAAGCACACAGCCAAGACAACGCAGGAGTCTGAATGTCCTTTAGTGGCCCAGCCAGAGCCCGGACATAAACATCTCTGAAGAGACCTGAAAATAGCTGTGCAGCGAAGCTCCCCAGCCAACCTGACAGAGCTTGAGAGGATCTGCAGAGAAGAATGAGAGACACTCCCCCAAATACAGGTGTGCCAAGCTTGTAGCGTCATACCTAAGAAGACTTTAGGTTGTAATCGCTGCCAAAGGTACTTCAACAAAGTACTGAGTTAATGGTCTGAATACTTATGTAAATGTGATCAGTTTACTTCATTTTTTAGTAAATTAAAATTAACCTGTTTTTGCTTTGTCATTATGGGGTATTGTCTCGATTGAGGGGGAAAACTGTTTAATCTATTTTAGAATAAGGCTGTAACGTAAAAGGGGTCTGAATACTTTCTGAATGCACTGGTTTGTAACATCGAATTGTAATACATATAGAAATCGCGGGAATCGCAGTACATATCGTATCGGCACATAAGTATCGTGATATTGTATCATAAGGTCCCTATCAATTCCCAGCCCTACCTGCAAGTAAGCATTTTGTTGGATGGTGTACATCGTGTGTGTCCTGTACATACTACTAATACAACTTAAAACTTGGGTCTCTAGGACCAGGGTTGAATGACACTACAGTAAATTCACTATAAGATGAAACTCTTATACACTCTACCATAAACTTGACCTCCTTGGGGTCAACAGAAAAAGTAATTAACCCTCTTTTGTCCTGTGTAGACACACGGTGAGGTGGAGAGGCGCATTGTGTCCCAGCTCCTCACGCTCATGGACGGCCTTAAGCAGCGTGCTCACGTCATTGTCATGGCAGCCACCAACAGACCCAACAGCATTGACGCCGCCCTCAGGCGATTTGGTAAGATCCCTCAGTGCACTTGTAGACCTAGAATGTAATAGTTTCACTTCTTAAATCAAGTTCTTAGTTTTGCCAGAGGTCTCCTTTTTTTTTGACTAATATATATCCTTTTTCAAAATTATTTTGTCATTACTGCTTGTGAATCAGCAGGGTTGATGGTAACATAGAAATAAAATGGAAATGAATCTATTTATATGCTGGTTAGTGAGGCTGACCTTAACTGTGTGATGTTTCTCCTCAGGGCGTTTTGACAGGGAGGTGGACATTGGCATTCCTGATGCAACAGGCAGACTGGAGATCCTCCAGATCCATACCAAGAACATGAAACTGTCCGACGACGTCGACCTCGAGCAGGTCTGTGTGTATAACATTACTGTAATTTACAGAGTGCAGTTGTCAATGAAACATTGTGTATGTAAGGTAGAATGAAAAGTTGTGAGTGGGTTTAAGTGAAGTCCCTGCCATGTTGATACTGTATGTGTGACCATGTCTGTCTGTGTCCTCCAGGTTGCCAATCAGACTCACGGCCACGTGGGTGCTGACCTGGCTGCTCTGTGCTCTGAAGCCGCCCTGCAGGCCATCAGGAAGAAGATGGATCTCATCGACCTTGAGGACGAGACCATCGACGCAGAGGTCATGAACTCCCTTGCCGTCACCATGGACGACTTCAGAGTAATGAACTGGATTATTTTCTCCAACACACACAGCACTCAAAGTAGCTTCTACTGCACTGAGAACTTTATTCACCCTTCGGTTTTTCATCACTATGCAAATCTGCAGCATCCAGTATTTGTCTTTTTGCTAATGGTCTGAGGACAGCCGTAACTATTGAGCATTAGAACCAGTCGTAGCAGAGAATCGTTAAGCCAGCTGGACTAACCAGTTGTATGTGGGTTGTGTTTCAGTGGGCTCTGAGCCAGAGCAACCCATCTGCCCTGAGAGAGACTGTGGTGGAGGTGCCCAACATCAGCTGGGAGGACATCGGTGGTCTGGAGGACGTCAAGAGGGAACTCCAGGAGCTTGTACAGGTAGGCCATGTTCTAGTCGTGGGGTATGTTACTGATGAGATGCAGATTTATATACCATGAAAACTAATGTCATTTGTATCATTCATTGAAAGAGTGATGAGTCTGAATGATGAATCCCTTTACAGGTGTTATCATTCTACAATGGTCCCCTGCAGCGTACGTTCAAACCGGTGTGATTAGAACGGTTGTTTTGATTGACACAACAGTCAGCATTTGAGATGCTTTTTATTCCTCAGAGAAACATTTGGCACAAACAGTCCTTAAAAAGTGATGTCCTGAACGTGACCAGTTTATTGTAATTTGACATTCACAGAAGTAGCGATAGCATACACAATCATCCAAACTAGAAAATGTAGCCTAAATTAATCCTAAGCGCTAACTGAGGAAAGATTGGCGTATTTAGATAACTCTCAGCTGTCAAACCACAATATGAATTAGCTAATAGCCATTACTATTCATCACATCACGGGTGAGCTCACGATTGATCTAAATAATTGAGTGAATCACTTTCTAGAAATCGTAAGTAATCAGACCATGTTTGTTTTTTCATGTCAACCAAAGATACGAGGAGTTTGGTCTGTTTGCAAGTATGCATGTTGAAGAGGGTGTGTCGTCTACGATAATTCACTTCCCTTCATTCACTTCCGGAAGTTTACCCTTCACCTCATCTTTTGTCTGAGACGTTTACGTGACACCCAGAATGCATTGTATGATGTCAACAAACATGGCGCCACACATTGCTGGTAAATAGCTTAGCATTAGCTCATTATAATCAGTAGAACATTCAAAAAAGTATTTTACACATCATAGGTGTCCATTACAATCTATGCAATAATCAGAAAGCATTATGTCACCAGTACTTGAAAACATGTGAATAAAACTGTAAATACATTATGCTCCATACCTACCTACTGTATGCTACAGTAGAAACGACAACACGATATACAGGAAATAAGGCACTAACTTTGATTGGAACGCACACATGTCCAAAGTTATTATTTGTAAGTAAAACAACAAGCAAGGCAATGCAAGCACCAAACAGAATTTTCCAATTTGTGCAGGACTGCACAAATGTCTGCATACTTGATCTGCGGAAACATTGGTGAAGTGCTTGGGCTCTCCTCGAAGAGAGAAGTTTGTCTTGGTCAGTAAAGCCTCAGACATAAATTGTCCTCAACACTGAAATGGGTTACTTCTATGTGAATTAATGAGGCGGAACAGACCTCAATTCAAACAGTTGTTTAAAAAAATACTACTTGTTAGAAAATAATTTCAAATTGTGAAGTGGAAAAATAGCCTATAGATAATTAGCAGGCAGCGCGTGTTAACTGTCCAGTTGCCTTAAAAATCACATTTTGGAACAGTGAGTGCATTCTGACATCACGTGCATAAAACAACTCCTGCTGGGGTGACCGTTAGAGATATTTGGAACTCACATGTGAAAAGCTTAATTAATGGTTTGTCTAACCTTCACGATCATCTTTTCTTCTTTTCAGTACCCAGTGGAGCACCCAGACAAGTTCTTGAAGTTCGGCATGACCCCGTCCAAGGGCGTGCTGTTCTACGGACCCCCAGGTTGCGGTAAGACCCTGCTGGCCAAGGCCATCGCCAACGAGTGCCAGGCCAACTTCATCTCCATCAAAGGGCCCGAGTTGCTCACCATGTGGTTCGGCGAGTCCGAGGCCAATGTCCGAGAGATCTTCGACAAGGTAAGGCTAAACCGATTTATCAAGATCCCTCTAACCTCATATTTACTTGTATTTTGTGTTGTAGTTGTATTTTTTTTAATTTGTGTGTTACACATGCACAAAAGATGGTTAATAAATGTGAAATGCTTATTCTCCTTTTCCATTGCAAAACGTTTTGTTGTGTGCCCCAATGAACCAATATCGTACCCTCCTAAACCCTCGATCTTCCAGGCTCGCCAGGCCGCCCCCTGCGTGCTCTTCTTTGACGAGCTGGACTCCATCGCCAAGGCGCGTGGTGGCAACGCGGGTGATGGTGGTGGAGCAGCCGACCGCGTAATCAACCAGATCCTGACGGAGATGGACGGCATGTCCAGCAAGAAGAACGTCTTCATCATCGGCGCCACCAACAGGTTGGCCATCTTCGTCCCTTACTCTGCTTCACTGTTAATGAGTTTAAAAAAAAAATTCTAGCACTAGGCTTGCTGCTCTATGCAATATTTTATGGTTTTACTTGCAATGATATGTGGTTGTCTTCCCGACCTCAGTTGATTGCACTTTGTTCTTAGGTGGACAATAAGGTACTGTAAAATGAGGTAGAAATGTAGGTTAAGCTAAATGACTAAACTGTGTGCCGTACTAGGCCTGATATCATCGACCCGGCCATCCTGAGGCCCGGCAGACTGGACCAGCTCATCTACATCCCCCTGCCAGATGAGAAGTCCCGCATCAACATCCTCGGAGCCAACCTCAGGAAGTCACCCATCGCCAAGGCAAGCTATCTATTTATATGTGTATCTGGCCATGCAGAACTGTTTTTCCCACCTCGGTCAGCATGTTCTGATTTGAGGGGGTTGGGGCTCATTAAAGGTCTTCATTCCAGGCTGGGCTACATGTAATGGTTCGAAAATGGGTTTTTATGGGAAAAGTTGTTGATATGGAAATTGCTGTGTGTGAAACAAATGTATTTTATAATCCCATTTACTGTTTGATCTTTGTCTGGAAGTTGTTTTAATACTCCCTCTACCCCTGTATGATTAAAGGATGTGGACCTGGATTTCTTGGCCAAGATGACCAATGGTTTCTCTGGAGCTGACCTGACAGAGATCTGCCAGAGGGCTTGTAAGATGGCCATCAGGGAGTCCATCGAGAACGAGATCAGGAGGGAGAGGGAGAGGCAGACCAACCCCTCAGCCATGGTGAGTTTAGTCACTAATGAATCTGTATTTGTTCAATGACGCAGTCTAGACTATAGCTAACTTTGTGTGTGTGAAGCCTGGATAATGTAGGATCTGGGCAAATCGCCAGCAGATTTAATTTCAGGAAGACACAACATTTCTGTATTCAATATTAAATGACTGAGTAAATCAACTGGGACACTTCTTTGATTTCTATTCATTATGTATACACAGGAAGTATTTATTTTGCAAGGGAGAAGGGATGATGCATTTAACCTTAAACTGATTTACACACATACCGGAGGAAGAGAAGGCGTGATTGTATTTTATAGATAAATTCTTTAACCCCCCCTTCACCTCTTTCTATCCCTCTTGCCCCCACAGGAGGTGGAGGAGGACGACCCTGTCCCAGAGATCCGTAAGGACCACTTTGAGGAGGCCATGCGTTTCGCCCGCCGCTCCGTCAGCGACAACGACATCCGCAAATACGAGATGTTCGCCCAGACGTTACAGCAGAGTAGAGGCTTCGGCAGTTTCCGGTAAGCAACACGCACATAATACATAGCGGATGATGGTGTTGAATAATACTGTTACCTCCGCTCCCATATGTCCTAGATCATTTATAGTCTATATACACCACATTGGGAATGTTAATTCACCTTTTCTTACAAAATAGATCTATTCTATGTACAGCTAACAAGCCATGTGTTTTACATAAGGAATGTACTGGCAATACCAAGCTGGCTCTCCCTGATATGTACTGTAATGAGCTAAACAATTCCTCTCCTGTCCTCGTCTCAGGTTCCCCACTAACTCTGCGCCAGGGGCCGGGCCCAGCCAGAGCTCTGCTGGTGGCAGCGGTGGTACAGTCTTCAACGAGGACAACGATGACGACCTCTATGGTTAAACCACACCATGACCCACAGTGGACCAAAACACAACCACTCCGTGGACCAAAGTTTCCTCATATACATTCTGGCAAATCTGTACAATGCCGCACAATATACACAAATAATTCCATTACCTAAGACAAAAAAAAAATCCCATTATTTACAAACATTTCTCATCCCCCTTTAATAGTTAGACAGCATGTTGCAGCTTGTCTGTGTTCTGGCATTGCAGGACTTTTTCAAACCTTGTATGGATTTAAGGGGGGGCAGAAGCTTGTGAGTACATCTGGCTTCATTTGCGCAACTAATGAAGGATATAAAACTAGCCTGTTATAGAGGAAAGGGAGGGGAATTGCTTATGACTTGTAATGTATGAATATATAGGGTTTAAAACATTTAAATTGTATGAAATTAAAACAATAAATTAACTGGTGAATAGTGGGTGTCAGTTTGCAATTTGTACATTTTTGGATAGATCTTTGAAAAAGGGAATGAACTTCAACCATGAAACCAATCAATTCTTTTTGGGAAATATGTATTGCTTGCAATACAATCTTTATTGACAACTTTAGTAGTGGATGAAATCAAATGTTAAAGCAATTTTAGTGCATATAATAAATGTGCTTATTCAAGTGCATATAATAAATGTGCTTATTCAAGTGCAACAATGTGAATAGTAGAACTGTCTTGGACAATGAATATACATAGTTTAATGAGAATAAATGTGATTTACAAAAGTGAGTGCAGTTCTTTGCAAAACTGGTGTGGGGGGCGTTACATTTGGCTAAATGGAAAAAGTGATAATCTGTGTTAGTGTGCTTTTTAGAATTAAATATTTGGAGAAAAATATGTAGCCTAATAATAAATAAATATTAAAATATTTCATGTTCTCTGGCATTATACCCAATAATGCTTGGTATGCAATGCAGGCATGTGATGTTTCTGTTTGGGTATGTTTTTCTCCCTCACATAGCACGGGTCATAATAGTCCCATTCCATTCCGGAGTCCCACACACCGTTGTTGAGACCGTCGCTGTCCGCGGATAAAATCCGGAGCGAGACACCTGGAGAAGCGCTTGCGTAATTAGCTTGGCAGTGATGGAAAAAGTATCCAATTGTCATACTTGAGTAAAAAGTAATGACACCTTAATAGAAAATTACTAGTAAAATACTTGAGTGAAAGTATTTGGTTTTAAATATACTTAAGCGTCAAAAGTAAAAGTATACATTTTAAATTATGCAAACCGAATGGCACTTTTTCCTTATTACGGGGATAGCAAGGGGCACACCAACACTCAGACAATTCCAACACTCAGACATAATTTACAAACGAAACGTGTTTAGCGAGTCCGTCTGAGGCAGGGATGTTCTCTTGATGCATTAAGTGCGTGAATTGGATCATCTTCCTGTCGTGTTAAGCGTTCAAAATGTAAGGACTAGCCTACTTTTGGGTGTCAGGGAAAATGTATGGAGTAAAAAGTACACTTGTTTAGGAATGTAGTTTAGTTAAAGTCAAATAGCCCAAAAAACGACTTAAGTACTACTTTAAAGTATTTTTACACCACTGTAGGTAGGCTGTGCGAGGCCATCGCTTTCTAATGGTGGAGAAAATGTGATATTCATACTTAATGTAAAACCGCTATGATAACTCACCTGCGCTTGCTCCAAAGTCGCTGTCCAATCCAGGGCCCATGGTGGAAGAGTTGTCAGATACAACAAAGCATAACATCTCTGGAGGTATGTTACTGGAATATTCACATTCAACCATACCAAACTGGTGTTCTCCTATGTTGTTCAATAGCTCCATGGTGCTACACCGACGCATGGGCCTCTGGTCAGATGTTACCTGCGTGCGTAAAAACAGTCATTCATCACATGTATCCAAGACAGACTTGAAGGGTTACAAACTCATTTTAGGCTAGAAACCACGAACTAACCGTTGAGTGTGGATTATTTAGCGCAGGCGAGTTGGGTGGTACAAGGTTAGGCCGTTCTGCCTCTGAATCACTTGACTGCGGTAGGACAGGGGCGCTTCTGCGCCAGATCATTTTGTTCCTGCTGTACATTCGTGACCTACGCTTCTGGTCGACCCTGGAGGTGGCCAATATGGTGCTCTGCGTCCTCAGGGAGTCCAAGCCACCGCCCGAGGCCCCGTCCGGCCGGATGAATCGGATTCTCTGGTCCACTGCTGCCCTCTCCTTTGACGAATTTCTTGAAGAGTTCGAGGGCTGTGCCAGCATAGTCTCTGAAACCGAGATGTAAGCCCTTTTCCCATCTTGATTTGGCAACAATGGCGTCTCGGATATTCTGGTCATTCTCTGGCCCGTCGACAGAGTAGACTGTAACATACTCTTGTAGTCCTCTTGTATTTTTCTGTTCTTCTTTGAACAAATGTGTAACTTGTAACCCAGAAACAAACAGTTCAACAGCAACAGAAGAACCACACACGGTAAGAGTAGGATGATAAGTAGCGTTAAACTGGTAATTGGCAAACCATCACTCCGATTTGAGGGTGGTATTGATGGGCCTATTTGCGACATTTCATCACAAATAGGATCCAATTCCAGAACACACAAGATTTGTGATTTTGTTCACAATTGCTTATCCTAATTGGTTATTTTATGTGAGCGAGCAGGTGTTTTGTGGCACCAATCAATTTCACTATCCTGCGTTTGTGATTGAACTCTGCACAGTGAGTGCTTGGATTTTGTGCTTGGCGAACCCTGTGTCCATGGTATCTTAGATTTTCTGCTTCAAGATCTATCCAATTTGTTTGTGTCACCACAATACATATCTGTATTTAAATGAGCATATACTACTCCCAAAATTAACCATTTGCCCACAGTCAAAATTCACTTTTACATATAGACAACTGAACTGAGGCCTACTCGAAAATGTTTGAGACAATCAGTTGTGTTGTGACAAGGTAGAGGTGGTATACAGAAGATAGCCCATTTGGTAAAAGACCAAGTCCATATTATGGAAAGAACAGCTCAAATAAGCAAAGAGAAACGACAGTCCATCATTACTTTAAGACATGAAGGTCAGTCAATTTGGAAAATTGAAATAACTTTTAAAGTTTCTTCAAGTGCAGTTGCAGAAACCAAGCACTATGGCTCTCATGAGGACCGCCACAGGAAAAGAAGACCCAGAGTTACCTCTGCTACAGAGGTTAAATTCATTAGTTACCAGCCTGAGAAATTGCAGCCCAAATAAAAGCTTCACAGAGTTCAAGTAACAGACACATCTCACCATCAACTGTTCAGAGGAGACTGTGCGAATCAGGCCTTCATGGTCGAATTGCTGCAAAGAAACCACTACTAAAGGACACCAATAAGAAGGGACTTGCTTGGGCCAAGAAATATGAACAATGGACATTAGACCAGCGGAAATCTGTCCTTTGGCCTGATGAGTCCAAATTTGAGATTTTTGGTTCCAACCGCCGTGTCTTTCTGAGACGCAGAGTAGGTTACTGGATGATATTCGCATGTGTGGTTTGCACTGTGAAGCATGGGGGAGGAGGTGTGGTAACACTGCCAGTGATTTTATTTAAAATTCAAGGCACACTTAACCAGCATGACTACCACAGCATTCCGCAGCAATACGCCATCCCATCTCATTTGCGCTTAGTGGGACTATCATTTGTTTTTGAACAGGACAATGACCCAACACACCTCCAGGCTGTCTAAGGGCTATTTGACCAAGGAGAGGGATGGTGCTGCATCAGATGACCTGGCCTCCACAATCACCCGACCTCAACCCAATTGAGATGATTTGGGATGAGTTGGACAGCAGAGTGAAGGAAAAGCAGCCAACAAGTGCTCAGCATATGTGGGAACTCCTTCAAGACTGTTGGAATTGCCGCTAACCCTATTACGGGGGCTGAGTCACTGGCTTACTGGTGCTCTTCCATGCCGTCCCTAGGAGGGGTGCGTCACTTGAGTGGGTTGAGTCACTGATGTGATCTTCCTGTCCGGGTTGGAACCCCCCTCGGGTTCATGCCATGGGGGAGATCTTTGTGGGCTATACTCGGCCTTTTGTCAGGGTAGTAAGTTGGTGGTTGAAGATATCCCTCTAGTGGTGTGGGGGATGTGCTTTGGCAAAGTGGGTGGGGTTATATCCTGCCTGTTTGTCCCTGTCCGGGGGTATCTTCGGATGGGGCCACAGTGTCTCCCAACCCCTCCTGTCTCAGCCTCCAGTATTTATGCTGCAATAGTTTGTGTCAGGGGGCTAGGGTCAGTCTGTTATATATGGAGTGTTTATCCTGTCTTATCCGGTGTCCTGTGTGAATTTTAAGTATGCTCCCTCTAATTCTCTCTTTTTTTTCTCTTTCTCTTGGAGGACCTAAGCCCTAGGACCATGCCTCAAGACTACCTGGCCTGATGACTCCTTGCTGTCCTCAGTCCACCTGGTCGTGCTGCTGCTCCAGTTTCAACTGTTCTGCCTGCGGCTATGGAACCCTGACCTGTTCACTGGACGTGCTACCTGTCCCGGACCTGCTGTTTTGGACTCTCTCTCTACCGCACCTGCTGTCTCTAACTCTGAATGATTGGCTATGAAAAGCCAACTGACATTTACTTCTGAGGTGCTGACCTGTTGCACCTTCTACAACCACTGTGGTTATTATTATCTGACCCTGCTGGTTGTCTTTGAACGTTTGAACATCTTTGCCATGTACTGTTATAATCTCCACCTGGCACAGCCAGAAGAGGACTGGCCATCCCTCAGAGCCTGGTTCCTCTCTAGGTTTCTTCCTAGGTTCCAGACTTTCTAGGGAGTTTTTCCTAGCCACTGTGCTGTTTGGGGGTTTTAGGCTCGGTTTCTGTACAGCACTTTGTGACATCGGCTGATGTAAGAAGGGCTTTATAAATAAATTGATTGATTCCAGGTGAAGCTGGTTGAGAGAATGCCAAGGGTGTGCAAAACTGCCATCAAGGCAAAGGGTGGCTACTTTGAAGAATCTAAAATATAATTTGATTTGTTTAACACTTTTGTTTATTACATGATTCCATGTGTTATTTATTAGTTTTCATGTCTTCATTATTCTACAATGTAGAAAATAGTAAAAATGTGGTGTGTACAATAGTTTATTTTATATTTTTAATGGGACAAGGACCTCCCTGCCGGCCTAACCCGGACGATGCTGGGCCAATTGTGAGCCGCCCCATGGGTCTCCCGGTCACGGCTATCTGCGACAGAGCCTGGACTCGAACCAGGATCTCTAGTGGCACAGCTATTACAGCGATGCAGTGTCTTAGACCACTGCACCACTCGGGAGGCCCCTGTGTCCAAACTTTTAACTGTGTCATTCTTCGAATGTGGACCCAAAATGAGAATTTCTGCTCTAGGAAAGGAATTGTGTTGAAATAAGGGTGGCATTGGCCTCTGGTGGGGGCCTTTTTTAAAACTAAATTCCTACAATTCTTCACATTTTTCCATGACCTATTCTTAATATGATATTTGATTGCAAATGACAAACAAAGTCATTGGGGGACCCCGTAGAGGTCAGGGCCCCTGGGCATGTGACCTGCGTGCCTGGTCGGTATTCAGCCACGATAGCTAGAGTAACTACCATTAAAAAAAGATATGGTTAATTGTTAGCTATTGAGTGACTGCCATAACAAGAGAGGAACTGCTGATGCACATCCACATTTCTAAAACAGGTTGTATTTTACTATTCTTACTCTCAATAAGTTGACACCGTGACTGAGTTCCTAAAAAATACATTTGACTAAATTTGATTAATTAAACATTGATGTTTTGCCCCCCCCCCCCCCCCCACCCTACCCATCTCAAACCTGTGGTGTGTGTGTGTTCTAGGGTGAGACTCGATAATGGCTGCGTGCGATAAACCCTCTGGTCTCTGTTGTGTAAGACCCTGCATTGACCATGGAGGAGTGGAGCTCTTGAGTCCTGCCTTTCAATACTTATTTTTCCCATTTTCTGCCTTGTTTAAAAGTAATGCTGTCCATAGTGCAGGGGCGGAAATCCCGGGGGGACGGGGGGGACACGACCCCCCCATCCTGGGAAAAATATGATTTGTCCCCCCCAATATATCACTGAAACATAACTATGTAATTTAAATTATATTAATAATACGCAATGAAAGCAATTGTGCTGATTATAGACACTTAATAGCGCGTTTTTAAGTTTCAAAAGATTTGCCTCACAATGGTTTGATCCACTGCCAGTTCCTTAGTTGGCAAGGTAACAGAGAGGTCGTATCCACTGTCTGAAAGACACTCAATGAACGTGACTGACGTGAGGTTAATCCAGTCAATCGCGCACACACACTAGCTGAATATGCAGAGCTAGCGCGCAAATATTAACTATTAAGCTAGCTAGTACCTATTCCATTTATGTGGCCTTGTCAAAGATGGAATCTTTGCTATCGTCAATTTATTCCAAGATCAGCATGCAGATGATGTAAGTTAGTGCTTCAAAGTCCCTGTGATAACGTTAGCGATAAACTGGAGTCAAAACTGAACAGAACTACACTCTCTTCTACCATTGTCTTAAATATATTTAATGGTCTCGTTGCAAAAGCTAAATTGTCGCAAGGGAACTTTTATTTATTTATTTTATTTCACCTTTATTTAACCCGGGTAGCAAAGATTATAGCAAACACCACTGAAACGGAATTGGTGCTCGCTAGCTTTGCAAATTCAGCTATTGTTGGAAGCCAGCCAATATGAATCAAACTATTAAAATTACAAAAGGTTGCAGCATATGTTGTGTAAATGGTGAACTCATACAGCTGTCAACTCTTGTAATTTTAATCCGTTTCACATTTGCTAGCTACCTTTTAGATCGGAGCCCAAATAGAATGATAAAAGATAAGATGATAGAAGCCCATCTCCTACTGTAAATAACCTACACACTGTGTGTGTGTGTAGCCAGCCAGCCAGGTAGAAAAATGGCAGAAAAATAAAAGACGGACATCAGAGTATTTTTCAGTACACCAAAACGCAAAGTAAGAACCCTAGTAGCCTAATATCTCAAAGACTAGTTGATAAAATGTTCATAAGAAAGAAATGAAATTCTAATGGAAATGTTTCACAATGATGTCATTAGGCAGAGCAGGCAACAGATGGCACACAGACAGCAGAGTTGGGGACAGATATGCAGGGACAGACTGGCAGAGACAGGGAGTCTCAGGTAAGTTTGTTGAGTCTTTGTTTGGCAACATTATGAAAGGTTCTCAATTTTTTGGACTTGTAAAATAGGAACATAATTGGAAAATGCCATGGATACCCCCACTCTCAACTTAAACTGGTGACTGAACTAAGATTTGTTAAAGGCAATGGTATTGCTGTTGTGATTAGTTGTGTAGTTTTGGGTACCGTTAGTTAGGAGTACGGCAAACACCTTATTTCTTTGGTTCCTCAATATACATTTACCATATTACAATGTAGGCTATGTTTTACAGCACTACTTTTGGTGTCCCCCTCAGGAATTGCTCTTGAGAAAATTTCATGTAATTGTCCCCTCCAAAGTTGATATCAGATTTTCGCCCCTGCCATAGTGCCATCTGTTTTTCAATATTCTACTCCAAATTTAAACAACTGAGTTAAAGCTTAAAAATGTTTCCTCCCCAAAGAAGGAAAGAGGGAAGGAAGGATTACATTCTTGCAAAAGGGGCTGCATCTCAATAGTGTAGGTCGCTTCCTCTCTGAAAGAGTTGAATAGGAAAATAAATATGCCCATACATAGTAGTACACATTGCATTAACCTATCCTGTGTTTAGAGCAGATGAAAAGAGAGGAGTTCAGGAAAGGAAGCTATTTTAGCGTATTGGGATGCACCTAGGGGCCCTAGAATGTGGTATCTGATGATTCCTTTTAGCATCTCTCTTACTAGCATTTTACACTGGGTGGCAGTAGTTAGCTCAGCTAGGGTGGATTGTAATGGTGCAGCACAGTACTGCTCAAAACCTACTGCAACCACTGAGGATCTGCAACAGTTTACCACAGTAATCTTTACTCAAGTACTTACATTGTATACTCTATTGCCCTTTCTAGCACGATATACACTTATTCCAGAAAGCACACCAGATACACCCTGGCATTATGTGGCTGAGCGATGAGGAGAAACAAATGTTTTTTGCAGAATATTTAGGTAAATCCTGGAATAAAAGAAAAAGGGCTACCTATAATTAATAGTAAAAATATTTAGCTTCTATGTGGTAAATGGCACGTGTGTATATAGATTGTGTATAGGCTTGTCTCCCATATGAATCTTCTCTTTGTGCCAGACTGGGTTCAAATGCCTTCTGTTTATTTTTTTCTGTATTTATCTGTATGTATGTATGTATGTTGATTTTACTGCTCTATGGATATAATTATTGTTTGGATAACCTTATTTACTATTATGTATAGATTTTATGTTTTCACTCTTTATGCGATGTGCACTGCAGAGAACACCGGAAGAAGAATTATTATTTAATTACCACAGTGAATTATTGTAATGTTTGTTTGTGTCAATTAATCCCATAAGGGATGGGTTGCCAATTGGTGATTTGACACAAAAATGAAATTTCATTAATTCATTCACTTTTTATTTTTGGGTCAACCGCTTGATCTGCACTTGGATGTAGTCAGATAGCTCTCAGGCCTCATTGGTCTTCCATGTTTTTGTGGGAGGAGACTTTGTCTTGCCCAAGAGGTCTCTCCAACTCCTGCATCCATATTCAGATTTTTTGTGTTCAGCATTCCTATGAGGTTTATCTAATTTACTGTATTATACCTTTTCCTGTCTTCATAGTTCCACATCTTGTAGGCCGATTATCCATGTCCACCTAACATTTGGGAACGTTTTCATATTGCCTGTGGCAATATGGACATGCTCTGCATGAATTGTCATTCATGACCGCTGCTGCACATTTTATACGATAATCAAACACCAACACCATGAGTTAAAATTCTGGTATTTTCATTTATTTTACATGCTTTTCTTTGTGTCCATTTGTCAATTTAGAATAATACATTAACATCTGGTATAAGTTAAAGCACATATATACACAAACATTTCAAATGATTCAGTTGAACATTTGACAGAGGAATCTCTTTTAGAGACAAAGTTATAAATATTTTTGTACACAAGTACACTCTTGTACACAAGTACATATTTGTTATTGTAATAAATCAATGTAAAGGTGCAGTCATATGAAAACCATACAACCATAGCCTACAAGTGGTAGAATCATTTTGTCACGTGACTATCAACTACCTCAGGTTTCTGTAATAAGTCAAATGACTCGATTGGAATACCAAGTTCCTGATATAGGCAAGCAGTATACACAGTAACAGTACCTATTCCCTTTTCCTTCAAGAGAAAGTCAGTAGATGTGCCCAGACACTCAGGAGTCAATTTGCCAGTTAAACTGTAAACCTTTCTACTTGTGGCATTGTATCTGTTAAATATGCTTATGAAAAGTGCCTATAATCAAAAAAGCTTCCATCTGACCCTCTCCGGTGCCCTCTGCCATTGTCTCTAAACCGAGCACAGGGAGAAGCTGTGCTGGATTGACATAGCACCTGGCAAGGCTGTGATTTTATTGGCTCAAACAGTAGGTCGTTAGCACGATAGCATGCTAGGACCTTAACCCATTAGCACCCAGCGAGGCTGTGTTTGATGATCTCTTTGGACTGGGGAGGGATCCTGTCAGGGAAGACCACCTGGAACTCCACCACCAGGTCGCCACGTGTGGAGGGGGTCTTGGCGTGGGGCAGGCCCTCGCCCCTTAGCCGCCGGATGCCGCCGGGCTTGATGACGTCACTGCACGGCAGCGGCATCGTCCTGTTGTCCAGGGTGGGGACGTTGACTGTGCATCCACATAGAGCCTGGAAGGAAACAGAGAGGAAGATCGGATTTGTTAGTTTTCCGGTTCCTTGTTTTATGTTGAGAGCCTTTGGTTACATAATACAGTACATGCAGCAGACGCCATACCAAAATTAGCTGCAGTTGGTACTTCTGAATGAATGTATGAAACTCTTACCTAACCATGGCAATTTTCCAAGTGAATGTGTTATATCACAGACTTGAATGTGGAGCATTTGCCCCAAAAAGACAATGCTTTGCTCTGTTATGCAACGATAAGTGTTACAAATATCATACCGGTAATCTTGTCTCTATTCTGGCTGTGTGTGTGGGTGTCGGTACTCAACAGAGTGACTGAGTGGGGCCATGGGAAGATGGAGAGGAGCTCTTTGAAGAGGCTGCCATGTCTGTGAACGCTCTCATGCTAATCTGAGGAGCGTAGGACGTGGGAGTGAGTGATTGCGAGCCAGAGAGAGAGGGTGAGAGGAAGCTAAAGGCTGGCAGAGGAGTCAGTGAGGGAGCGAAGTGAAAGCACTGTAAGGGGGCGGCCGACACAGAGGCTATATTTAGCTACAGCTGCTGCTGCTCTCTGCAGGGTGCACTGCACTGTGTGTTTGTGGGGGTCTGTGAGCTGAGCTAAGGACAAGGTTGGGGCAGTGGTGGGTTAGCTGTGAGGGGCTCTGAATAGAACAGAATCTATTCTACAGCCACCAATTTGAGCCATTGTCCAAAGTATGGGAGTGGCATACTTCAGCCGTGCCTTGAAACTTCATGTAAACCTACCTAAACTAAAAGTATGGCAGTGCTGTAATTCTGCTAAGAATTACTGTGTTATATTCCCAAATAAATGTAGGGTTGACACACAAACACAAACTTACTTCTTTGAGGGTGATCTTGGCTGTATACACAATGTGGGACCCATCCCTCTTGTAGTGGGGGTGTTTCTTGTCCTTGAGAACGAAGGCCACGTCGGCGGGTATGTTGTTGGGCGTCTCGTCGCCCTCTCTGGGGAAGGTGATCTTGGTACCTTCCTTCCACCCCTTCTTTACCACCACGTTCAGGACCTTGTCCTCGGTGCGCAGGCTGCGGCCGTCCGGGTTGAGACGGCGCCGCGTGATCTTCATGTGCTTGGTGCAGCCATGGAACACCTCTTCCAGGGTCACCAGGAGGTCGTGCACCACCGCCATGCCCTGCAGACGCCGACGCCCGCGCCGAAGCTTCTCGCCAGTGGGGCCATAGTTACTGTGGTAACCGCCGACGTGGCTGAAGGTGAAGCGGCTGAAGGGGTTGAAGAGCTCCTCCTCGCCGTCGGGCCCGAAGAAGATGTCGAAGTGGTCGGAGCCTTGGAAGAAGGAGGAGAATGTGGCATGGGCGTCACCGTGGTAACTGTACTGATGGGTGTTGTTCTCCTTGCCTGCCATGGACACTCCGCCTCCGTTCTTAAGACCTAAGACGCAAAAGGAAAGAAGACAGTTAGTACAGTTTACCCAGACAGAAGATGTGTGATCTTCCATCTTGTCCAATCTTCTATTCTACTTCCACTCTGAGACAAAGTTCTTACTCATGTATATTTGGCTTAACACTTCTGGAGGGCTTACAAAATTTACATTTGTCAATTTTTTCAGTTTGAGGAAACATTTTCTTGGTGGATGGCTGAATAATTTATCAGCCTGCGGTTGTCTACACCGCACATGTTGGGCTGGCTCTCTGGTGGACCAGGTGCTGCAGATTTTTTGCTAGATGCAACAGCAATTGGCAAAGGTACTGCTGCTTACCATCAACCATACAACAATGCATCTGCCTGTGCTATAGTAACTACTTCTACTCAACTGACAAAGGCAAAGGGCCCTACAAGGCTACTGCTGGTTAAATGACAAGGGAAGGAAAGGCTCTCACCTTCTTCTCCAAACTGATCATAGATGACTCTCTTCTTGGGGTCGGTCAGTATCTCGTAAGCTTCTGCGATCTCCTTGAACTTGTCTGCGGCGTCAGCGGCACTGTTCTTGTCGGGGTGAAACTTTAGGGCCATCTTCCTGTATCCCTTCTTGATCTCATCTTCGTTGGAGTCTGTCTCGACGCCCAGGACCTTGTAGAAATCCTTCCCCATAGGCTTGATGGACATAACAGGCACCTCTTGGTCCTTTTGGTTCTCCTGGAGAAACAGGATGAGAGAAGTAACACGTTAGATCTCTATAGCCTACAGATGTCAACCCCCTTATAAAAGGACAAATGCCTGACTGAATTACACCCACCAATAGATCCACTTTGTCTAAAAGTCAGGTTTGAACTGTGCCTCAATGAAAAGATATGAAACCAGAGTTGGATAAGATGTGGTAGAAAGAGAACTATTTCCCTGGCCTGTGGGTTCTAAACCCTCCTTATAGTGCTCTCATTGCCATGCACATGATAATGCATTGCTAAGCATCCGGCATCTTTATGACACCCAGCAGGTGTGACATTCAACAGTTGATTGAGAATGACCAAGACAAATAGCACTGAGTCACCAATGATTATCAGGAAAGCCTACTGTGCTAGTTTGTACCAATATCAGAAGATGCATACTTGGAAATGTCAGTGTTTTGAATACAAATGACCACAATATCAATGTATTCTTTAATATTGCATTCAGCCCATGAAAACGGTGTTATGTTAAAACTAGCCCATGGCAAATGCAATTATGTCCATTTCAGTCTTACCGACTAAAATGCAGATATATATCTGCTCACCTATAATACAGACAATGTGAATATAGGGGGAGCTCGTGTGTATGAGCATGGTGAAGCAGATTGCAGCTCCTACCGCAGATCCTGGATGCACCCTGATTGTCTCAACTAGGCTACACTGTCTGCAGGATACTGGAGAACCCATTGCTCCCATACAAGTTGAACAGGCTATAGTTTGAAAGGAACATTCACTATTTGACATAAATCACTATGCTTAATCTCAAAGACCATTCTCAGCAATTAGCAAAATCTTTGAACTCACTGTCTTTTTAACGACACAACCATAAGGCACAATTAATGACTATATGCGTAAAATGAGCATTGATATAATTCATTACAATCAGTAAATTACTGAAATGAATACAATTGTAAAAATATAACTTACCCCTGATGAAGAGCCCGAGCTGTCATTCCTGTTCATAACGCGGACCTTGCACTTGACATTTTTGGTTTTCACTCCAAACTGTGTCCAGATCAGAACCATAGTGTTCGCTTATTGAGGAGCTGTCCGCTGTTCTGTGGTGCTGAACGTTTCTTAGCTGTTTTAGCTGTGCTTGAGCTGTTGGTTGACTGAACCGCTGACTGCAGACTGTGCTATATACTGCCGCGGCAGCCCTTTACTATACACTCACCACCCACGCAGCGTGACTGAGCTTTCCCAAAACCCGCCCATTTTCCTACGCACAAGAGGGAATACCGTGCCTACCGATTTCTCCTCGAGACCATTGGTGTTCGCAGCATTATCACGCGGATGTAACAGCCCCCTTCTCCTTCTTGAGGCTCGTTTCCGGAATTCTGAGCAGAAGCTGATGGAACAGTCACGACCAGTGAGGTGAATCCTCAGAGCTGTCGAGGGTTGCCGACTGAAGACTGACTGACAGATAGACATCCCTCGAGGCTATGTAACCCCCCTGACATGGACCATTGGATTGAACAATCCCTTGAAGCTATTTGATCAGAGAAATTCATCTTTATTGTTTTCTAGTCAAGTACTAATTTATATGACTATATATACTCTGAAGCTCAGTTGGTAGAGGATTGCGCTTGCAACGCCAGGATAGTGCGTTCGATTCCCAGGACCCCCCTTATTTAAAATGTGTGCATGCATGACTGTAAATCCCTTAAAATAAAAGTGTCTGCTAACTGGTTTATATTATTAAATTGAATAGGGGAACAGATAAGGACATACGATCCCAGTATGGTGACATCATGCATTCTCAATGTACTTCATAATAACAAAGTGTTTATTTTAGGTTCTGTAGGATGCTCCTCTGGTTGTTAGATATCTGGTTAGATTAGATGTGCTTCATATGAACAAAGTATAGAATAGAAATGAACTGATGATAGATTCAAAGAAACCATTTGAGTATCCTGCAAGACTTATTTTGTGTTGTTTCGTCTAGCAGTATGAATTGTATAACGTGGACATCCAGTACAGTTGAAGTAAGGACCTGTGTTGTTGTGTACAGCAGTATATGGTTATGGAACAAAAAGCGGACATACATGGCCATGTTTCCTCTTCTATGATGCTCACCACAGCCAATGGGAGAGATGGATTCTCCATCTTCCAGTGGAGTCTCCCATTCACTCCAACAGGAAATGGAGACAAATTTGGTCTGAACATGGGGAGTCAGGAGCGTCACTGACTGGCTGGATTGGAGCTCTTCTACAGCAGAGAGAGGGATGGTTCTAGAATGTAATGAATTAGGACATTCTGTTCTATTCACAGTATTCTCACTCTCCCATCCGCCCACGGGAACATTGGGACTGGTGGAAATCAGAGTTCGCTGTCTCTCTCGCCTTTTTTTCTCTCCTCGAATAGAAAATCACAGTTATTAATGTGTCGTGTCACACTGAGACTAAGGCTGGAGGGGGCGGCAGGGGGGACGGCTCACGTGCCAAAGTGTACCAATAATACACACAGACAAGCGTGCAGAATGGGCACACTCGCATGCGGTCACACTTCAGTACTTTATTTGAATCTAATTAAGCATTGTCATTGTCACATGCTAGGGGCTGTATTGTCACTGGTCTATTTATGGACTATGGAGCCGACTACAAAAGCTATCACACACAAAAATACATTGTTGTACAATACAGAATTGTTGTACAACTTTATTCTTGTCTATGTGATTTGCCTGAGGGCTGATACACTACATGTCCAAAAGTATGTGGACAACCATTCAAATTTGTGGATTCTGCTATTTCAGCCACACCCGTTGCTGACAGGAGTAGAAAATTGAGCATACAGCTATGCAATCTCCATAGACAAACATTGGCTGTAGAATAGCCTTACTGAAGAGCTCAGTGACTTTCAACGTGGCACAGACATAGGAATGCTACCTGTCCAACAAGTCAGTTGGTCAAATTTCTGCCCTGCTAGAGTTGCCCCGGTCAACTGTAAGTGCTGTTATTGTCAAGTGTAAACGTCTAGGAGCAACAACGGCTCAGTCGCGAAGTGGTAGGCCATGCAAGCTCAGAGAATGGGACCGCTGAGTGCTGAAGATCCTAAAAATCATCTGTCCTTGGTTGCAACACTCTACCGAGTTCCAAACTGCCTCTGGAAACAACATCAGCACAATAACTGTTTGTTGGGAGCTTCATGAAATGGGTTTCCATGGCCGAGCAGTTGCACACAAGCCTAAGATCACCATGTGCAATGCCAAGCGTTGGCTGGAGTGGTGTAAAGCTTTGGACTTTGGACTCTGGAGCAGTGGAAACGCATTCTCTGGAGTGATGAATCATGCTTCACCATCTGGCAGACAGACAGACGAATCTGAGTTTGGAGGATGCCAGGAGAACGCTACCTGCCCGAATGCATAGTGCCAACTGTAAAGTTTGGTGGAGGAGGAATAATAGTCTGAGGCTGTTTTTCATGGTTCGGGCTAGGACCCTTAGTTCCAGAGATGGGAAATCTTAACGCTACAGCATACAATGACATTCCAACTTTGTGGCAACAGTTTGGGGAAGGTCCTTTCCTGTTTCAGCATGACAATGCCCCTGTGCACAAAGCAAGGTCTATAAAGAAATGGTTTGTTGAGATCGGTGTGGAAGAACTTGACTGGCCTGCACAGAGCCCTCACCTCAACCCCATCAAAACATTTGGGATGAATTGGAACACCGACTGCGAGCCAGGCCTAATCTCCCAACATCAGTGCCCGACCTCACTAATGTTCTTGTGTCTGAATGGAAGTAAGTCCCTGCAGCAATGTTCAAACATCGAGTGGAAAGCCTTCCCAGAAGAGTGGAGGCTGTTATAGCAGCAGAGTGGGGACCAACTCCCTATTAATGCCCATGAGTTTGGAATGAAATGTTTGACAAGCAGCTGTCCACATACTTTTGGCCATGTGGTGTATATTGTGTTCAAATACTACTGAGGCAAGGCACCTGTAAGCAGTTTCAAAGAATCACTATTTTCAGATTTAGTCTCTTATATTTACAATTCAAAATGTTTAACAATTGTAATCAATATGACTAAATAGTCATGCATTGCGTCAGTGCTCTTCAGGGTTTTTGCTTCCTGTGTAGGCCTCCTCTTGCATAAATGTTTTTTCCCAGTGATTTTGGCTTCACTTGACACGACCACTGTGGTGCTGAAATCTCAGATTGCTGCTATTTGCCTGTTGTTTACATCAGAGTTGTTGTGGACTGAGTCACTACAGCACTCTTTGCTGTGGCACCCAAAATGATATGTATAACTCCTATTACATTTTTCGAAAATGTCTGACTTATACAGTGCCTTCAGAAAGTACTCAGACCCCTTCACCTTTTCCACATTTTGTTACGTTACAGCCTTATTCTAAAATTGATTAAATCGTTTTTTTCTCATCAATCTACTCACAATACCCCATAATGATAAAGCAAAAACAGTTTTATTTTATTTTTGCAAATGTAAATAAAAAATGTATATACACTGCTCAAAAAAATAAAGGCAACACTAAAATAACACATCCTAGATCTGAATGAATGAAATAATCTTATTAAATACTTTTTTCTTTACATAGTTGAATGTGTTGACAACAAAATCACCCAAAAATAATCAATGGAAATCCAATTTATCAACCCATGGAGGTCTGGATTTGGAGTCACACTCAAAATTAAAGTGGAAAACCACACTACAGGCTGATCCAACTTTGATGTAATGTCCTTAAAACAAGTCAAAATGAGGCTCAGTAGTGTGTGTGGCCTCCACGTGCCTGTATGACCTCCCTACAATGCCTGGGCATGCTCCTGATGAGGTGGCGGATGGTCTCCTGAGGGATCTCCTCCCAGACCTGGACTAAAGCATCCGCCAACTCCTGGACAGTCTGTGGTGCAACGTGGCGTTGGTGGATGGAGCGAGACATGATGTCCCAGATGTGCTCAATTGGATTCAGGTGTGGGGAACGGGCGGGCCATTCCATAGCATCAATGCCTTCCTCTTGCAGGAACTGCTGACACACTCCAGCCACATGAGGTCTAGCATTGTCTTGCATTAGGAGGAACCCAGGGCCAACCGCACCAGCATATGGTCTCACAAGGGGTCTGAGGATCTCATCTTGGTACCTAATGGCAGTCAGGCTACCTCTGGCGAGCACATGGAGGGCTGTGCGGCCCCCCAAAGAAATGCCACCCCACACCATGACTGACCCACCGCCAAACCGGTCATGCTGGAGGATGTTGCAGGCAGCAGAATGTTCTCCACGGCGTCTCCAGACTCTGTCACGTCTGTCACATGTGCTCAGTGTGAACCTGCTTTCATCTGTGAAGAGCACAGGGCGCCAGTGGCGAATTTGCCAATCTTGGTGTTCTCTGGCAAATGCCAAACGTCCTGCACGGTGTTAGGCTGTAAGCACAACCCCCACCTGTGGACGTCGGGCCCTCATACCACCCTCATGGAGTCTGTTTCTGACCGTTTGAGCAGACACATGCACATTTGTGGCCTGCTGGAGGTCATTTTGCAGGGCTCTGGCAGTGCTCCTCCTGCTCCTCCTTGCACAAAGGCAGAGGTAGCGGTCCTGCTGCTGGGTTGTTGCCCTCCTACGGCCTCCTCCACGTCTCCTGATGTACTGGCCTGTCTCCTGGTAGCGCCTCCATGCTCTGGACACTACGCTGACAGACACAGCAAACCTTCTTGCCACAGCTCGCATTGATGTGCCATCCTGGATGAGCTGCACTACCTGAGCCACTTGTGTGGGTTGTAGACTCCGTCTCATGCTACCACTAGAGTGAAAGCCCCGCCAGCATTCAAAAGTGACCAAAACATCAGCCAGGAAGCATAGGAACTGAGAAGTGGTCTGTGGTCACCACCTGCAGAACCACTCCTTTATTGGGGGTGTCTTGCTAATTGCCTATAATTTCCACCTGTTGTCTATTCCATTTGCACAACAGCATGTGAAATTTATTGTCAATCAGTGTTGCTTCCTAAGTGGACAGTTTGATTTCACAGAAGTGTGATTGACTTGAAGTTACATTGTGTTGTTTAAATGTTCCATTTATTTTTTTGAGCAGTGTATATAAAAACAACTGAAATATTACATTTACATAAGTGTTCAGACTTGGCTGTGTGCTTAGGGTCGTTGTCCTGTCGGAAGGTGAACCTTCGCCCCAGTCTGAGGTCATGAGCGCTCTGGAGCAGGTTTTCATCAAGGATCTCTCTGTACTTTGCTCCGTTCATCTTTGCCTTGATCCTGACTAGTCTCCCAATCCCTCCCGCTGAAAAACATCCCCACAGTATGATGCTGCCACCATCATGCTTCACCGTAGGGATGGTGCCAGGTTTCCTCCAGACGTGAGGCTTGGCATTCAGGCTAAAGTGTTCAACCTTGGTTTCATCAGACCAGAGAATCTTGTTTCTCATGGTCTGAGAGTCTTTAGGTGCCTTTTGGCAAAATCCAAGCGGGCTGTCATGTGTCTTTTACTAAGGTGTGGCTTCCATCTGGCCACTCTACCATAAAGGCCTAATTGGTGTAGTGCTGCAGAGATGGTTGTCCTTCTAGAAACTTCTCCCATCTCCACAGAGGAACTCTAGAGCTCTGTCAGAGTGACCATCAGGTTCTTGGTCACCTCCCTGACCAAGGCCCTTCTCCTCCGATTGCTCAGTTTGGCCGGGCAGCCAGTTCTAGGAAGAGTCTTGGGGTTTCCAAACTTCTTCCATTTAAGAATGATGGAGGCCACTGTGTTCTTGGGGATCTTCAATGCTGCACACATTTTTTGGTACCCTTCCCCTGATTGCCTCGACACAATCCTGTCTTGGAGCGCTACGGACAATTTCTTCGACCTGATGACAGGGTTTTTGCTCTGACATGCACTTTCAACTGTGGGACCTTATATAGACAGGTGTGTGCCTTTCCAAATCATGTCCAATCATTTGAATTCACCACAGGTGTTTTTTTTAACCACAGTTTTTTAAATTTTAAATACATTTTCAAAAAAAAAAAAAATGTTTTCGCTTTGTCATTATGGGGTATAGATTGCTGAGGATTTAATTTTTTTAATACATTTTAGAATAAGGCTGTAATGTAACAATGTGGAAAAGTCAAGGGGTCTGAACACTTTCTGAAGGCACTATATACCATGACCCATGGCTAATGAGAAACTGAAAGCATGAATATGAATGACAATATCCCATGAGTTAATCTTTCTTCCTCTGATCAAAGTGTTTGACCTATGACAGATGAACAGATTATGGTGTGTGGCAGTATGTGTGTGGTAAGTGCGATCCTTCACAGTCCAGTCCACCACCTTCCCCCATGTGGGAGTAGTAGGTGCTGCTCAGTCCTTGAGGTGGTGAGTCACATTGTGCTCTCAGCATTCACAAAGGACAGTGCATTCCCAAAGTAAGTGACACTAACCCACCACATCCCTCTTCATCCCACTCACACACTGTCTGTCACAGTCTATTCAGTCACTGAAAGGTTACAGAGCCCAGTGTAATTTAGTGTAGATCAGTAGTGGGTTGATCTGAGTAGAGCAGGGATAGACAACTCTAATCCTGAAGTACCTGTTCATCAGTTAATGTCACTGGGTTTGTTTATCCTAGCCACTGTGCTTCTGCATTGCTTGCTCTTTGGGGTTTTAGGGTGTAGATCTGTAAAGCACTTTGTGACAACTGCTGATGTAAAAAATAAAAATAAAAGGGCTTTATAAAATACATTTGATTTGTAGATTGAGTGCAGAGAGTTTGTCTGGTATTCCGAGTCTAAATCAGTCGCTGAGGTTGGCACGCGTGTGAGAAGTTAAAGCAGGAATCCCTGAGGAATCCGATCAGAATCACCCATCGCTAGAGTGATGGTGTGTTTGGAATAGTCCCCAGGGTTGTTACTAGTTACCACAGCCTCAAATTCAAAATTGGTGGCTCCAATCAAGTTGTAGAAACATCACAAGGATGATCAATGGAAACAGGATGGACCTGAGCTCAGTTTCGAGTCTCATCACAAAGGGTCTGAATACTTATGTAAATAAGGTATTTCTGTTTTTTCTAAAGGCCTGTTTGGCTTTGTCATTATGGGGTATTGTGTGTAGATTGCTGAGGAAAAAATAGATATTTTATCCATTTTAGAATAAGTCTGTAACTTAACAAAATGTGGAAACAGTCATGGGGTCTGAATACTTTCCAAAGGCACTGTAGTAGAAACTCATGAGAAAATTAAATTGCCTAGTTTTTTGGTCTTAATTTAAGGTTAGGCATAAGGTTAGCAGTGTGGTTAAGGTTAGATATAAAATCAGATTTTAAGAAGAGAAATTGTAGAAATAGGCAGGTTTAGCCATAATTATGACTATGTGGCTGTGGTAACTAGTGACGACCAGTTCCCAGAGCTGTTTTAATGAGTGTGGAGGATGTGAGGAAGAAGACTATCAAGAACGTGATTCAGTTCATTTTTAGTCGAGTAATCCTTTTTTTCAATCTCTTCGCCCAACCCCTCATCTTCTTTTTTCTGCTCTATTCCCCTCCCTCTCTCCTGTCTGCTTTTACTCTCACATGTCTGGGAGTGTGACTGTCACTGCAGCTGGACCGTGTGAACGTGTGTCACAGTTTAACACAGACACACTGAGAAAATATATACAGATATACATATGTACCCACGCACGAGCACACACACACACACACACACACACACACACACACACACACACACACACACACACACACACACACACGTATAGTTGCAGTCACTTCCCACCTGATGTTGGGAGGGGACTGGTGAGACAAAGAGAGGATCGTGGACACGTTTCAGAGAATATCTCTTACAAATGTGTCTTCTTCACATCCATCACTGTCCTCTCCAATAATATGAATCTACCTCCGAGTGCAGACGAGGCGAGGTCGTGATGTACAGTACCTGTCTGAAAATAGCCTGGTTTTGCTGGAAGAGCACATAATGAGAGCGCCCTTTAACAACTCACTGGCTGAACTGCTGTGATGATCTACTGCACTGTAAATTCCTCTCCACATCCAAAGAGAACAAATGTATTTCTGTTCAGGTGTGTCCCCCCTCACCTCTCTACTAATCTAATAAATAGAATAAGAAAACTTGTAACAGAAATTGTTTCATATTAACAGCGCTTATTTTGAGATTCCAAAAATGACTCCTTCAGACACAGCAGTAGCATCGGCTTCCTTTGGTGAGTGCTGCCCTCTACTGAGCAATAAAGTTATGACAAATTAGTGGTACAGCCTGAATCAAAGCCCACACGTAAAAAGGTGTACTAGCAAAACACAACTATAAATTCTACAATATAATATTGAGTCCAATGTAAGGATGCTAAAGTTGTTGTAGTCCAGAGACTATTAGGCTCATTGCAAAAATATTTGTAGAATATAGTGAAACTCCAGCCCGGAATCATATTCAGTGTGGATTCCAGGATAGAAAACTGCTTTTCGAAACAGTAGAAGAAGATGAAATTAAGTCAGAGGTTTCTTTGACTGTAAGACAATAGCTTTGATATCCTAGCCAATATGTTTTCAATGTCTCTAACGCCAGAGTTGACTTTACTATAATTTGCTAACATTTTCCTATAATTTTTCCATGGGCTACTAGCATTCACGGAGAGATAGGCTATTCACTTCATGTCCTCAGAATACACACTACTCTACTGACAGGCTGATATGAGGCTTTATCTCTTCTCTCTTCTCCAGCAGTTTCTCCTCTTTACTGATGATCTGCTGATCATCCTGGTGATTTTCTGGTGACCTCTCTTTGTTGTAGCGCCTGTTCTCATCAGGGTACATCACGGCCGACAGAGGCAGTCTGTGTATGGCTCTGATTTCAGTGGTGATGAGGAGGAAGGTGAGGGCGGACAGGCAGAAAGGCCAGGTGCATGCTGGTAGCCCAAACTGAAAACAACAGGTGATATGGTAGAAGTGGAGTTAAGAGATTGTATCAAGCATCTCAGAATAATAATTCTTATTTAGTATCATTTCTGTCTTTTACCTGGCACTCCTACTCAGAAATGCTTGATATGTACGACCCTAGGTATTGTTGATTGTCTACTGGGTGATGTAACAGACTCACTGACACTTCAGAAAATTGCCCTGGTTAGGTAAGAGTGTTTCATACATTAATTCAGAAGTACTGCAACTAATTATGGTATAGGGTCGGCTGCTTGTACTGCATTATGTAACCAAAAGCTCTCAACATAAAAGGAACCGGAACATAAAAATATTCACTCTTTATAGGCTGAAATGCATTTTTGTTTGACTTATTAGACAAGTACAGAGCATTGAAATTAGTGGCAGCAGTACATTAGATATTGACCAAGAATTAAATAAACATGTAAGTACTTACTATGGACATCAGATTTGAAATGGCCAAAGTCATGTACGCACAGAAAAAGGCTGAAAGTAGAAAAACAACAACTGGCTTCATTGAATGGATGGCCATGAAGTAGACTGACAGTACTGAGTAAGGTGAAGGTGTTGTTTCTGGACCTACCACAGGTAATAGCCAGTAGATGACTCTGCCATGTCAGTCCATAGAACACCCCTCCAATAGCGATGCAGGACAGACAACTGTTGTAGCCCCACAGTCCTGAGTAGATGTCCTCACGAGGAGCAGCCAGAACAAGACCTACATCGAACAGGACATACAATACAGCTAGGTCCAGATTTCCCTGCCCATGTGATTTGACCATGAAAAGCTCTGGGCCCTAGTACCTAGTTAAACTCCTGGCCCCAATTATAGCCTGTGATTAAAGAATTGCCAATATATGGCTTACATCTGCATTATTTTGCTTCATGTTGAATTTAACTTCAAAATTGACTAATGAACACGAGAACAATAGCATACTTCCGATGTTTCTAATTCGGTGTACATAAAAAAAAAGTCATGTTCACAACTGTTATGCTCCCCAGTTATTTATTGAGACGCACACATAAGACAGTTTTTTTTAAATAAGTACAGCTCCTATTGTGTTCTGTGATGCAACTTATACTACTCTCGGTTATATCGCTAAAGAGCATGTCCATTGGTATTGATAATGAGTATAGCCATTAAAACCAAACGTGTTTTGTATCCCAATCAGTATTTCCACAGTATGTGCTGGGGTTAGAGGTCAGGTGTACACAATTCTCTGAGAGGAAGTCTCTTACCTGACACTACACCAACAATAGAGCCCAGTACAGCGTGCATGCAGATGGTTGGGGAGGAGAGCAGCAGGGCTATGATGAAGATCCCTCCGGTCCAGGGGCAGTCACAGCCGTACACCTGACCCACGCCAACTGGCACCGCCATCAAGAGCTGCACCAGGAAGTAACCAACAAGCAGGCTATCACCAACCACTGATCCTGGGAAAGATCTATTTCCCTTCCTCACTTTGGGTTAGGATTGGGAGTAAGGTAATATGATCCTAGATCTGTGGTTACTAGTCACTTCTACCTCATGGTAGCTATCACCACTAGCTACCATAATCCTACATCCACTCAATACACTTTTGTTAGAAATCTAATTTCCTGCTCTTGGAAAGTTCAGTGAAATTGTTTATTTGGACTATATCTGTGAGGATTATGTGTTTGACCTATTTTTGTTTCTTAGTTGTTGAAGTGACAGAATCATCTAGAATATGTTGTAGAGGTTGTTTAGAAACACACAAGGTTACAGTGTAGTGACTCGGAGGCTGTCCTAATATGGACACCGTAAAGTGTACTGTCCTACCTGAGGTATGCTTTGTTCTGCCAAGGTGGTGTTCAGATGGAGGGAGGACTTTGGCTGCATTAGCACCTGGGGAAAGCAGAAACTGGGGGTATTAGGATATTGGGAGGTGTGCGTGTGTGTGCGTGGTATGTAAGTGTGTGTGAGTGCATATGTACACTACCGTTCAAAAGTTTGGGGACACTTACAAATGTCCTTGTTTTTGAAAGAAAATCAAAAAAATGTTGTCCATTAATATAACAAAATTGATCAGAAATACAGTGTAGACATTGTTAATGTTGTAAATGACTACTGTAGCTGGAAACGGCTGATAAAAAAAGAAGAAGGAATATCTACATAGGCGTCATTGGCGAAAATCTGATATCAACTTTGGAGGGGACAATTACATGAAATTTTCTCAAGAGCAATTCCTGTGGGGGACACCAAAAGTAGTGCTGTAAAACATAGCCTACATTGTAATATGGTAATTGTATATTGAGGAACCAAAGAAATAAGGTGTTTGCCGTACTCCTAACTACCGGTACCCAAAACTACACAACTAATCACAACAGCAATACCATTGCCTTTAACAAATCTTAGTTCAGTCACCAGTTTAAGTTGAGAGTGGGGGTATCCATGGCATTTTCCAATTATGTTCCTATTTTACAAGTCCAAAAAATTGAGAACCTTTCATAATGTTGCCAAACAAAGACTCAACAAACTTACCTGAGACTCCCTGTCTCTGCCAGTCTGTCCCTGCATATCTGTCCCCAACTCTGCTGTCTGTGTGCCATCTGTTGCCTGCTCTGCCTAATGACATCATTGTGAAACATTTCCATTAGAATTTCATTTCTTTCTTATGAACATTTTATCAACTAGTCTTTGAGATATTAGGCTACTAGGGTTCTTACTATGCGTTTTGGTGTATTGAAAAATACTCTGATGTCCGTCTTTTATTTTTCTGCCATTTTTCTACCTGGCTGGCTGGCTGGCTACACACACAGGTTATTTACAGTAGGAGATGGGCTTCTATCATCTTCAATCATTGTATTTGGGCTTCGATCTAAAAGGTAGCTAGCAAATGTGAAACGGATTAAAATGACAAGAGTTGACAGCTGTATGAGTTCACCATTTACACAACATATGCTGCAACCTTTTGTAATTTTAATAGTTTGTTTCATATTGGCTGGCTTCCAACAATAGCTGAATTTGCAAAGCTAGCGAGCACCAATTCAGTTTCAGTGGTGTTAGCTATAATCTTTGCTACCCAGGTTAAATAAAGGTGAAATAAAATAAATATATAAAAGTTCACTTGCGACAATTTAGCTTTTGCAACGAGACCATTAAATATATTTAAGACAATGGTAGAAGAGTGTGTAGTTCTGTTCAGTTTGGATTTCAGTTTATCGCTAACCTTATCACAGGGACTTTGAAGCACTAACTTACATCATCTGCATGCTGATTCCATTTTTGACGACGCCACATAAATGGAATAGGTACTAGCTAGCTTAATAGTTAATATTTGCGCGCTAGCTCTGCATATTCAGCTAGTGTGTGTGCGCGATTGACTGGATTAACCTCACGTCAGTTACGTACATTGAGTGCCTTTCAGACAGTAGATACGACCTCTCTGTTACGGAGCAAGCTAAGGAACTGGCAATGGATCAAACCATTGTGAGGCAAAGGGTGGGGGGGTTGCAATCTTTTGAAACTTAAAAACGCGCTATTAAGTGTCTATAATCAGCACAATTGCTTTCATTGCGTGTTATTAATATTATTTAAATTACATAGTTATGTTTCAGTGATATATTGGGGAGGACAAATCATATTTGTCCCAGGATGGGGGGGTCGTGTCCCCCCCGTGTCCCCCGGGATTTCCGCCCCTGATAGGCGTACAGAGGCCCATTATCAGCAACCATCGCTCCTGTGTTCCAATGGCACGTTGTGTTAGCTAATCCAAGTTTATCATTTTAAAAGGATAATTGATCATTAGAAAACCCTTTTGCAATTATGTTAGCACAGCTGAAAACTGTTGTCCTCATTAAGGAAGCAATGAAACTGGTCTTCTTTAGACTAGTTGAGTATCTGGAGCATCAGCATTTGTGGGTTCGACTACAGACTCAAAATGGCTAGAAACAAAGACCTTTCTTCTGAAACTCATCAGTCTATTCTTGTTCTGAGAAATGAAAGCTATTCCATGTGAGAAATTGCCAAGAAACTGAAGACCTTGTACAACGCTGTGTTCTACTCCGTTCACAGAACAGGGCAAACTGTCTCTAACCAGAATAGAAAGGAGTGGGAGGCCCCGGTGCACAACTGAGCAAGAGGACAAGTACATTAGAGTGTCTAGTTTGAGAAACAGATGCCTCACAAGTCCTCAACTGGCAGCTTCATTAAATAGTGCACGCAAAACACCAGTCTCAACGTCAACAGTGAAGAGGCGACTCTGGGAATGTTATGTTATTTTAAATGGACAATTAAAAAAAAAATCTTTCAAAAACAAGGACATTTGTAAGTGACCCCAAACTTTTGAACGATAGTGTACCTCTGTGTGTACGTGAGTATATTTTGGGCCTACCTCTGGAAAGTAGGGGTGGTTAGACCCCATGGCAGCCATGTGCAAACACACAAGGATGTTGAATGGTAGAGTGAACACAGGGAGGTCCCATTTGCTGAACACTGAGCCCAGGGCACTGGAGACTATGGGACTGCACAGGAACAGGAAGTGAAGAACACACAACAAGAAGCTTGAAATATGATCATAATCAGGTAGAGGAAAAAAGGAAATGGAGGGTTGGATCATTATTTAGAAGTTAGGGTGTTTCAGTTGAATTCAATTTTGGCTTTGTTTCAGCTGGCTGTGAACACATTGGATAATAGTGCAATATTGCATACAGTGTTTTTAAGGAGATATACAAAACAGGTCAGCTGAAACTTTTGAGGCCTACATGGATATACCTTGCTACCATACTCTGCACTGGAGCCTGCACTGGGACATTATCTGAGCAGACACCTGCCTACTGTTGCTTTCATACTTCCACTTGACATTGTGTCTTGGATGTTTTTAGACTACTGCCAAACTTGAACTCCACTTGGTTTAGCCTACTTGGATTTACTCTCTTTGACTCTCCCGTGGCCCGGTGTAGCGCTTGCCTCCCTCCCATCTTCCACCGGCCTGTACTGGAAACTACAGTCGTGGCCAAAAGTTGAGAATGACACAAATATTAATTTTCACAAAGTCTGCTGCCTCAGTTTGTATGATGGCAATTTGCATATACTCTAGAATGTTATGAAGAGTGATCAGATTAATTGCAATTAATTGCAAAGTCCCTCTTTGCCATGCAAATGAACTGAATCCCCCCAAAACATTTCTACTGCATTTCAGCCCTGCCACAAAAGGACCAGCTGACATCATGTCAGTGATTCTCTCATTAACACAGGTGTGTGTTGATGAGGACAAGGCTGGAGATCACTCTGTCATGCTGATTGAGTTCGAATAACAGACTGGAAGCTTCAAAAGGAGGGTGGTGCTTGGAATCATTTTTCTTCCCCTGTCAACCATGGTTACCTGCAAGGAAACACGTGCCATCATCATTGCTTTGCACAAAAAGGGCTTCCGAGGCAAGGATATTGCTGCCAGTAAGATTGCACCTAAATCAACCATTTATCGGATCATCAAGAACTTCAAGGAGAGTGGTTCAATTGTTGTGAAGAAGGCTTCAGGGCGCCCAATAAAGTCCAGCAAGCGCCAGAACCGTCTCCTAAAGTTGATTCAGCTGCGGTATCGGGGCACCACCAGTACAGAGTTTGCTCAGGAATGGCAACAGGCAGGTGTGAGTGCATCTGCACGCACAGTGAGGCAAAGACTTTTGGAGGATGGCCTGGTGTCAAGAAGGGCAGCAAAGAAGCCACTTCTCTCCGGGAAAAACATCAGGGACAGACTGATATTCTGCAAAAGGTACAGGGATTGCACTGCTGAGGACTGGGGTAAAGTCATTTTCTCTGATGAATCCCCTTTCCGATTGTTTGGGGCATCCGGAAAAAAGCTTGTCCGGAGAAGACAAGGTGAGCGCTACCATCAGTCTTGTGTCATGCCAACAGTAAAGCATCCTGAGACCATTCATGTGTGGGGTTGCTTCTCAGCCAAGGGAGTGGGCTCACTCACAATTTTGCCTAAGAACACAGCCATGAATAAAGAATGGTACCAACACATCCTCCGAGAGCAACTTCTCCCAACCATCCAGGAACAGTTTGGTGACGAACAATGCCTTTTCCAGCTTGATGGAGCACCTTGCCATAAGGCAAAAGTAAGTGGCTCGGGGAACAAAACATCGATATTTTGGGTCCATGGCCAGGAAACTCCCCAGACCTTAATCCCATTGAGAACTTGTGGACAATCCTCAAGAGGCGGGTGGACAAACAAAAACCCACAAATTCTGACAAACTCCAAGCATTGATTATGCAAGAATGGGCTGCCATCAGTCAGGATGTGGCCCAGAAGTTAATTGACAGTATGCCAGCGCGGATTGAGGAGATCTTGAAAAAGAAGGGTCAACACTGCAATTATTGACTCTTTGCATCAACTTCACGTAATTGTCAATAAAAGCCTTTGACACTTATGAAATGCTTGTAATTATACTTCAGTATTCCATAGTAACATCTGACAAAAACATCTAAAGACACTGAGGCAGCAAACTTTGTGGAAATTAATATTTGTGTCATTCTCAAACCTTTTGGCCACGACTGAATATCCCCTCCAATGTGCTTCTCTCCTGGCTATCATACTGGAAACATTGCCTCCGTTGCGTTACTGTTTTGATGGGCCCCAGCATTTAATTGCATTGAGTACAGTGGCTTGCGAAAGTATTCACCCCCATGGCATTTTTCCTATTTTGTTGCCTTACAACCTAGAATTAAATTTTATTTTTGGGGGGGTGCGTATCATTTGATGTACACAACATGCCTACCACTTTGAAGATGCAAAATATTTTTCATTGTGAAACAAACAAGAAATAACACTAAAAAACTGAAAACTTGAGCTTGCATAACTATTCATCCCCCCAAAGTCCATTTTTTGTAGAGCCACCTGTTGCAGAAATTACAGCTGCAAGTCTCTTGGGGTAGGTCTCTATAAGCTTGGCACATCTAGCCACTGGGATTTTTGCCCATTCTTCAAGGAAAAACTGCTCCAGCTCCTTCAAGTTGGATGGGTTCCGCTGGTGTACAGCGATCTTTAAGTCATACCACAGATTCTCAAATGGATTGTGGTCTGGGCTTTGACTAGGCCATTCCAAGACATTTAAAAATATGTTTCCTTTTAAACCGCTTGAGTGTTGCTTTAGCAGTATGCTTAGGGTCCTTGTCCTGCTGGAAGGTGAACCTCAATCCTAGTCTAAAATCTCTTGACAACCCGGCCTTCTATCCAAGACCAATCTACCGAAGCGCAGCTCAGCTCAGAGTAAATATTTATTGCATTTTGCTTTTTCAAATGGGTGGTTATTTAGAATGCATAAGATACTGTATTTACGATAGCATAGCTGCCTACGGCCCGATAGAGACACAAAATATTTTTGTTCCTCAGTCTTCCCGCTCTTTCATTCAAAACCCAACCCCCTTTCTTTGTGTAACCAGCCGTCATATCTGTTCCGTCCGTTAGGGACGTTTTTCTTCATGACATAATTTGTAGTCAATGTATGATCCATTCTGTGTAGATGTAATTATGTGTGATTATTTAGGTATTTAGTAAATAAATAATTAAACCAAATGTTGTATTGCTGATTCAACTTGTTAACCAGGGTTCGTGAACATAACCAAGAATGTACAACTTTCAGATGAGACTGAATAAAGTGACGATTAAATATTGACTGCTACTGGTCTTTAAGAGTTTATTCGGAAGATAACAGCTCTATAAACATTATTTCGTGGTGCCCCGACTTTCTAGTTAATTACATTTTCCTGATTAGCTTAATCAGGTAATTTTAATTACAGAGAAATGATTTTATAGAATAGCATGTCATATCACTTAATCCGGCATAGCCAAAGACACGACACTGCAGAGGCCCCTACTAAACTAGCAAATATACAATTTTGTGTTCAAATTATATAAAAAAAGGTAAATGAGAGCTAACGAAACAGGATTTTATTGAGCTAATCAACACCCTGAAAGGCTCTGAAAAGCAGCCGATTATCTCTGGTCCCGTGCCATCGCTGGTTCAGCAGGCTCTTAGCACTTCATATCTGGCTTAAAAACTACTGCCACTGTTGGCATACATTTTATTGACAATTTCGACACTTTTTGGAAACAAAAAAGTTCTCTACCCAGAGATGATGGACTCCACCCAAACCATCTAAGAGCCTGGACTCTCTCTTCACATTTCAAGGCCGCATTAAGATATTAACTCAGGGACAGACCAAGCCCCGCTCAGGTAATACCTCCCATCCTTTCTAAGTATTATCATCGTACTTTTGTCTAAACTGCCAGGGGTGTATTCATTTGAACTCCACTCTTAGATCTGCTATTGTTAGCTCAAAAGAGAAAGCCCACTGGTCTGCTCACCCAGTGCCTTTAGTTCAAATATGAATTCCATAAACTTGAATACCAACTTGGTTTTCAAATCACGTAGAGGGCTTGGGCTGTTGCACTATAGCAACCAAATCCCATGTAAAGTCAGCTTATAACATTCCATCATTGGTTACTCTGGTATTGGATGCAGCCTTAGGCCCTATGGTGCTAACCTTAAAAAAGTAATTACAATTTCTACTCCTTCCTCTATTACTACTAGGGATAGACCAAATGATGCAGTTCTATGCGATATTATAGTCATACCAATTATAATCAATATCAACCATAAGACAGGGCCTGCAACCGCCTATTGAAGTAACTTCTTTGAGTTGGAGACTCAATGCAACTTTAAAAATCGTAAATGACTTGGGTTGATGCATTTGAACATTGGCAGCTTACTTCATAAACAGGACAACATCATGATCTGGGCTATGCAGACAAATCCAGACATTCTGGTATTGACTGAAACTTGGATCTCTGGGGAGATTCTAGACTCTGATATTAATATTGAGAGTTGTAATGTGTTCAGAGCTGACAGACAGGGTAGAGTTGGTGGAGTGGCCATTCTTATTAAAAATGATTTCTCTATCTCCTAACTGAAATCCATTTTCCTTGCCCAAAAATGTTAGCTACCATCTTTAAGGCTTTGTGTGGGGAAAAATGTATCTGTAACTGTTATAGGGGTCTACCGTCTTTTGTCTTATTTTATTAAATCAGAAGTTATTATCCTGGGTGTCTGCCCAAGACATTAGTGACCATTGCCCAGTTGTTTGTGTTAAAGATGTGAGAATACAAAAATCTAAGCCTCATTTCATCACAAAGAGGAACTTGAAAAACTTCAGTGAACAGGCTTTTTTTTTTTTTTTAACATCTTTTAGTGACCTTGATTTGTATTTCAGCTATCCTTGAACCTGAATTAGCTATGAGACATTTAGCAGATGTCTTCAATAATCATGCTCCCTTCAAAACATTAAGGGTTAAAAGGAGATTGAATGCCTGGTACACTCCGGAATTATCAGAAGTCATTCATAAAAGAGAGGATGCTTGGATCAAGGCCAGGAACACAGGCTTTCAGTGTCTTGCACCAGCGTCTTGCACTGAGATGCAGTGTCTTAGACCACTGCGCCACTACTTCCTCCTCTCTGCCACAACAAAGTTCTTCAGACACTGGCCTCATTACAGGAAAAGAATTACATCATTGATGCATTTAATCAACATTTTATTTCAGCAGGCTCTCTTTGAAACAACTTCTAAGCCTATTCACAATGATATTGGTCTGGATGCTGATTGGGGAAACTTGCTGAATGATCAGAGAAATGATAGTCAAAGCTTTTCTTTTAGGCTATTTACAGAAAAATAAGTAATGGATGCTTTGCTAGCAATAGACAAGAAATCAACAGGGGCTGACCAATTGGATCCTGCCTACTTAACTGTGCAGCACCCATCATTGTTGGCTCAATAACCCACATTTATTAAATATGATCTTAATCATTATCACACCATTTCAAGGCTTCCTTTTCTAGCTAAAATTCCTGAATCCTTGGTAAATGTATAACTTTGCTCTTTATTTATCTGAGAAATATATTTTGAATGTAAACCAATCCGGGTTTAGGCCTGGGCATAGTACTATTACATCAACCACTTTAGTTGTTAATAACACTGTCAATGCTTTAGACACTCAAATGAAATGTGCAGCTTTGTTTGTGGACCTGTCTAAAGCGTTTGATACTGTTGATACTGTTATTGAAGTTGTCTACGAAAGCCCTGAACTCTGACTCTTCATGGTTTCATGATTATATTAGTGCCAGAACTCAGGCCATGGTGATTGATGGGGTTGTCTAAATTTCACTATTTATATAAACACCGTTGGTCAATCTGTTAAAAATGTGACTTTTAAAAAACATAGAGATGAGCTGGCTAAGAAGCTAAGATTTAAAGTTCTTTTTTTCTATAGAAACAGATCGTACCTTTCTCTAAGCAGTAGGAAGTAAATGATTCAGTCAACCTTTGTTCTTACATTTACATTTTAGTCATTTAGCAGACACTCTTATCCAGAGCGACTTACAGTAGTGAATGCATACATTTCATACATTATTTTTTATTTTCTTTGTACTGGCCCCCCGTGGGAATTGAACCCACAACCCTGGCGTTGCACACACCATGCTGGCGTTGCAAACACCATGCTCTACCAACTGAGCCACAGGGAAGGTCCAGGGTTGATATTATTTATGCTGCTACTACTCTTAAACCGTTGGATGCTATCTACCATAGTGCCCTTCATTTTGTTACAGGTGACAGTTTTGATAATCATCACTGTATCACTTTATCAAAAGGTTGGCTGGACTTCGCCAAAGACCTGTAGATCTCTACATTACTCACTTTTTGGCCCTACTTCATTAACTTCCGTCTTATCTAACTTTGCTGTTGAAGTATAGAACTGTACCTAACACGTTCACAGGATTGGTCAACTCTTGAGGTTCCTATAAATAATAATCCACCGAGCTAAGTAAATCTGCATTTCGTTTTTTTGTTACTTATTTTTACCCCTTTTTCTCCCCAATTGGTAGTTAGTCTTGTCCCAAAAAGTATTGATTTAAAGTATTGATTCAAGATTTATTTGTGGAGGTGATTTGTGATGTTTTATCTATCTATATATCTCTATATAGAGTTGAAATGTGTTTGGTAAATAAAGATAGACATGGTTTTAAAAAAGTAGTGGTAATATTTAATTCAGTACAGATATGTGTAGGTGCCTTAACTTACAGTACCCTGTCCCATACCCGGGGTAAGTTGTCCAAAAAAGTGGGCTCCTGCCACAAGCTGCATTTTCAAAACTGGAATGTTTACATGAATTCTGATTATTTCCAGGGATAAACAACATCTGGAAATATATGTAGATATCTTGGTTAGAATACTATATTTCCCTTGATGGAGTGATGCTGAATGATTTAAAAAAATATATATGTCTCAACTTACCCCACTCTCACCTACATTGATCAAAAATACTGAGTACAATCTTACTGTAACATACCATAACATGGACATGAACATATTAGGGAGCAGAAGCCACCAGTACCAGTCCCCTTTGGACGAGAAGACACACATCAGCATTCCAACCAGGGTCCCATTGTAGCCATATAAACCAGCAGATATGGCCCCCCTGAAGCACAGAAAACAAACAAATCAGAAAAGATACAGCTACAAAGAAATACAATGATATTGAGAAATGTTGGGTGCAAAAAATACCAAGAGAGTGGGAGGGAAAGCAAGGTATTGCGAGATAATGATACATCTGGTGTGAGTTTCAGACTGAGACAAACAGACTTCCCCACGTCAACCTCAGTTTGCAGAGCATATTCAAGATTACAACTCCTGAGGGGTATACTACAAACCAAGATCTATGAGTTAGCCAGTTAACTTTGATAAACATCTGGTTCCTTAAGAAATCTATACTTAGATATTTTTTGGTTGTTGAGTTAATTAGACCATGCCCATTTCAAGCTTATTCTTCTAAAAAAGCAAAACACTAACTAATTGATCCTGCTTTGCAGCATACCCCTCTGGCTGTGTGAGACTTTTGCCAGGGATATCCATATTAGGCCTAATTGGAAGTAGATTACTGGTCTTGCCATAGACTTACCTGTTTTGTCTAATCAGGAGTGCAGACAGTGTGGAAGCGAGGGATCCTAGCAGTCCGTTCAGGCCCCACCAGGGGTTCTGCAGCACCAAGCCAAACGTGATGAGCAGCCCACTGAGGGGGTTGTTGACAAACATGACCTGGGCCACCCCACGTAGGACCCAGTCCACCACCTGGACCGCAACAATCTGCCCTGCAGCAGAGCAACAGAGAAAGACAGACAGGCAGTCATTGATTGACCATTGTATCCACTCTCTGAATCAGTCTCTGATTAGAGGGTAAGGATGAAAACCTGGGTCACGTTCAGTGAGAAGTAAATGTTTGAAACAGCGTAAAACAGGGAGCGACTACCTAAACGTGTCTAATAAGAATACAGATTTACATTTCCCGCTACAAAAGTTTTTGCTACAGTGTGCCTTACTTAACATGACCCAGCAGTGCAGGGGACTTTAAGGGCCGGATTTTTATATATTTACTTTATCATATATTGAACATGTCTTACTTTTTATCCATTCTCCATACACACGCATGTCCCCAGTAAGGAGATTGAGTGCTCTGGAGAGATGGGATGTAAGAGTAGCCCCTTTCTCTACAGGCCTCGCCTCCTTCTCCATCGCTGGGGTCGTCATTAGTGGCTTCAATTCCTGCTGGGCAGCTATAATAATACACAGTAGATAACATTCAATCATTAAATGTATCATATCATTACAGTATCTGGCCTAGGCCCAGACTGAGTTTCAGAATGTTCCAAAACAATGTCCTAAGTTATCTGGATATGCTGTCATGACCATATTGTTGATTTACTAACTCCACAGTAGAGCGATAAAAGCTAAATTCCAAACAATTGCAATGTGATACCTTTGGACAGTAATGTTTTTAAGATACTGTGCTGCTATACCATCTGGTTTGCAGTAAATTAGTTGGTTTTGGCTTGATATCTGGAGCATGCTAACAGGGGTCCTACCTACCACTCCCACTGCCTGACCTCAACAATGCTAGCTAATGCTATTCAATAGATACTGCAAATCCACAGTTTGGGTCATTGGCTCTCTGGGTCCATAAACTACATTCAGGGTCAGGACACACACACACACACACACACACACACACACACACACACACACACACACACACACACACACACACACACACACACACACACACACACACACACACACACACACCCACACACACACATTATTCCACGTTGAGGTCAGTTTTATTCCTGCTGGATCTTAAATTAGCATAATTATTTTTAGGTCCTCAGTCAAAGGTTAAATCAGAGGTTTGACCCCGTTCCCAGTTCGTCTGGTGCCATTGCAGGTCATGCCCATAACTAATACTGCCCAATTTACTATAAGTTGCATTATCAAATGCTTTGCACATAAAAACATATGTACAGTGAAAAACACTTTCCACAAGCAATATATCCTAGTGTAGCAAAACTTTAAAAGGGGGGCATGACTGAGCAAGTATTACTTAGCAAGTATTACTGAAGTCAAACCCAAATTGAGTGAATCATTATGTTAACCCCTCCTCAAGGAAAGCAACCCCTCCAGTTACAGTATGTAAGGTACAATAAGGTTGGCACATAAACAGCACATAAACAGACATAGTTTAACAAACGTATTCATTCATTATACAACAATAGGAAATGGAAATAGTTCTCCCCAACTCACACCCTGTACAATAATCTAGAGATAAAACACATAAAACAGCCCAATTATGATATAATTATTATATTGTCGGTTCATACAGTAACATGCATTCTCACCTACCTGTCTGAGTTAGTCAAGGTTCTGACAAAAACGAGTCAAGATCATCTTTAAAGCCAATCCCTGAGTGAAAACAGAAAACCTAGAAATCCAGCAATTTGGTTGGATTTGTTTTTATTTGCGATACCCTGCATATAGGAAAATATCATGTAATCTAATTATTCTCACAATTAGAACAAAATACATCCAGTTACCGTAAGTATTCAATGCCTCAAGAAAGATCCATTAACTCAGCATTCCACTACTCTTCTGAGTGTCCTGTTTAAATCAGCAGCTCAGGGACTAGTAGCCTACGCTCCAGTTCAGATCCTCTAGGAATGTTATTCAATTATATGCCCTGCTCTCCCTCTCTCTCCACTCTCATGCCATTCTCTTTCCCCCTCTCGCTGTCCTCTCCCCTCTCCCTGTCCTCTCCCCTCTCCCTGTCCTCTCCCCTCTCGCTGTCCTCTCCCTCTCGCTGTCCTCCCCCTCTCCCTGTCCCTTGTTTCTCTACATTCTCTCCCCTGTCTCTCACCACCTTCTCTCCTTACCTTTACCCTGCATTTGGGAGACTTTCCTTCAAAGCAGCTAATCAGGGATCAGAATCCGGAATTGTTCTAAATTTCCTCCGGTTTATTACTACCCCAGTGTGGTGGGCTTTCCTTCTTAACACTTTCAATAGCCGATTCCCAGAGAGTTTAACAATTACAGTATAGAGATTAAGTATTTACCACCATCTTTGGTTAAGGCCGGTCAGGTTTTTTTCCTGTACATGTGACCTGACCAAGGCCATCTCTGGACTCCGGTATAAATAGAGCAGTGAATTGAATTTTTTTAGGTAGTGATTAGAATTTATTATTGACTTATTAAACAAAACAAATTTGGCTGACTCATTTACATGACTTACTATGAAATTCCTAATATGATGTTTTTGCTCATTAAAGGCCAAGTGCAGTCAAAAATGTGATTTTTCTGTGTTTTTATATATATTTCCACACTATGAGGTAGGAAAAATCATGTGAAATTGTGATAATTATGATAATGCTTTTTTAGTGTAGGAACTTTTTGAAAACACTGCCTGGAATTTCAGCCTGTTTTGGTGGGATGGAGTTTTGGCCTGCCTTGTGATGTCTAGACCTGTTAGGTGGTGTGTTAGACCAATAAGAAATAGTCTGCCAATTACATCCTAGTTTTCAGTTTTCCCCTCCCCACTTAGACCACTCCCAGACAGTCCTAGAGAAATTCTTACTGGAGAAATTGCTCTTTGCTAAGAAGTGATTTTTGTTTCTTTTTGACCATTTTCATTTAAAACAATCACAGTAAGGTACTTAATTATTACTCATAAATGATTTGATATTGAGATAAAAACAGCTGCATTGGGCCTTTAAACATTTGTTGTTTATTTTATGTATTAGCAGACTTTATGAATCAAATTAAATCAGTTTATTTGTCACGTGCGCCAAACACAACAGGTGTGTAGACATTACAGTGAAATGCTTACTTACAGTCTCTAACCAATAGTGCAAAAAAGGTATTAGGTGAACAATAGGTAAGTAAAGAAATAAAACAACAGTAAAAAGACAGGCTATATACAGTAGCGAGGCTATAAAAGTAGCGAGGCTACATACAGACACCGGTTAGTCAGGCTGATTGAGGTAGTATGTACATGTAGATATGGTTAAAGTGACTATGCATATATGATGAACAGAGAGTAGCAGTAGGGTAAAAAAGGGGTTGGCGGGTGGTGGGTGGTGAGACACAATGCAGATAGCACGGTTAGCCAATGTGCGGGAGCACTGGTTGGTCGGCCCAATTGAGGTAGTATGTACTGTACATGAATGTATAGTTAAAGTGACTATGCATAAATGATAAACAGAGAGTAGCAGCAGCGTAAAAAGAGGGGTTGGGGGGCACACAATGCAAATAGTCCAGGTAGCCATTTGATTACCTGTTCAGGAGTCTTATGGCTTGGGGGTAAAAACTGTTAAGAAGCCTTTTTGTTCTAGACTTGGCACTGCGGTACCGCTTGCCATGCGGTAGTGTGGCTACCGCATGCCTGTTTCACATGGTCAATAATACTAGGTTAACAGGTCAAAATCCTTGTTTCCTTACTTCTCTAAATATACAAAAACATGGTCAAATAAAAACATATCTGGCCACGTGAACTGAGAGACTGGTCGATGAAATTCTTGAGAAACACATGGACTATGTTCTTACAGTAAAGCTGATAAGCAAGAAAAAAACTTGTTACATTTTTTATTTAAAATTCTCTAGTCGATAACATTAAAGAATCAACATGCATTTCAGATATATACGTGTATTCGGAAAGTATTCAGACCCCTTGACTTTTTCCACATTTTTTTTTACATTAAAGCCTTATTCTAAAATGGATTAAATAAAACAAAATCTTCACTAATCTACACACAATACCCCATAATAACAAAGTGAAAACAGGTTTTTAGATTTTTTGGCAAATGTACAAAAAACCTAAAATTGAAATATCTTATTTACATAAGTATTCAGACCCTTTGCTGTAAGACTCGAAATTGAGATCAGATGCATCCTGTTTCCATTGATCATCCTTGCTTCTATAAATTGATTGGAGTCCACCTGTTGTCACAGCTGTCTTCAGGAAAGGACCAAAATGCAGCAGAGCTAGTATTCATCCTTCAATTTAATTGGAAAGAACACTATACAAAAACAAAAAACAAGGAAACTGACAGCCAACAGTCCTGTCAGGTGCAACCACACTAAACAAGAAACAATTACCCACAACCCCAAAGAAAAACACACACTCCTATATAGGACTCCCAATCAAAGGCAACTCAACACACCTGCCTTCAATTGGGAATCCTAATCACCAACACAACCATTCACACACACAAAACCCCTGCCACATCCTGACCAAAACTAATCCAATTGCTCCCTCTGCTGGCCAGGATGTGACACCTGTGGTTAATTAAATTGATTGGACATGATTTGGAAAGGCACACACCTGTCTATATAAGGTCCCACAGTTGACAGTGCATGTCAGAGCAAAAACTAAGTCATGAAGGAATTGTCCGTAGTGTGCTGAAACAGGATTGTGTTGATACACAGATCTGGGGAAGGGTACCAAAACATTTCTGCAGCATTGAAGGTCCCCAAGATCCCGGTGGCCTCCATCATTCTTAAATGGAAGAAGTTTGGAACCACCAAGACTCTTCCTAGTCCTGGCCGCCCAGGACACACTGAGCAATCAGGGGAGAAGGGCCTTGGTCAGGGAAGTGACCAACAACCCAATGGTCATTCTGACATAGCTCTAGAGTTCCTCTGTGGCGATATGAGGATCATCCACAAGGACAACCATCTCTGCAGCACACAACCAATCAGGCCTTTATGGTAGAGTGGCCAGACGGAAGCCACTTCTCAGTAAAATGCACAAAACAGCCCGCTTGGAGTTTGCCAAAAGGCACCTAAAGACTCTCAGACCATGAGAAACAAGATTCACTGGTCTGATGAAACCAAGATTGAACTCTTTGGCCTGAATGCCAAGCGTCATGTCTGGAGGAAAGCACGGTGGTGGCAGCATCATGCTGTGGGGATGTTTTTCAGTGGCAGGGAGACTAGTCAGGATTGAGGGAAAGATGATCGAAGTAAAGTACAGAGAGATCCTTGATGAAAACCTGCTCCAGAGCGCTCATGACCTCAGACTGGGGCGAAGGATCTCTTGTGATGCTGGCCCGCCCGTCCAGCATCACTACTCTGGACAGTTCTGACTTAGAATATGTGGACAACTACAAATACCTAGGTGTCTGGCTAGACTGTAAACTCTCCTTCCAGACTCACATTAAGCATCTCCAATCCAAAATTAAATCTAGAAACGGCTTCCTATTTCGCAACAAAGCATCCTTCACTCATGCTGCCAAACATACCCTCGTAAAACTGACCATCCTACCGATCCTCGACTTCGGCGATGTCATCTATAAAATAGCCTCCAACACTCTACTCAACAAATTGGATGCAGTCAAATCAAATCAAATTTATTTGTCACATACACATGATTAGTAGGTGTTAATGCAAGTGTAGCAAAATGCTTGTGCTTCTAGTTCCGACCATGCAGTAATATCTAACAAGTAATATAACCTAACAATTTCACAACAACTGCCTTATACACACAAGTGTAAAGGAATGAATACGAATATGTACATAAAAATATATAAATGAGTGATGGCCGAACGGCATAGGCAAGATGCAGTAGATGGTATAGGGTACAGTATATACATATAAGATGAGTAATGTAGGGTATGAAAACATATAAAGCGGCATTGTTTAAAGTGGCTAGTGATACATTACATCAAGATGGAAAGATGCAGTAGATGGTATAGAGTACAGTATATACATATGAGATGAGTAATGTAGGGTATGTAAACATTATATAAAGTGGCATTGTTTAAAGTGGCTAGTGATACATTTAATTACATCAAGATGGAAAGATGCAGTAGATGGTATAGAGTACAGTATATACATATGAGATGAGCAATGTAGGGTATGTAAACATTATATAAAGTGGCATTGTTTAAAGTGGCTAGTGATACATTTAATTACATCAAGATGGCAAGATGCAGTAGATGGTATAGCGTACAGTATATACATATGAGATGAGTAATGTAGGGTAAGTAAACATTATATGATATAAAGTGGCTAGTGATAAATTGATTACATCAATTTTTCCATTATTAAAGTGGCTGGAGTTGAGTCAGTATGTTGGTAGCAGCCACTCAATGTTAGTGATGGCTGTTTAACAGTCTGATGGCCTTGAGATAGAAGCTGTTTTTCAGTCTCTCGGTCCCTGCTTTGATGCACCTGTACTGACCTCGTCTTCTAGATGATAGCGGAGTGAACAGGCAGTGGCTCGGGTGGTTGTTGTCCTTGATGATCTTTTTGGCCTTCCTGTGACATCGGGTGGTGTAGGTGTCCTGGAGGGCAGGTACTTTGCACCCGGTGATGCGTTGTGCAGACCTCACTACCCTCTGGAGAGCCTTCCGGTTATGGGAGGAGCAGCTGCCGTACCAGGCGGTGATACAGCCCGACAGGATGCTCTCGATTGTGCATCTGTAAAAGTATGTGCGTGTTTTGGTGACAAGCCGAATTTCTTCAGCCTCCTGAGGATGAAGAGGCGCTGCTGCGCCTTCTTCACCACGCTGTCTGTGTGGGTGGACCATTTCAGTTTGTCCGTGATGTGTACGCCGAGGAACTTAAAACTCTCCACTACTGTCCCGTCAATGTAGACAGGGGGCTGCTACCTCTGCTGTTTCCTGAACTCCAAGATCATCTCCTTTGTTTTGTTGACATTGAGTGTGAGGTTATTTTCCTGACACCACACTCCGAGGGGCCCTCACCTCCTCCCTGTAGGCCGTCTCGTCGTTGTTGGTAATCAAGCCTACCATTGTAGTGTCGTCTGCAAACAGTATCACAGTGCCATCCGTTTTGTCACCAAAGCCCCATATATAGCCCCATATACTACCCACCACTGCGACCTGTACGCTCTCGTTGGCTGGCCCTCGCTTCATACTCGTCGCCAAACCCACTGGCTCCAGGTCATCTACAAGACCCTGCTAGGTAAAGTTCCCCCTTATCCCAGCTCGCTGGTCACCATAGCAGCACCCACGTGTAGCACGCGCTCCAGCATGTATGTCTCTCTGGTCACCCCCAAAGCCAATTCCTCCTTCGGCCGCCTCTCCTTCCAGTTCTCTGCTGCCAATGACTGGAACGAACTACAAAAAATCTCTGAAGCTGGAGACTCATATCTCCCTCACTAGCTTTAAGCACCAGCTGTCAGAGCAGGTCACAGATTACTGCACCTGTACATAGCCCATCTGCAAACAGCCCATACAACTACCTCATCCCCATACTGTATTTACAGTGCCTTGCGAAAGTATTTGGCCCCCTTGAACTTTTCGACCTTTTGCCACATTTCAGGCTTCAAACATAAAGATATAAAACTGTAATTTTTTGTGAAGAATCAACAACAAGTGGGACACAATTATGAAGTGGAACGAAATTTATTGGATATTTCAAACTTTTTTAACAAATAAAAAACAGACAAATTGGCCGTGCAAAATTATTCAGCCCCTTTACTTTCAGTGCAGCAAACTCTCTCCAGAAGTTCAGTGAGGATCTCTGAATGATCCAATGTTGACCTAAATGACTAATGATGATAAATAGAATCAACCTGTGTGTAATCAAGTCTCCGTATAAATGCACCTGCTCTGTGATAGTCTCAGAGGTCTGTTTAAAGCGCAGAGAGCATCATGAAGATCAAGGAACACACCAGGCAGGTCCGAGATACTGTTGTGGAGAAGTTTAAAGCTGGATTTGGATACAAAAATATTTCCCAAGCTTTAAACATCCCAAGGAGCACTGTGCAAGCGATAATATTGAAATGGAAGGAGTATCAGACCACTGCAAATCTACGAAGACCCGGCCGTCCCTCTAAACTTTCAGCTCATACAAGGAGAAGACTGATCAGAGATGCAGCCAAGAGGCCCATGATCACTCTGGATGAACTGCAGAGATCTACAGCTCAGGTGGGAGACTCTGTCCATAGGACAACAATCAGTCGTATACTGCACAAATCTGGCCTTTATGGAAGAGTGGCAAGAAGAAAGCCATTTCTTAAAGATATCCATAAAAAGTGTCGTTTAAAGTTTGCCACTAGCCAACTGGGAGACACACCAAACATGTGGAAGAAGGTGCTCTGGTCAGATGAAACCAAAATCGAACTTTTTGGCAACAATGCAAAACGTTATGTTTGGCGTAAAAGCAACACAGCTCATCACCCTGAACACACCATCACCACTGTCAAACATGGTGGTGGCAGCATCATGGTTTGGGCCTGCTTTTCTTCAGCAGGGGCAGGGAAGATGGTTAAAATTGATGGGAAGATGGATGGAGCCAAATACAGGACCATTCTGGAAGAAAACCTGATGGAGTCTGCAAAAGACCTGAGACTGGGACGGAGATTTGTCTTCCAACATGACGATGATCCAAAACATAAAGCAAAATCTACAATGGAATGGTTCACAAATAAACATATCCAGGTGTTAGAATGGCCAAGTCAAAGTCCAGACCTGAATCCAATCGAGAATCTGTGGAAAGAACTGAAAACTGCTGTTCACAAACGCTCTCCATCCAACCTCACTGAGCTCGAGCTGTTTTGCAAGGAGGAATGGGCAAAAATTTCAGTCTCTCGATGTGCAAAACTGATAGAGACATACCCCAAGCGACTTACAGCTGTAATCGCAGCAAAAGGTGACGCTACAAAGTATTAACTTAAGGGGGCTGAATAATTTTGCACGCCCAATTTTTCAGCTTTTTATTTGTTAAAAAAGTTTGAAATATCCAATAAATTTTGTTCCACTTCATGATTGTGTCCCACTTGTTGTTGATTCTTCACAAAAAATTACAGTTTTATATCTTTATGTTTGAAGCCTGAAATGTGGCAAAAGGTCGAAAAGTTCAAGGGGGCCGAATACTTCCGCAAGGCACTGTATTTATTTATCTTGTTCCTTTGCACCCCAGGATCTCTACTTGCACATTAATCTTCTGCACATCTACCATTCAGTGTCTAATTACTATATTGTAATTACTTCGCCACCATGGCCTATTTATTGCCTTACCTCCCTTATCTTACCTCATTTGCACTTACTTTCCTTTTTCTTTTTTTTCTACTGTATTATTAACTGTATGTTTGTTTATTCCATGTGCAACTCTGTGTTGTTGTATGTGTCAAACTGCTGTGCTTTATCTTGGCCAGGTCGCAGTTGTAAATGAGAACTTGTTCTCAACTAGCCTACCTGGTTAAATAAAGGTGAAATAAAATAAAATACGTAATAAATAACACTGTAAAGTCCATGGAGAGTAAGAGCACCTCCTCCCAGCTGCCCACTGCACTGAGGCTAGGAAACACTGTCACCAACGATAAATCTACGATAATCGATAATTTCAGTAAGCATTTTTCCACGGCTGGCCATGCTTTCCACCTGGCTACCCCTACCCCGGCCAACATCTCAGTACCCCCTGCAGCAACTTGTCCAAACCTTCCCCGCTTCTCCTTCACCCAAATCCAGACAGCTGATGTTCTGAAAGAGTTGCAAAATCTGGATCCCTACAAATCAGCTGGGCTAGACAATCTGGACCCTTTCTTTCTAAAATGATCTGCCAAAATTGTTGCTACCCCTATTACTAGCCTATTCAACCTCTCGTTCGTATCGTTTGAGATCCCCAAAGATCAGAAAGCTGCCGCAGTCATCCCCCTCTTCAAAGGGGGAGACACTCTAGACCCAAACTGTTATAGACCTATATCCATCCTGCCCTGCCTTTCTAAAATCTTCGAAAGCTAAGTTAATAAACAGATCACCGACCATTTAGAATCCCACCGTACCTTCTCCACTATGCAATCTGGTTTCCGAGCAGGTCATGGGTGCACCTCAGCCACGCTCAAGGTCCTAAACAATATCATAACCGCCATCGATAAAAGACATTACTGTGCAGCCGTCTTCATCGACGTGGCCAAGGCTTTCGACTCGGTCAATCACCACATTCTTATCGGCAGACTCAATAGCCTTGGTTTCTCAAATGACTGCCTCGCCTGGTTCACCAACTACTTCTCAGATAGAGTTCAGTGTGTCAAATCGGAGGGCCTGTTGTTTGGACCTCTGGCAGTCTCTATTGGGGTGCCACATTGTTCAATTCTCGGGCCGACTCTTTTCTCTGTATATATCAATGATGTAGCTCTTGCTGCTGGTGATTCTCTGATCCACTTCTACGCAGATGACACCATTCTGTATACTTCTGGCCCTTCTTTGGACACTGTGCTAACAAACCTCCAAACGAGCTTCAACAACATATAACACTCCTTCCGTGGCCTCCAACTGCTTTTAAATGCTACTAAAACTAAGTGCATGCTCTTCAACCTATTGCTGCCCACACCCTCCCGCCTGACTTGCATCACTACTCTGGACGGTTTTGACCTAGAATATGTGGACAACTACAAATACCTAGGTGTCTGGTTAGACTGTAAACTCTCCTTCCAGACTCACATTAAGCATCTCCAATCCAAAATGAAATCTAGAATCGGCTTCCTATTTCGCATCAAAACCTCCTTCACTCATGCCGCCAAACATATCCTCGTTAAACTGACTATCCTACCGATCCTTGACTTCGGCGATGTAATTTACAAAATAGCCCGCAACACTGTACTCAGCAAACTGGATGTAGTCTATCACAGTGCCATCCGTTTTATCACCAAAGACCCATATACTACCCTCCACTGCGACCTGTATGCTCTCGTTGGCTGGCCCTCACGACATATCCATCGCCAAACCCACTGGCTCCAGGTCATCTATAAGTCTTTGCTAGGTAAAACCCCACCTTATCTCAGCTCACTGGTCATCATAGCAACACCCACCTGTAGCATGCGCTCCAGCAGGTATATTGCACTGGTCATCCCCAAAGCCAACACTTCCTTTGGCCGCCTTTCCTTCCAGTTCTCTGCTGCCAATGACTGGAACGAATATCAAAAATCTCTGAAGCTGGAGTCTTATACAGTGGGGGAAAAAAGTATTTGATCCCCTGCTGATTTTGTATGTTTGCCCACTTACAAAGAAATGATCAGTCTATAATTTTAATGGTAGGTTTATATGAACAGTGAGAGACAGAATAACAACAAAAAATCCAGAAAAACGCATGTGAAAAATTTTATAAAATGATTTGCATTTTAATAATGAGGGAAATAAATATTTGACCCCTCTGCAAAACATGACTTAGTACTTGGTGGCAAAACCCTTGTTGGCAATCACAGAGGTCAGACGTTTCTTGTAGTTGGCCACCAGGTTTGCACACATCTCAGGAGAGATTTTGTCCCACTCCTCTTTGCAGATCTTCTCCAAGTCATTAAGTTTTCGAGGCTGACGTTTGGCAACTCGAACCTTCAGCTCCCTCCACAAATTTTCTGTGGGATTAAGGTCTGGAGACTGGCTAGGCCACTCCAGGACCTTAATGTACTTCTTCTTGAGCCACTCCTTTGTTGCCTTGGCCGTGTGTTTTGGGTCATTGTCATGCTGGAATACCCATCCACGACCCATTTTCAATGCCCTGGCTGAGGGAAGGAGGTTCTCACCCAAGATTTGACAGTACATGGCCCTGTCAAATGATGCAGTGAAGTTGTCCTGTCCCCTTAGCAGAAAAACACCCCCAAAGCATAATGTTTCCACCTCCATGTTTGACGGTGGAGATGGTGTTCTTGGGGTCATAGGCAGCATTCCTCCTCCTCCTCCAAACATGGCGAGTTGAGTTGATGCCAAAGAGCTCCATTTTGGTCTCCTCTGACCACAACACTTTCACCAGTTGTCCTTTGAATCATTCAGATGTTCATTGGCAAACTTCAGACGGGCATGTATATGTATTCTTGAGCAGGGGGACCTTGCGGGCGCTGCAGGATTTCAGTCCTTCACGGCGTAGTGTGTTACCAGTTGTTTTCTTGGTGACTAAGGTCCCAGCTGCCTTGAGATCATTGACAAGATTCTCCCGTGTAGTTCTGGGCTGATTCCTCACAGTTCTCATGATCATTGCAACTCCACGAGGTGAGATCTTGCATGGAGCCCCAGGCTGAGGGATATTGACAGTTCTTTTGTGTTTCTTCCATTTGCGAATAATCCCACCAACTGTTGTCACCTTCTCACCAAGCTGCTTGGCGACGGTCTTGTAGCCCATTCCAGCCTTGTGTAGGTCTACAATCTTGTCCCTGACATCCTTGGAGAGCTCTTTGGTCTTGGTCTTGGCCATGGTGGAGAGTTTGGAATCTGATTGATTGATTGCTTCTGTGGACAGGTGTCTTTTATACAGGTAACAAGCTGCGGTTAGGAGCAGTCCCTTTAAGAGTGTGCTCCTAATCTCAGCTCGTTACCTGTATAAAAGACACCTGGGAGACAGAAATCTTTCTGATTGAGAGGGGGTCAAATACTTATTTCCCTCATTAAAATGCAAATCAATTTATAATATTTTTGACATGTGTTTTTCTTTATATTTTTGTTGTTATTCTGTCTCTCACTGTTCAAATAAACCTAACATTAAAATTATACACTGATCATTTCTTTGTCAGTGGGCAAACATACAAAATCAGCAGGGGATCAAATACAGTGGGGGAAAAAAGTATCTCCCTCACTAACTATAAGCATCAGCTATCTGAACAGCTTACCGATCACTGTACCTGTACACAGCCAATCTGTAAATAGCACACCTGACTAACTCAACCCCATATTATTACTTACCCTCTTGCTCTTTTGCACCCCAGTATCTCTACTTGCACATCATTTGCACATCTATCACTCCAGTATTAATGCTAAATTGTAATTATTTTCACCTCTAGGGCCTATTTATTCCCTACCTCTGTCATGACGTTGGCCTGTTGGTGAGGTTTATGACTCCCATAAATACCTTTCCCCCGTTCCTCTCTCTTTACTCTACAGAGTGACTCTTGGAAAGCCCTTTGCTAACATAGAGCGTCTGAAAACATCAAAAGGGTGGGGACCAGAACCATATTTCGGTAATCCAACCAGTTCAAAATATGTGTTGGTACTGAAAGAATATGATATCTGATCAGTTGTCATCTGAGACATTATTACTGATGATAGGATAACATAAACTGTATCTTGGAAAGTCTACACATTCTAGTTATCAGATTCACATGGAATTGTTGTGCAATTTAAATGTTTAAATATGAAACTATTTGTGAAAAGATGAAATGTAATTTTAACTTCTAAATGAGAGAATTGGTTTTCATGAGTGAACTAGGCTCAACTGAGTGGCCCCACCCATGTGAACAGATATTGGTTATAAACTATGAAACACGCCCTTCTCTCCACCACTATATAAGCCCTTTACGAAAATTGTACATTTATATCAAACTACAGAACTAAGCCGACTTCAGCGTGAGCTTAAAGTATTGCAACTTGGTATGAACTTTGAACTCTTATTCACTAAAGAAGTGATACCTCCTAGCCGTTTTCTTTTATGACATAATTAGTAATCAATGTATGACCCATCCTGTGTATGTGTAATTCTGTGTGATTGTTAAGGTATTTAGTAAATAAATAATTAAACCAAATGTTGTATTTCTGATTCAACTTGTTAGCCAGAGTTTGTGAAGATAACCAAGAATTCTACGACTTCAGATGAGACTGAATAAGGTGACGATTAAGAATTGACCGCTATTGATGTAAAAGATTACCAGGTCTTTAAGAGTTTATTCGGAAGATAACAGCTCTATAAACATTCTTTCGTGGTGCCCCGACATTCTAGTTAATTACATTTACCTGATTAGTTCAATCAGGTAATATTAATTACAGAGAAATTATTTTATAGAATAGCATGTCATATCACTTAATCCGGCATAGCAAAGACACGACACCTCCCTACTCTTCTAGATTTGCACATACTGTACATACATTTTTCTATTTTTCTTTTCTTTTGTGTTAAATGACTGTACATTTGTTTATGTGTAACTCTGTGTTGTTGTTTTTGTCGCACTGCTTTGCTTTATCTTGGCCAGGTCGCAGTTGTAAATGAGAACTTGTTCTCAACTGGCCTACCTGGTTAAATAAAGTTGAGATTAAAAAAAATAAAAAATGTGACATTTCATTTTAAATTTTTTTTTTAATACATTTGCAAAAATGTGCGTATATTGATGAAAAAAAACACGATTTTATACATTTTAGAATAAGACTAACGTAACAAAATGGTGGAAAAAGTAAAGGGGTCTGAATACTTTCTGAATGTACTGTAAACACCTACTGTATGTCTAAGACTGAAACTAGGTAGGGGAGTAGTCATGCTCATTGTATGAACTGGAAGCATACTCGGACCAACAAGCAGCGTGTTCTGGGTTCCACGTATTTTATTTAAGAGAACCGCACAAAACAATAAAGAATAAACGAAACGTGACTAAGTGGTGCACATGCACCAAACACAAAATAATATCCCACAAACACAGGTGGGAAAAACAGCTACATAAATATGATCCCCAATTAGAGACAACGATTACCAGCTGCCTCTAATTGGGAATCATACAAATCACCAACATAGAAATAATAACCTACAGTATAACCCCACATAGAAATAATAAACTAGAATACCCCCCAGTCACGCCCTGACCTACTTCACCATAGAGAAACAATGGCTCTCTATGGTCAGGGCGTGACAGGAGTAGAGTTGATTTGGGAATAATTTATGAAGTCAAGGATCTCCATTGGCCTCAGGTGAGGATTGAGGTCCCTGGGCCAAGACCAGTAGCCGAGCTGATGCGACTCACGTGGTACACCTTGAGGGAGAGTTGTGACACACTAATCTGGACAGGAGTCAGTTTGTTTGCGCTATATTTCAGCAACAATTGGCTTGAGCTTTGATTGGTTCTCTCAGAAATCATTGCATGATTACAGTGCACATGCACTTTCGCTTCAGGTTTCATTTACCCCCCAAAAATATAAAGTCCAATGTGTTTCCATCGCATTTTAAAGCATATGGATAGTTTTGTTACAAAAACTATTGCATTAAATATGCCTACTCTGGTCTTTTCACATGCGCTCTAGCCAACAGTTCACAGAGTTATTTAAAAAAAAAATGTAACCTTTATTTAAGTAGGCAAGTCAGTTAAAAACAAATTCTTAATTACAATGACAGCCTACCCCGGCCAAACCCTAACAACACTGGGCCAATTGTGCGCCGCCCTATGGGACTCCCAATCACGGCCGGTTGTGACACAGCCTGGAATCGAACCAGGGTCTGTAGTGACGCCTCTAGCACTGAGATGCAGTGCCTTAGACCGCTGTGTCACTCGGGAGCCCAAATACAGTGCGGGTAGGCTAATCTACATTATGAGATTATTTTGGATAAGAGCAAGAATATTTGTATATGTCAAATGGCAGTCAAGTGTCAATCATCATGTCACCATGACCCACAATACTTATTGGAAAGGAGCATCAAGCTCATCACTGTGCACTTTCACCACCCTATGATATTCATCATAATTTATTTCATCTGTAGCCTAATAAACTGCATGGTTTCCTAAGTTGTAGCGGGAGGACCACACACCAACACCATATCATCGCATGACTCCAAGTATACTTTAATATGATTGTTATTATATCAATATATTTGCACATAAATGCATTTCCAGCGCCTTTTCTCACATAATACATTTTACAGACACAAAAAGATCCCACCATTGTTGCATAAAGTTTTTTTTTTTGTTATTGCAAAGAGAAACTCGACAGTATAAAGCATTAACATCATGAAGATGGTTTATTTCCAACATGACAGCGAATACAACCTAGCCGGTTCCAAGCTAAGTCCATCTGTACACGATCAAAGGTAGCACACTTGAATACCCTTGCCAACAACCAATGAGGGCCTATCAATAAAGCTATGCGTATCCAATCAGATACATACCTGCAATATCACGCACTGAACATGTGCATACCATTTTAACCATCGCTGTGTTTGAATACCCATACTAATATACTGTATACTACATACTATAGGTTAATTTTAGTATACTGTAAACGAACGGTATCATTTCAGTTGAGCACACTAGAGATTCGCCTGTCTACCAGAAGTTTATGCTGTTGCTATGCAACCTTTTGCTAGCTTGTTAGCATACAACTGACTAGCTAAACATTTTACGATTTCGGTTGTGTTAGTAAATTCAATCTGGAGTGCCAGAGTGCGCTCTGGGCGCTCGTAAATCCAGAGCATTGTCAGATTGTCCATTCATAAATTCAGAGCGCTTCGCTCTCGGAGCATTCAGAGCGGACACTGGACACTCTTGGCCGAGGAGTAGGGTTGATCCGAGCCTTCAACGGAAGAGCTAACTGGCTAACATTGGCTAACTACTTCCAGACACAAATGACAGATACCTCACCATTTTACTCGCCCTAGCAGAGCTGGTTAGGCTGTTTTCATGTTATCCAGAGCGTTGGTGACTGTAAATGTGCTGCTGGCAACAATTTAATAACGTTTTTTTTACAACATTTACTGACACCGGCCATATTCAATAGGTGTTGAGTGTTCGTAACTTCAATCAGTTATTCTGCGCGAGAGTGCTATGAAATCCGAGTAGATAGCCAGAATGAACAATGTCCATTGAAACGCACAACAACTATACCACTAAGCAAAGAGTGATGTGAATAATCAAGTCAATAAACATTGGGTAGTTAGTTAGATAGCAGATAGTTAATAATACTGCCTGGCAAATTCGATGTATTAGTAGCCAACTAACGTTAGGTAGCTAGCTAACATACCGGTACCTACTGCTGTAATGCTATGCGATTCGTAAGGATAGCGTAGCTAACAAATTGTCAACCAACATAACGTGTAACGTAACTTACTTGAAACCCTAACCCTTTATTACATTGCTCAACATTTTCTTCATAATTTTTTATAATTAGTTAAAGCAAAGAATTTGTATCCGCTTTCGTCAGACTTTGGCTGCATACTTTCTGCCATTTTCTTCAAATCTGAAAATGTTGTGAAGCCATGCCCATTTTCGGAAGAAATGCATTATGGGCCCTAAAAGCACAGAAATAGTGTCCACTGCATGTACACTTCGTATTTTGGTGAATTTAGTATGATATCCAGGAACTTTCGGCATACCAGCTAAACTCAGCAAAACAAGAAAACGTTCTCTCAATGTCAACTGCGTTCATTTTCAGCAAACTTAACATGTGTAAATATTTGTATGAACATAACAAGATTCAACAACTGAGACATAAACTGAACAAGTATCACAGACATGTGACTAACAGAAATGGAATAATGTGTCCCTGAACAAAGGGCGGGTCAAAATCAAAAGTAACAGTCAGTATCTGGTGTGGCCACCAGCTGCATTAAGTACTGCAGTGCATCTCCTCATGGACTGCACCAGATTTGCCAGTTCTTGCTGTGAGATGTTACCCCACTCTTCCACCAAGGCACCTGCAAGTTCCCAGACATTTCTGGGGGGAATGGCCCTAGCCCTCACCCTCCGATCCAACAGGTCCCAGACATGCTCAATGGGATTGAGATCCGGGCTCTTCGCTGGCCATAGCAGAACACTGACATTCCTGTCTTGCAGGAAATCACGCACAGAACGAGCAGTATGGCTGGTGGCATTGTCATGCTGGAGGGTCATGTCAGGATGAGCCTGCAGGAAGGGTACCACATGAGGGAGGAGGATGTCTTCCCTGTAACGCACAGCGTTGAGATTGCCTGCAATGACAACAAGCTCAGTCCGATGATGCTGTGACACACCGCCCCAGACCATGATGGACCCTCCACCTCCAAATCGATCCCGCTCCAGAGTACAGGCCTCGGTGTAACGCTCATTCCTTCGACGATAAACGCGAATCCGACCATCATCCCTGGTGAGACAAAACCGCGACTCGTCACTGAAGAGCAATTTTTGCCAGTCCTGTCTGGTCCAGCAACGGTGGGTTTGTGCCCATAGGTGACGTTGTTGCCGGTGATTTCTGGTGCTCCCCACAGAAAATGTATTCCAACTGGTAATTGGCCTCATAATCCCCACAGAGCATGTATCCCAACCGGTCAGTGGCCTCATACTCCCTACAGAGCATGTATCCCAACCGGTCAGTGGACTCATACTCCCCACAGAGCATGTATCCCAACCGTTAGTGGCCACCTACGTGGGCGCAGACAAGCTCTCCAACTCTTCCCCCAGCTCTTGAGCTGGTCGGCCAGGGCGAGGGAGGAACTGGATGTCTGCTGTGGTGACGGGATACATCCTCTCCACAAACCTGCACAGAATCCCTCTGAGGCAATCAGGTACGGTGAGGTTCGTGGCTGGGTGAGCACTGGCTATTATCAAAGCCAGATTTACTCAGAAATAAACCTTGATGAAGCCCAAGTTCAACATACAACAGATAACTCCAACAACCAGTGACATAGGTTATTAATCGAAATTGACTAACAATTTTCACCAAATGTAAATACCAATGTAGCCAAGATACACAAGCGATAGCCTCTGATGGCGGCATACTTCATAGCTATCATCCGACAAAATGACACACTTCTCAACTGAGCTCAGCCATAGGCTGATGTAGCATTCACAGTTACAACTGATACTAGGTGGCACTAAAATACCAATATATGGACACATTTCATCTGAATAATTTGGATACGTGGCTTTCAGATCACAGACATCAGAAATACAACACAATATAACAACGTCAAGGATACATATAGTTAGCTATACATTTTGAAGAAACATGTTATTTATATTCAAATGAAACAAACCAATGCATGGCGCAGTCAGCCAGCTACACTATCAGTAGCTAGCTAGATGCTAACGTGGCTTAAAAACAATGAATCAAAACAAACAAGTAATACATACAGTAGTAGCTATAACACTTGCATACATATTTACAACTAAATAGCAAACACAACATATCACTTCATATCTAGCAAGATATATTAGCTATTTCACCTTTTCAGCAGGTCAGTTTTGAATCTAGGTACATAGCTAGCTAGCAAGCTTTCTCCCCTTTGTGAACGCAAATACGAGGTTCACTCTTGACACTGACACAAAAAGCAATTCCCATTCTTTAAGTTCACAAAGCAAAAGTAAATGTCCAAGATGTGTATAAGTCTGGGTAAAGTATTAATTGGTAATGACAGTGAGGGAGAAGGCAGAGAAGAAGAGGGTTCACTCCAGTCAAAATGTGTCCACACGGGAATACAGACATAAGCAGACCGATAAGCGGTTCGCCTGCCTTCATGCCTTTCGGACAACGTCTCCCATTGTTAGGGCGGAGACAAGACCATCTCCTAATTATATACAGTATCTATGGAGAGGATGTCATGGTGGTTGCTTGAATGTGGTGGTTGCCTCCTCCCGACCGCCTTCCATTTTTTAAGACATTTATTTTCATTGTTAGAGCGGCTACTAGAGTATCTGGTCAGTATAATGGATAATCTGTGGATAAAGCCAATAAAAACCCTTCTGTCTTTTTGCTTTCTAGGCGTCTTCCCCAGTCCCAGCTTCACCGGAGACTGCCGCGGCACTGTCCACTGCCATGTGGTACAGAACGTCAGATCTCGGTATCCAGGTTTTGCCGCAGTACATGGTGCTGAAATCTCCAATTGCTGCCATTTAGTTACCTTGGCCTTTAACTTTTGTGTGGTAGTGATATTTATTGCCTTTATGTTTTGCTATTGACCTACATTCGTTAGCTTTGTGAATGAGGTTAGCCTGATATTATTTCAATAAAGTGCTCCACATTATCCTATAAGAGTGTAAATATAGAAATTGTGAAGGTAATGAAGCAACTTTGGCTGTTGGACTTGGAGATTGGGATACACTTAAAAAACGGTTCTTGAGAGATTCTTTGAAGTGATTAATGGTTCTATAGTAATGGAGGCTGCTGAGGGGAGGATGGCTCATAATAATGGTTGGAACGTAGCGAATGGAATGGCATCAAACACATAGAAACCATGTAGAGGGAGAGGGTTCTTCTTGAAGAGTGTTCTTTGCTATTCGAAAGGACGCAACAACAACAAAAAATTCTAGTGTTGTGGAAAAACAAAAAAAAGTTAGAAGTTTTGAGCTATATGGTTCTATGTTATGTAGCACTATTTCTATTCAAACAGCACTTTTTTGCTGTTTTTCTCTTGCATATAACACAAGCTGACCTAAACTATTTTCATTTGGGGTTGTCTAATTTTGCTGTTCCTTAATCGTCTTGTTGGCTGAGCAAGAATACTTCTACATGAATACAGCGTCAACAAACACTGATACTTGAGCATACTTACAGTACAGGCACAAAGAAAAATGCTATAAGGAAATTAATCCACATGAAACAGTGTCACACGGTAAGAAAATGACAGAGCAGAACAGCCAACATTATTTGGAATGTTTAAATCTTGTCCCTCTCCAAGTGATTTGTCTCAGCCTCTTGACAAATTTGCAAGCTAGATTAATGAATCAATATGAATCAATACATTCTTTACCTGTGAGGTTTTGATACTCAGCATAGCATCACTCACCTACTCAAACAAAAAAAGTTGAAAGTTGTCAAGTAGAATAGTTGTAAAATCTAGAAAACAAGATAAGCCCTGTGTTTAAATGATGTGCGTGTGTGTGTGTCTAGGGGCCACTGCCCTACAATGATAGGCTATGTTGTCCTAACTCACTCACAGTTCCACATTGTGCCACGCATCTGAAAATAGACACCAAAAGGATGTAGGCTACTTTGCATTTCAGAACCATTCACCAGCGGTTTGAGTCAGCGTTTGAAAAAGCTTCATCAATATTTCATCAACATGGAATCAACCCATTCTCACCATCGACAGAAGCACCTGACGTTCACGAGCGTCGCTCAGCTCTCGGGTGTGCTTTGTTGATAACTTTCTGCGCATGGGCAGTGAAAGGGCCAGTGGATAGTGAAACATTGGGTCGGACAGAATAAATGAATGGCGCACCAAACTGAAGGCCAAAGGAAGTGAAATTGGATGAAAAGTAAATTATGTAGCGTGAATGTTCACGAGAAGTTGTAAAACGAGTTGGATGCACGATTTTTAAAAAATACTTTAAACACTTATTCAACAATGGCATGCTAAACGTTTGTACAACTCTCTGATCCAGGTGAGTCGAATTAATTAGCTAATTATTTTAACTTTCATGCATCATGGTAACTTTTACCTCTTGTCTATATATATAAACATTTGTCTGCCATATAAACGTATTGTAGGCTAAGGATTTCGACATAGACCTATGCCAACATGCTGTGCACGTTTTATTGCACCCAACCGACCACTACACTCATGGTAACGAACCGCAGTACATTTGTTTTTACTTGAGATATTCTGAGTTAGGTCGTCAATAGCTCTCCGACGGATGGTCCTAGGATGATGAGTGATATATCTAGTATAAGATGACTCTAGAGGGCAAGGTACAGCCTTTGTATTTACCTATAGTAAGACTATTACCTTACTAACAGAGTCGAAGAAGGCAATATGCTATCTTCTAGCGCTCAGGTGTTTTTAGGGACCGTCGTAAAGGTGCAATATGAATATTACACATACTGCTTCCAGGTGCTGAATGGACTAACATTTTTTATTAGTAACCTCTAACTACTGTGCTATATTTGACCCATTTACAAGGATACTTTTCAAAAGTTTCCTATCCATGTGAAATGGAGATGTAAAACCACATATGAAGTCACTGACCTCGCTCATCCATGTTACAGTACATTCATTAGAATTCCAGTTCACCACTTACCAGATTTTTAGAGGCATATGTCTTGTGATGGGTAGGTCTGGTGCTGTGTGTTCCTTGACATCTCAAATTAAAGGTACACCTTTTATTTATTTTTTGAATATGACTGGGCTTATCACCACTTTAGGGCACCACAATGGTGCTGCCGACAGAGGGCGGCTTGAGAACGTGTATAACAATGGCATGACACAACTGAGTGATGGAGGTGCAACATATGAATAGGGGAAATATTTGTAGAAAATCTAAGAAAGAAATGCTTTCATAATAAAGGTCAGGGAACACACAATTGTCTGTGGATCTGAAGCCATTATAATTACTAATAATCATATAACTTTCAAATGTGAATTCTAATGGGAGTATCATGGATTAGGGACATCAGTCACTTTGCTACCAGTGCTTTGAGCTATCTAGGTCATGCAAGTAGGCTACAGTAGGTTGTGTATGAGTTAGAAATGTGACCCAATTCAGGAAACTAGGCGTATGCCGCAAGTCAAGACTTCACAGGAGAGCCGTTTTGAATGTAAAAAAGATTTATTTGTCAAATGCGTTTTTTTTGGTTAGAAATGCCTTCTCAAACATGTGAACGTTCAGGTGCCTTAATAACAAACTTGCATGCCATCTGTAAATATGAATAAAATGGTTAAATTGCGAGCCTTGTTAAGCCACAGAAAAAGTTAGCAACCTTCCCACTAGCCATGATTGGCTGAGAGAATGAGTGGGCTGGACATGCCGAGAGAGGAGTTCGGATTGGTCTGCCATAGATTCTCTTCAGTCTGTGTTGGTAATCCTGTCGAACGCGGCTTTTTCTTAAATGTGTAGTTGAACTGCATAAGTGTTGCTCTCCACTTTCTGTAGGATCAAGTTTTGAAATGAGTGATAGCTAACGAGATGGAGAAAACACCTGTCTCCGGATTACATATTCAAACCCAGGGCAACTGTGGCATGGCATTCCTGACAGGGAGATGTGTCCATGCACGATGATGTATATAGGTGAGATTACATGTTTTCTAATTTTGACAGAAAGTTGCTTCATTTCAAGCTGAAGTGTACTGTTAGATAGCTAACGTTAGCTGGCTGGCTCCCTAGCTGACATTATTATTCATTTCCCAGAGCCGTTTGCTGTTCTAGTTAGAGCCTAAAGTTAGCTAGCTAACATTAAACTTGGTTGGTTAGCTCCCAGCACTGTGGCATTGTTGGCACTGTTCATTGTTGTTTAACTAGCTAAAGTTAGCTGGCCGGCTTGTTAGCTAAAGTGACGTGTGTACAACACCCGTTGAATATGGCCGGTGTCAGTAAACGTCTGCAACAAAACAAAATTAAATTGTTGCCAGCAGAGCTGGTTAGGCTGTTTTCATGTTATCCAGAGGTAACCAAATCATGAGCCAGAGCGTCAAGTGTGTGCTTTGAGAGCAAAACGAGATGGGTGGGGCTAAAGCTTAAGAGGGTGTGAACAATGCTGAATGGGTGTAGACAAAGAAGAGCTCTAAACTAGATAGCAAAACTTTCAAAGATGATTTTCTCAAAAGTGAGTTTACCAGTTGATCAACTTTCAAAGAGGAATTACTTTCCCATTGTTCCTCAAATGCAGTGTATGATATACCATGTTGTAGCTCTGAGTCTCTACTTTTATCTAATGTAAAAAAACACAATTTCGAATTTTGCTACATAAGACCGAATCCAAGTGGTGAGTCATAAATATCATAGGCCTGTGTTTTTTTTGCTCTATTTTTACATGTCATCGTTTATTTTAAAGGATTGCTATTTTAAAATGTAATTGTTGTGGGAGAAAACATAATTGGTGGAAGAGTGGGGTAACTAGATCACTAGATAATTTCAATTGTTAGAAATACGTATGTTTAGCTGATTGCACTTTTAAGACGGTCCCTTAGCCTGGAGCGCATAATATTCACCTATTAAAACCAACTAAAGTCTGTTTTTGAAAACATATGGGGAAGGGAGGGAAAATTCGGTACCTTGCTCTCTATCGTCATCTGATTCTAGGTAAACTCTGCAAAAAAAAGAAACATCCTCTCAATGTCAACTGCGTTTATTTTCAGCAAATTTAACATGTGTAAATATTTGGATGAACATAACTACATTCAACAACTGAGACATAAACTGAACAAGTTCCACAGACGTGATTGAAATTGAATAATGTGTCTGAACAAAGGGCGGGGGGTCAAAAGTAACAATCAGTATCTGGTGTGGCCACCAGCTGCATTAAGTACTGCAGTGCATCTCCTCATGGACTGCACCGGCTTTGCCAGTTCTTGCTGTGAGATGTTACCCCACTCTTCCACCAAGGCACCTGCAAGTTCCCAGACATTTCTGGGGGGAATGGCCCTAGCCCTCACCCTCCGATCCAACAGGTCCCAGACGTGGTCAATGGGATTGAGATCCGGGCTCTTCGCTGGCCATGGCAGAACACTGACATTCCTGTCTTGCAGGAAATCACGCACAGAACGAGCAATATGGCTGGTGGCATTGTCATGCTGAAGGGTCATGTCAGGATGAGCCTGCAGGAAGAGTATCACATGAGGGAGGAGAATGTCTTCCCTGTAACGCACAGCGTTGAGATTGCCTGCAATGACAACAAGCTCAGTCCGATGATGCTGTAACACACCGCCCCAGACCATGACGGATCCCCCAAATCGATCCCGCTCCAGAGTACAGGCCTCGGTGTAACGCTCATTCCTTCGACGATAAACGCAAATCCGACCATCATCCCCGGTGAGACAAAACCGCGACTCATCAGTGAAGAGCACTTTTTGCCAGTCCTGTCTTGTCCAGCGACGGTGGGTTTGTGCCCATAGGCGACGATGTTGCCGGTGATGTCTGGTGAGGACCTGCCTTACAACAGGCCTACAGTCCAGCTTCTCTCAGCCTATTGCGGACAGTCTGAGCACTGATGGAGGGATTGTGCGTTCCTGGTGTAACTCGGGCAGTTGTTGCCATCCTGTACCTGTCGCGCAGGTGTGATGTTCGGATGTACCGATCCTGTGCAGGTGTTACACGTGGTCTTCCACTGCGAGGACGATCAGCTGTCTGTCCTGTCTCCCTGTAGCGCTGTCTTAGATGTCTCACAGTACGGACATTGCAATTTATTGCCCTGGCCACATCAGCAGTCCTCATGCCTCCTTGCAGCATGCCTAAGGCACGTTCAGATGAGCAGGGACCCTGGGCGTCTTTCTTTTGGTGTTTTTCAGAGTCAGTAGAAAGGCCTCTTTAGTGTCCTATGTTTTCATAATTGTGACCTTAATTGCCTACCGTTGAAAGCTGTTAGTGTCTTAACGACCGTTCCACAGGTGCATGTTCATTAATTGTTTATGGTTCATTGAACAAGCATGGGAAACTGTGTTTTAAACCCTTTACAATGAAGATCTGTGAAGTTATTTGGATTTTTACGAATTATCTTTGAAAGACAGGGTCCTGAACAAGGGAATTTTCTTTTTTGCTGTGTTTATATCATTCTAGGACCTTCTGTCGAAGAGAGAAGTCAGAATATCAAACCAATAAAAAAAATGTTTTTACTTTGGCCTGAAACTTTACAAAAGTATTCTTCCCCAATTATGCTATTCTCCTATTTCTATTTTTTATTGGACCAGTGAATCATACCTCAATCTACGTCACTGCAAGCCATGCATATTCATTTAGTGTTTGGACTGAGCGGCTGAGAATGATGGCTGTGATGGGCTATTATGGTCTAAAAAGGTTTGATCGATGGATGGATAGAGAAGATAAGAAATAGGACTATTCTGTACCAGTCCCCCAAATCCAGGTAATCCATAGATCTGGCAAAATTGTTCCTGGTTGTAATTTGTACCAAGTAGAGATAATCTCACACATCAAAGCATTCATGCACTGGTCTGGTTAGAGATTTCTGAGAAACCATAGTGTAGAAGTATTTTGTAGGACTTTAATTGGACATTTAGTCTTGAGAAATGTATTTTGTTTTAAACAATGTGAAATCATTCCTCTTTGCATTTAGCAAGGCTTAAGTGGGATTACTTCCAGGGCTGGGACTTTGACATCCAGTCACATATGCATGGTTTATAGTTACACGCTTTCTGACAACCAGGTCTCCTTTACAGTGTCTCTTATCTGTGTCAGGAGCTCGTTCATTTTGGATCACAGTGAAAGATTAGACTGTAGTCAGGAAGTTTCAACATTGTTTCAGTCACAAGGAAATTAAAACGACTTGGAGAGCAGCTCAGAAACATTCAGGATCCACTGTCCTAGAGTGCTGTGTAGAGTTCTAAAGGCTTGGTGTGTGTGTGTGGTGTTGGTTGTTCAGCCTCCTCAGCTCAGTGTCTGTTATAAAGGCCCACTCAGAGAAAGGCCCTCTCAGGTTTCTGCCCTCACAGCAGAGACTGGGCCAGGGAGGGATCACCTTGGCAACAGGGCTTCCGTGTCTACCAGTGTGCTGAATGGGAACATCCTCGCTGAGGGAGAGCGAGATAAAATAGGTGCTGGAGGTCTTTTCTCAGGACATTATCAGCATGAAGCCTTGTCCTTGTTCTCTGCCATTTCCTCCCCCTCTTTCCTCTGTCATTTGTCCCTCTCTCATTCAGTTTGTTCGTCCTTCTTTTCATCCCATTCCCTATAACTTCTTTTCAACTTCGTTTCGCCTCGTACCTAAGAACAGCCCTTAGCCGTGCTATATTGGCAAATATACCACACCACCTCAGACCTTATTGCTTAAATGTACCACGGCTAAGGGCTGTTCTTATGCAGGACGAGAAGTGTAGTGCCTGGATACAGCACCCAGTTTATAATATATTGGTTATTATAAACTGGTTACCAACATTAATAGAACAATAAACAAGTATCTATGCATCATACCCGTGATATATTGTCAAGACTCAAACTTGAATTCATGTTCCAGCTGTGTGGTGCCCACCAAAGCCTCCCTCCCAGTACATTCTATGCTTGCTTCGAGGCAGACCAGATTCTTTCGCTCTCCAAGGCTGACGTGAGGAAAACTCTCCAAAAGTGAATACTCACAAAGCCGCCGTCCCAGATGGCATCCCTGGTCGTGTCCTCAGTGTTCTGACAAGCTTGCAGACATCTTCTCTGAGATCTTCAACCTGTCCCAGGCTGTAGTCCTCACCTGCTTCAAGGAGACCATCGTCACAGTGCCCAAGGAAAAACAAGGTGACATGCCCAAATGACCCGGACATCATGAAGTGCTTCGAGAGGCTGGTCATGGCCCACATCAAGGCTTGCATGGCAGGCACACTGGACAACTCCAATTTGACTACCGTTCCAACAGATCCATGGAAAATTCCCATCGCTATTCACACAGCAGTAACGCATATGGACAAGAGAAACACCTATGTGAGAATGCTGTTCATTGACTACAGTTCAGCATTCAACAGTATTGTTCCCACCAAGCTCAGATCCCTGGGTCCGGACACCACCCTCTGCAACAACTGGATCCTGGACTTTCTGACGGGCAGACCACAGGCTGTGAGGATTGGCAACAACATCTCATCCACACTGACTCTTACCACAGGGGCCCCCCAGGGGTGTGTCCTCTGCCCTCTGCTGTGCTTCCTGTTCACACACGACAGCGTGGCTTTGCACAAAACCAACTCAATCATCAAGTTTGCTGATGACGCCAAGGTTGTAAGGCCTGATAACCAACAACAACGAATCAGCCTATAGGGTGGAGGGAAGTGAACTGGCATTGTGGTGCCAGGACACAAACTTTGCCCTCGACGTCAGAAAAACGAAATAATTGATTGTTACACAGGAGCGAACATGCCACGATCGAACATCAACAGGACTGCAGTATAGAGAGTCAGCAGTTTTGAGTTAATCTGCGTCCACATCACTGAGGACTTGACATGAACCAACAACACCACCACTATTGTCAAGAGGGCGCAACAGCGTCTTCTTCCTAAGGCAACTGAAGAAATTCTCTCCAAATAATACAGCTGCACCATCAAGAGCATCCTGGCTGGTTGCATCATGGCCTGGTGTGAGAATTGCTCCGTCCACGACTGCAAGGCCCCCCAGCAGGTGGTGAAGATGGCCCAGTACATCACTGGTACAGTGCTCCCACCCCTCCAGGACATCTACTGGAAACGGTGCCTGAGGAAGGCCCACAGCAAAATCAAGGAACCCACACACCAGCCACGAGCTGTTCACTCCCTTAACGTCGGGCAGACGCTATCGGAATATGAGGTCTGATACCAACAGGTTCAGAACCTGATTCTATCTACAAACCATCACACTGCTGAAGACGAACTGGACTGACCAACTGCTCTGATTCTCCGGACCTTACCGCACTCACGCACGCACGCAGACACACATACAGTACCAGTCAGAAGTTTGGACACACCTACACATTCAAGGGTTTTTCTTAATTTTTTACTATTTTCTACATTCTAGAATAATAGTGAAGACATGAAAACTATGAAAAATCTAATCAAACTTTATTTGTCACATGCGCCGAATACAACATGTATGGTGGGAACATTACTGTGAAATGCTTACTTACAAGCCCTTAACAGTGCAGTTCAAGAAAAAGTTAAAATATTTACCAAATAAACTAACTCAATAAAATAACAATAACGAGGCTATATACAGGGGGTACCGGTACAGAAGTACAGGTTAGTCGAGGTAATTTGTACATGCAGGTAGGGGTGAAGTGCATAGATAATAAACGGCATGTAGCAGCAGTGTAAATCATTTATTTTTAAATGGGGGGGTCGTCGCTGTAAATAGTCGGTGGGCATTTGATTAATTGTTCAGTAGTCTTATGGGTTGGGGGGTAGAAGCAGTTAAGGAGCCTTTTGGTCCTAAACTTAGCGCTCCGATACTGCTTGTCGTGCGGTAGCTGAGAGAACTGTCTATGACTTGGATTAGAGGTCGACCGATTAATCGGAATGGCCGATTTAATCAGGGCCGATTTCAAGTTTTCATAACAATCGTAATCGGTATTTTTGGCCACCAATTTTCCTATTTCTATTTTATTTTTTAAATATTTTATATAAAAATATATATTTTTAAATAATAATAATAATCATAATCATTATTATTATATATATATTTTTTTTTAGACCTTTATTTAACTAGGCAAGTCAGTTAAGAACACATTCTTATTTTCAATGACGGCTTTGGAACGGTGGGTTAACTGCCTTGTTCAGTGGCAGAACGACAGATTTTTACCTTATCAGCTTGGGGATGCAACCTTATGGTTAACTAGTCCAACGCTCTAACCACCTGCTTTGCACTCCACGAGGAGCCTGCCTGTTACGCGAATGCAGTAAGAAGCCAAGGTAAGTTGCTAGCTAGCATTAAACTTATCTTATAAAAAACAATCAATCAATCATAATCACTAGTTAACTACACATGGTTGATATTACTAGTTTATCTAGCCTGTCCTGCGTTGCATATAATCGATGTGGTGCGCATTCGCGAGAAAGGACTGTCTTTGCTCCGACGTGTACCTAACCATAAACATCAATGCCTTTCTTAAAATCAATACACAAGTATACATTTTTAGACCTGCATATTTAGTTAATATTGCCTGCTAACATGAATTTCTTTTAACTAGGGAAAATGTGTCACTTCTCTTGCAAACAGAGTCAGGGTATATGCAGCAGTTTGGGCCGCCTGGCTCGTTGCGAACTGTGAAGACTATTTCTTCCTAACAAAGACAGCCGACTTTGCCAAACGTGGGGTGATTTAACAAAAGCGCTTTTGCGAAAAAAAGCACAATCGTTGGACTGTCTTTGCTCCGACGTGTACCTAACCATAAACATCAATGCCTTTCTTAAAATCAATACACAGAAGTATATCTTTTTAAACCTGCATATTTAGCTAAAAGAAATTCATGTTAGCAGGCAATATTAACCAGGTGAAATTGTGTCAGTTCTCTTGCGTTCCTTGCACGCAGAGTCAGCGTATATGCAACAGTTTGGGCCGCCTGACTCTTTGCGAACTAATTTGCCAGAATTGTACGTAATTATGACATAACATTTAAGGTTGTGCAATGTAACAGGAACATTTAGACTTATGGATGCCACCCATTAGGTAAAATACGGAACGGTTCCATATTTCACTGAAAGAATAAACGTTTTGTTTCCGGATTCGACCATATTAATGACCTAAGGCTCGTGTTTCTGTGTGTTATTATGTTATAATTAAGTCTATGATTTGATAGAGCAGTCTGACTGAGCGATGGTAGGCAGCAGCACGCTCGTAAGCATTCATTCAAAATAGCACTTTTGTGCGTTTTGCCAGAAGCCCTTCGCAATGCATTGCGCTGTTTATGACTTCAAGCCTATCAACTCCCAAGATTAGGCTGGTGTAACCGATATGAAATGGCTAGCTAGTTAGCCGGGTGCGCGCTAATAGCGTTTCAAATGTCACTCGCTCTGAGACTTGGTGTAGTTGTTTCCCATGCTCTGCATGGGTAACGCTGCGTCGACGGTGGCTGTTGTCTTTGTGTTCCTGGTTCGAGCCCAGGTAGGAGCAAGGAGAGGGACGGAAGCTATACTGTTACACTGGCAATACTAAAGTGCCTATAAGAACATCCAATAGTCAAAGGTATCTGAAATACAAATCGTATAGAGAGTAATAGTCCTATAATAACTACAACCTAAAACTTCTTACCTGGGAATATTGAAGACCCATGTTAAAAGGAACCACCAGCTTTCATATGTTCTCATGTTCTGAGCAAGGAACTTAAACGTTAGCTTTCTTACATGGCACATAATGCACTTTTACTTTCTTCTCCAACACTTTGTTTTTGCATTATTTAAACCAAATTGAACATGTTTCATTATTTATTTGAGGCTAAATTGATTTTATTGATGTATTATATTAAGTTAAAATAAGGGTTCATTCAGTATTGTTGTAATTGTCATTATTACCCCCTCCCCAAAAATCGTCCGATTAATCGGCAGTGGATTTTTTTGACCCGACATTAATCGGTAGCGGTATCGGCGGCGAAAAATCGTAATCGGTCGACCTCTAACTTGGATGTCTCGAGTCTTTGACAATTTTTTGGGGCCTTCCTCTGACACCGCCTAGTGTGTATATAGTTCCTGGATGGCAGGAAGCTTGGCCCCTGTGATGTACTGGGCTGTACGCACTACCCTCTGTAGCGCCTTACGGTCAGATGCCGAGTAGTTACCATACCAGGCGGTGATGCAACCGGCCAGGATGCTTTCGATGGTGTAGCTGTAGAACCTTTTGAGGATCTGGGGACCCATGCTAAATCTTTTGTCTCCTAAGGGTGAAAAGGTGTTGTTGCCCTCTTCATGACTGTCTTGATGTGTTTGGACGATGATAGTTCGTTGGTGATGTGGACACCAAGGAACTGGAACTCTCGACCCGCTCCACTACAGCACCGTTGATGTTCGGCCCGCATTCTGCTGTAGTCCACGATCAGCTCTTTTGTCTTGCTCACATTGAGGGAGAGGTTGTTGTCCTGGCACTACACTGCCAGGTCTCTGACCTCCTTTCTATAGGCTGTCTCATCGTTGTCGGTGATCAGGCCTACCACTGTGATGTCGTCAGCAAACTTAATGATGTTGGAGTTGTGTTTGGCCACGCAGTCGTGGGTGAACAGGGAGTAAACCAGGGGACTAAACACACACCCCTGAGGGGCCCCAGTGTTGAGGATCAGCGTGGCAGTTGTTGTTGCCTACCATTACCACCTGCGGGCGGGCCGTCAGGAAGTCCAGGATCCAGTTGCAGAGGGATGTGTTTAGTCCCAGGGTCTTTAGCTTAGTGATGAGCTTCGTTGGCACTATGGTGTTGAATGCTGAGCTGTAGTCAATGAACAACATTCTCACGTAGGTGTTCCTTTTGCCCCGGTGGGAAAGGGCAGTATGGTGTTCAATTTGATATTGCGTCATCTGTGGATCTGTTGGGGTGGTATGCGAATTGGAGTGGGTGTAGGCGTATATGGGAGGATGCTGTTGCTGTGAGTCATGACCAGCCTTTCAAAGCACTTCATGGGAAAGGGAAAGGGGGATACCTAGTCAGTTGTCCAACTGAAATGTGTCTTCTGCATTTAACCCAACCCCTCTGAATCAGAGAGGTGCGCGGGGCTGCCTTAATCGAAATCCACGTCTTCGGCGCCTGGGGAACAGGGACAGAACGACAGATTTTTACCTTATCAGCTCGGGGATTCAATCCAGCAACCTTCCAGTTAATGGCCCTGGCTACCGACGTGAGTGCTACGGGGAGGTAATCATATAGGCAGGTTGCCTCCGCTTTCTTTGGCACAGGTACTTTGGTGGTCTGCTTGAAATATGTAGGTATTGCGGACTCGGTCAGGGAGAGGTTGAAAATGTCAGTGAAGTCACTTGCCAGTTGGTCCGCGCATGCTTTGAGTACATGTCCTGGTAATCCGTCTGGCCCCGCGGCATTGTGAATGTTGACCTGTTTAAAGGTCTTGCTCACATCGGCTATGGAAAGTGTGATCACACAGTCATCCAGAACAGCTGGTGCTCTCATGCATGCTTCAGTGTTGCTTGCCTCGAAGCGAGCATAAAAGGCATTTAGCTCGTCTGGTAGGCTCGCGTCACTGGGCAGCTCGTGGCTGGGTTTTCCATTGTAGTCCGTAATAGTTTTCAAGCCCTGCTTGTTTGATGGTTCGTCTGAGGGCATAGCAGGATTTCTTATAGCGTCCGGATTAGTGTCTCACTCCTTGAATGCGGCAGCTCTAGCCTTTTGCTCGATGCGGATGTTGCCTGTAATCCATGGCTTCTGGTTGGCATATGTATACACTGTCACTGTGGGGACGACATCGTCGATGCACTTATTGATGAAGCCGATGATTGAGGTGGTATATTTCTCAATGCCATTTGATGAATCCCGGAATATATTCCAGTCTGTGCTAGCAAAAGAGTCCTGTAGAGAAGCATCCATGTCTTCTGACCACTTCCGTATTGAGCGAGTCACTAGTACTTCCTGCTTTAGTTTTTGCTTGTAAGCAGGAATCAGGAGGATAGAATTATGGTCAGATTTGCCAAATGGACAGCGGCGGAGAGCTTTGTATGCATCTCTGTGTGTGGCGTAAAGGTGGTGTCATGACGTTGGCCTCTTTGAGTACAGCGAGGACAGTTGACCCCCTCCCCCCCTTTGCACCATCCCCCAACCTATCTTCCCCCACCCAGTCCCTGTGTGAAGGAGTGGTAAAATTCCAGGAGAGTCTCTGGCCACATGGCCCATAGAGAGACACAGGAAATTCTTCCAACTCACAGAATTGGGGAGCCAAGCGACATTTGTGTTCTGGAGAAGGTATGGAAGATTGGTGAAGAATCCAGCTACGAACTGGTCCGCTTGGTACAATGTTGTGATACTCAGAAGAGACATATAGCCATATTACCATAAAACTGTTTAGATAATAGCCTCAGCTTGAGACTTGCATCCACATGGTTGTATAGAATGTATTAATAAGGATAAAGCTATTTGTAATACATTGAGATGCTATGTACTGATGTTAATGTGATAAGCTTGGTACAGAAATCCAATTCTAACTCAGTCATCGGCACGCCCCCCAGGGACACAGACAGGACCAGGCGTCATTTGACAAGCCTGTTCTATGGTCACTATAAAACACACCCTGATTTACATTTCTAACAGACCAGGCCTCCACTCCATTGCGAGAAGTTGGCCAATAGGTTTGACCATCCAACCCATCTACTGAAAGTGAACCATACCACGTGGTTAACTTTTAGACTATTGATACCGACAGAATAAGAACAAGTCTTTGATACTAATTATTAGTCTGCAGCTAAGTAAATTATATCATTGAACGCGAAGACCAACGAAACATCCATTCTATGACGACATTAATGAATGTCGCTTTGAAAGATCCATTCTAACCGAGAGAGAGAGAACTCTCCAACCAAACGACGCTCCAACAAGGATCCCGACGACACACTGAGCGTAAATACATATTGATTGCAATTGTTCTCAAATGAGTGAGCGTTCATGTGCAAAGGATTAGCATGTCAATTGTTAATATTAATGAACTTTGTGTCCTCAGCTGACCGTTTATGACCCTTTGTTAACAAGACACCAGCCATGCCTGTTTAGACCACTAGGGCACATTACTCTACCAATTCTTTGTGATGATAATTACTGTTTGTATACTTTCTGTGAATTAATTAGTTTAGTAAATAAATTATTTTAAGACAATTGATGTATGGATGACTCTTAGTAAAGACTGGGTTCGTGCAGATACAACAATTTACGACGTTTGGAATGAGACTGGACGCGAGGTAAAATACACCATTTAAACCAGAAGATAATCGGCCTATACTATAATAGAATATAATATAGGAAAGTTATATTAGGAAAATTATAACTTTGTAATCTGACTATTTTCCTTGGTGCCCCGATCTCCTAGTTAATTACAATTAAACGATGAATCAGTTTGATCGCGTGATAATAATTACAGGGAGTTAATTGATAAACGTGTCTTCAGTTTAATGGTACCCCAAAGACACGACAGTGGTCTAGAATGTTTTTCCCCCTCTGGTTGCACATGTGACATGCAGGTAGAAATGAGGGGAAAATGGATTTAACGTCCCCGGCCATTAGGAGCTCTGCTTCTGGATGAGCATTTTTTCGTTTGCTTATGGCCTTATACAGCTGGTTGAGTGTGGTCTTAGTGCCAGCATCGGTTTGTGGTGGTAAATAGACAGCTACGAATAATATAACTGAGAACTCTCTTGATAGATAGTGTGGTCTACAGCTTATCATAAGGCACTCTACCACAAGGAAGCAATACTTAGAGACTTCATTAAAATTTAACACCGTGCACCAGCTGTTGTTGACAAATAGATGCACACCCCCGCCCCTCATCTTACCAGACATAGCTTCTCTGTCCTGTTGGTGCATGGACAATCCCGCTATATTATCCATGTCTTTCTGCTACGACTCGGTGAAACATAAGATGTTACAGTTTTTAATGTCCTGTTGGTAGTATAATCTTGATCGTAGGTCATCCATTTTATTTTCCAATGATTGCACGTTGGTCAATAGAACTGGTGGCAGTGGGGGTTTACTCACTCACCTACGAATTCTCAGAAGGCAGCCAGATCTCCGCCCCCTTTGTCTCTGTCTTTTCTTCACGCTGTTAGGTTCTAATTCTTAGAGTAGAAAAAACTCAACGGACACTATGAAAGCTTAAACAAGTTTAATTCTTCCCAGAGGGTCAATACAGCTGCATTCAGACAAAGATATTTTTTTCTTTTTTTTTCTTACCAATTTCATGGTATACAATTGTTAGTAGTTACTGTCTTGTCTCATCGCTACAACTCCCGCACTTTTTTGTTATTACATGATTCCATTTGTTATTTCATAGTTTTGATGTCTTCACTATTATTCTCCCTTGTAGAAAATAGTAAAAATAAAGAAAATCCGTTGAATCAGTAGGTGTGTCCAAACGTTTGACTGGTACTGTGTGTGTACACTATTCTACTGAGCCGTTTACTTAAGTTCGTATTCTTATCTTTTATTATTTCTTATTGTTCCATTGTCGAAGGAACCTGCAAGTAAGCATTTCGTTGGACAGTGTATACCATGTGTATCCTGTACATATGACTAATAAAATGCTCAGCTTTCAACACCATATTTCCCACAAAGCTCATTACTAAGCTGAGGACCCTGGGATTAAACGCATCCCTCTGCAACTGGATTCTGGACTTACTGACGTGCCGCCCCCAGGTGGTAAGGCTTGGCAACAACATCTGCCACGCTGATCCTCTACACTAGGGCCCCTCAGGGGTGCGTGCTTAGTCCCCTCCTGTACTCCCTGTTTACCCACAACTGCGTGGCCAAGCACAACTCCAACACCATTAAGTTTGCTGACATCACAACAGTGGTAGGCCTGATCACCGACAATGATGAGACAGCCTATAGGGAGAAGGTCAGAGGCCTGGCACTGTGATGCCAGGACAACAACCTCTCCCTCAACATGAGCTAGACGAAGGAGATGATCGTGGACGACAAGAAAAGGAGGGCCGAACAGGCCCCTATTAACATCGATGGGGCTGTAGTGGAGCGGGTCGAGATTTCCAGTTCCTTGGTGTCCACATCACCAACAAACTATCATTGTCCAAACACACCAAAACAGTCTTGAATAAGGCAGGACAACACATTTTCCCCCTCAGGAGACTGAAAAGATTTGGCATTGTTCTCCAGATCCTCAAAGTTATATAGCTTCACCATCGAGAGCATCCTGGCCGGTTGCAACACCACCTCGTATGGCAACTGCTCAGCATCCGAACGTAAGGCACTACAGAGGGTAGTGCGTACGGCCCAGTACACCACTGGGGCCAAACTTCCTTTCATCCAGTACATAATATACTAGGCGATGTCAGAGGAAGGCCCAAAACATTGTCAAAGACTCCAGTCACCCTAGTCATAGACTGTTCTCTCTGCTACGGCACTGCAAGCGGTATTGGAGCCTTTGTTTTTACACTGTCGCTACTCGCTGTTTTTTTATCTATGCATAGTCATTTTACCCCTACCTACATGTACAAATGACCTCGCCTAACCTGTACCCCAGCACATTGACTCAGTACCGGTACCCCCTGTATTTAGCCGTGTTATTTTTTTTTTTTACTTTAGTTTGTTTTGTAAATATTTTCTTAACTCTATTTTTTGAACTGCAAAGTTGGATATGGGCTTGTAAGTAACCATTTCATGGTGTTGTATTCGGCGCATGTGACAAATCAAATTTGATTTTGATTTGACACACGGCTGAAATGCTGTTTCAGCCAATCAGCATCCAGGACCCAAACTACTCAGTTTATAATGAAGTATAGAACACCAAGTTTGTTCTTTCTTCTCTCTGAAGTTACACAGCCAGCTTCCTTCTCACACAAGCAGACAAGTCCATAATTGACCTCTGGCATGCTTGTGAGTTTTTCTGTATTGTTTTATCTTCTCTGAGTACAATGTCCCAAACTCCCAGTTGTCTGCTGAGGAAAATCTGAACCAAATTGCATTCACTGACTTCATCCAAGAGGATGTCTTTAAGTAATGGACCCAGTACAAACAGCCATATATCCACATTCTGCCTCCTCACCTAACAATGGCAGGACATGTGAACCTCTAAATAAATATAAGCTGTTGATGAGTGTGTTCTTCAGGCCACCTTGCCCTGATGGAGGTGGCTTGGATTGGGTCAGTAAGACTTGGCTCAGCATGGCAAGTCTCTGACTGCCCCGCCCTGGATGTTCTCAGTTTGGCCCTGCATCATGGACTCTTCTCCATATCTGTCTACTCTGTGTGACAAAATAGTCTGATTTGGGCTTGAATGTTTTTTTCTCATTTTCATGATTGGCCAAATCGAATGTTTCCAATTCTGCTCAGCTCCTACCAACATCTTCTTCTCCAAGCCCTACAGATGGCAGTGCAGTGTAGGTTGGGTCGAGGCAGGCTGCTGCTGCATTTTCTTTCTGCCTTGGCTCTGAGCTGGAGCCAATGGTGGCTTCTCACCACCATCTAACAGTCCTAACCAGAGTCCTCAAATAGATGGGCTTTTTATGGGGCAGAGTGGAGCGTTTCCAACCAAAATCAACCCTCCCTGTCAGCTTCACCCCATACATAAACGAGCAGTGATTTCAATGGGAAAATAATGACTTCGAACTGCCTGACAGAATTTTTGTCATACTTTTAATTTTAGAGTTGTGAAGTGTAGTTCACAAGTCTCAATGCCAAACATGTCCCTCCTTACCTGCTTCAGATTGGCATGTGCTGATTAAGTGCTAGGCTGCATGCATTCCTCACAGTCCTAAGCGTGTGTGTGTGTGTTCAGAGTCCACCCATAGAAATAGAATTCGAACACCATTATGTATTGAGTTGACACTACTGTTGTCTGCAGCACTACACATGTACCTGGACAGTGTCAGAAGTTGACAGTAGGAATTGGCTGGATTAGAAAGGTGTGAGAGAGAGCAGGTTCATAGGACAGAACTCTGGGCTGTGTCCCAAATAGCACCCTATTCCCTGCATAGGGCGTAGAGACTTGCTGTGAGGATCAGCCTTTTTTATAAGAGAACCCCTTCCTAGTAGAAATGTTCCTTCAATGAAATTACATTACTCTCTAAGAAGATAATGGTCTGTCTTAATCACTGTTGTGTGCTTCTTCCTTACAGGAAAAGGGATACAGTATTATAATGCTGGTGCCAAAAGCATACTAGTGCAGTAAGAACTGTTTGATTCTAAGGATCGGTGTTGAGCTTTGTTACATCTCTGCAGAATTATCCCTCATACAGTACGTCTCATTTGGTATTTAGTTACATATGTGTAAGCACTGTTGATCTGTTATTGCCAGCTTGTGTGTGTGGTGTGTGTGAGAGAAAAGGAGAATATATGCTTTATATTCTTCCAAGATGTTATAAGATATTTCTGTCTATTTGACAGTCTTCAAGATGCACATTAGGTCTTGAGCTGGACTTCACACATGGATGAACCCAGAACCATTTCTTTGCCATAAGGATCAACTGTACCAATGGCTCAAGACACACACATTTACAGAAATGGCCAAGGTATTGTACAATTGTTGTTTCTGTCCTTACCTAATATGCATAGTTAGTCAATATCCTTATGTAAGTGAGCAGCTGAAATATTTGTAAAAGGAGCGAGTTTATAGAATGAATGCCAAGAAAATGGTTGGGCAATATAATTACTTGCACAGTAATTATAGAGTTCAGTTGGTCCAGTCTAAGTAGAGAGGCTTACTGATTGGAGGGTTCTGTCAGCCAATGACGTTCCATTCTGTGTTGGTATAGTCTACTCTTGGCCGATCTCATTTTGCCTCATTGGAGAGACTGGAGAGGATATTGTCAGAAAAGTTAGGAGAGGCAACAATCTTAATACAGGGAGGAGAGAACATGGACAACAATACCGTGTAGGCCTACTGGATTGAGGATGACGTGTAACATTTAGGTAAGGTTGATGCCACTCAGTACTGTTAAATTTGAAAAAATACTTTGCCATTGAACTTGTATCTTCCTTTATTTGCCAAACAAATTTGAGAAACATACGTGCAAATATTCTTGGTTAGAGTTAGCCAAATATGTCTAAATCTATATGTCTAATCTATATTCTAAAGAAATATCTCTAAAGAATCTTGATGCAGACAATGAATGAATTAATAAATACATTGATTCAAATTGAATGCTTTTAGTTCTAGGTCATCGGACGACAAATCAAATACTGGTATGTCAAGGCCTATTGCATTCAAAATCTTTATTGCAAACTAACAGTAGTTCTACATGATACAGTTTGACAACTTTGTCTTCTTCATTTAACTGAATCATGATTTCTACCCTATGTTTGATACCAGGGAGAGCTCTCAGGAATCTGATCATTTCCACATTCCTGCCTGCTGTCTTTCATTTCCTCATACCAACCAACCCAATGTTTTTTAAATATTTCTTCATGAATTCATAAGCCATAACATAACTTCCTGCTTTCTTCTCCTCTGGTCCTGATGGTAGGACATGTACAATTGAACAATAGTCATTTTCTTTAACTCTCTTCTACCAGGTAACAGAGGAAGGTCAGTCAGTGCTACTGAGGCGACCGCCCCCTACTGTCTGGAGACGCCTTACGGCTACCAGCTGGACCTGGACTTCCTCAAGTACGTGGACGACATCCAGAACGGCTCCACCATTAATAGGCTGAGGAGGAAGCCCCTCAGGGTGACCAACAGCAGGGCAGAAGCGCAAAGTGGCACCACACCCAGCCAATCATGGACCTCATCGGAATCCCTGTCCTCGGCGAGTAGTGGTGACACGCGGGTGAGTCAGTCTGCCATGTCGACCGGTAACCGAGGGAAACCCCCTCTTCCTCCACCCCACAGTACCTCTACCACCAGCAGCACCACCCCGTCTAGTCAAGAGGGGTCCTCCGTCCCTTTGAAACCCCAAGAGGGGAAGCCTGCTCCGGCCGTCCGCTCCCTGAACACCCCCAGGTTCAACCCTCTAGTGGAGAAGACCCTGGTGGAGACCCGTTGGCGCTTGGAGCAGGAGAAAACCTCCAGCACCACCCCAGCCCAGCCCCACCCTGAGCCTCATCCCCGCCGGCGCCTAGCCAGCTTCGGGGGAGTGGGCTCCAGTGGCTCCCTGTCCGCCTTCACCGGCTGGGGTTCCTACAACCAGAACAACAGCGGAAACGTCAACAAGCCCCATGCTGAAGGTGAGCTTTCCCTGCCCCTATCCCTCCACCATGGCTCTTCCCTGGGCAGCGGAGGGTCCCTGAGACCCAGCCCCCAGAGCTCTGGCAGGGACACCCCAGTCACGGGCCTCAGCCCCCTGCACCTGCAGCATGTCAGGGACCAGATGTTGATGGCTATCCAGAGGCTGAAGGAGCTGGAGGAACAGGTCAGCACTGAATTAAATAGAACACTAGAATGGACATTGGCATCAGGTCTAAAATGTTAGCCATCTTGGTCAAGGAATCTTTCATTCTAGAAACTGACTTAATGTGCTAAAATAAAGTATAAAAAGCTATTGTGTGTTTTAATCCCAGTATTAATTTATATTAAATAAGAAATTGTTCACAAACCATGTTAAAAAATATCAGTATAATGATTTTGTAGATAGTGTGCAAGTATATGTTAGCTAGCTAGCTAGCCAGTTTTAGTTAGCTGATTTTAATGTATCTCTATACAGGTGAGGAGCATCCCTGTTCTACAGGTGAAGATCTCTGTCCTCCAGGAGGAGAAGAGACAGCTGGTCTCTCGGATGAAGAACCAGGACCAAGAAGAGCTGAGTGACGTGTTCCGGAAGAGAGCCCACAGCATGGGCAGCGCCGGTCGGTTCCGGGTTGGGAAGGCCTCCGAACTCTTAGGGAAACCTGAAGATGGGCTGGAGAACAAGGCAGAGCACAACAGTGCCTCCTCTGGCCTGAAGGAGTTCCAGCAGCTGACTGCTGAGATGGAGGCTTTGGAGAGGAACATCAAGGGCGGTCGCCTGCAAGCACGGCATGGCCTCAACCAGAACACATTATGCAGCAACTGCAGAGCTCACAAATCAGTATCCGTCAGCATTGATGAAGACTTGGATGCCATCTTAGATGTCAGGTCCTCAAAACAACACAGGGACATCGCCGTGAAGACCAAGCCCACAGACACACGATGCGTAGCAACGGGTGTAACTGAGGCCCACCTCGTTGTCACCGCGGATAAGGGGTCGGAGCTAGATGCCCAGCAGAGAATCATAGAAGCTCTGAAGGAGAGGGTATGTCAGTTGGAGGCAGAGGTAAAGGAGTCCACCCTGCAGACGGAGATGGGCAGGCTGAAGCTGGAGCTACAGGCTGCCGGGGCCAGGAACAAGGCTGATAAAGGCTCCACCGCCAGGCCATCCACCCACAGCACCTCCACAGCCACGGAGGCCCTGGAGGCCAGGCCCAAGACCCAGACCAGGAGCCTGGGGGTGGGCAACCACACAGAGGTCCAGGATGCCTTGGCTGGAGGTAGACTGGAGGTGGAGGGGTGGAGCTGTAGTGTTGGAGTGTCCTGTAGGCCGGAGCTGAAGAGTGTGAGCTCAGGACCAGAGGTACCGATGACTTGGTGGGTGGTCAGAGAGAGAGTGGGGACCCGGGACCAATGTGTTGGGAGACAGGTGGTGATGTTCACCCAAGGTGTGGGGACAGGGGTGAGGGTGTGTGAGGCAGGAGTGAACACAGATCTCACCATGGAGAGTTTGGCTGCAGCGAGAAGATGGGGGATGAGGGAGTGTCAGTTGGTGTCGGTGGGGAGCGGGGACTGTACGGTCGACGACGTGATGAGTGCTGTAAAGGAGGTCGGCATGGAAACCGACCCTCCAGTCAGACGGGTGGATTCAGGTGTCATGGTGTCACCTCAGACGGTCTCCCAGCGCACCAACACATCACCAACACTCAGCTCGGTCACCCGTTTCACAAACACCTGCCGCTCGTTCAACACCAACTCCAGCACCAACACCGTGCTCAACACCCAGGAGAAACACACCAACACCACACACACTATCACCCGGAACATCGCTGTTGGCAACAGCAGGGTCCTAGAGCTAATCCAGGCCGTTGCTAAGACCTGCTCCGTCGGCATTGGAACGACCGTGCCATGGGGAGGAAACGCAGAACAACCAACCCAAACCAATGCGGCTGTCGCCAAGGCAACAACCAGAGACGCTGGGGTCGGGATGACTAACGTGAACGACAACTTCTTGGTTGGACTGAAGACCCGGAACATCGCCTGTGGTCCTTCCTGTCTCCCCGACCCCACCAAGACCAGGAGTATTGGGATCGGGGTGGGTGAGGGGCGCATACGGGACCTTGCAGGACCACCATCACTGACACAGACATCCCATTCTCACCAGGCCCAGGGGCAATCCCAGTTAGAGCCTGGTCTGGACCACTACATAGAGAAGATGCAGTGTCTGCTGATGGAGCAGCAGGGCCTGCTGACTGAGAGCTACAGTGAGCTGGGAGAGGTGTTCATCCAGCCTGCGTCAGACACCACCACTCTCATCATGTCACCCATCAACTCTGCCATGACACAGGGAGGCACGGAGGACAGGCCAATACCCTCACAATCCACAGGTATGGATATAGTCTGTCTAGTCTTTACACTCACAGTTCGTGTCTGCAGTGGGTATTTACTAGGAATAATTGTTTTGTATCATGGACATTTTTCTTTATACACAATAATCCAGTGAGTGATTTCTTCCTCTCTCCTTTCTCTCCGTCTCCCTTGTATAGATTGTGTACAGTCCCAGTCCATTGCAGGGCCCGGCCAGTTCACTAACACCTCACCTCAGAGAAACACAGAAAGGTCAGGGGTCAGCCAGCATGTCACCAAGGAGTCAGAGGTCAAGCAAAAGATACTACGCATAGAACACCAAACTTCCTCTGCATTGCACGGTGTGTTTGTTTTTTTGGTATGTGTCTGTTTGTGTGTGCATGTAAGGGGCTGAATGCAGTTGTATCCCAGTGGTGCCTTTTTAAATAGTTCCATAATGTTGATGGGTTGAGAGCGGGAGAAAAATAGAAACTAAAGGAGCATTCTGCTGGCAGACCGCTCCCTAGAAGAAGCCTGGCCTCTTTGAACCAGTAGAACCATGGAGGAGGAAATAGCTCTTTCTCTGGTTTGGCATTGGCTCTGGAAGACCTACTATTGAAATATTTGGGCTGATGCTGGGTTTGGGAAAGCACACATCTCTCACTACACAGCGGTCTGTGGCTGACAGGCTGGAGCTGAAATTGTATGTCTATGTATGAGTGTTTGTATATGTGAGAGAGTTTGTACTCTCTTTAGAAAGTACGAGGCGAAGTAGACATTCAATAAGTTAACAAAATCCTCAGAACTTCACAACAAGTGGTTCACAACAATCAAATTAGAATTCATTGGGAAACATTAACGCTCCAGGTCAGCCCACGAACGCCAACATGCTGAGGTCCATCATGAAGAAACAAGATGGTGACCGAGGCTACACTGGAACCAGGAAGAGCCTGAAGTTTGTGGGTGTGACCACAGGGTGAGGGTCTGATAAACAGTACCAGTCAAAAGTTCGGCACACCTACTCATTCAAGGTTTTTTTTCTTTATTTTGACTATTTTCTACATTGTAGAATAATAGTGAAGACATCAAAACTATGAAATAACACATGGAATCATGTAGTAACCAAATTATTTTTTAAATAAAATGAATATATTTTAGATTCTTCAAAGTAGCCACCCTTTGCCTTGACAGCTTTGCACACACTTGGGATTATCTCAACCAGCTTCACCTGGAATGCTTTTCCAACAGTCTTGAAGGAGTTCCCACATATGCTGAGCACTTGGCTTTTCCTTCACTCTGCGGTCCAACTCATCCCAAACCATCTCAATTGGGTTGAGGTCGGGTCATTGTGGAGGCCAGGTCATCTGATGCAGCACTCCATCATTCTTCTTGGTCAAATAGACCTTACACAGCCTGAAGGTGAGTTGGATCATTGTCCTGTTGAAAAATAAATGATAGGCCATTTCATCTGGTTTGCGCTTAATGGGACTATCGCTGCACAATGCTGTGGTAGCCATGCTGGTTAAGTGTGCCTTGAATTCTAAGTAAATCAACAACAGTATCACCAGCAAAGCATCATAACACCACCTCCTCCATACTTCACGGTGGGAACCACACATGCAAAGGTCATCTGTTTACCTACACTGTGTCTCACAAAGACACGGCGGTTGGAACATAAAATCTCAAATTTGGTTTCCACCGGTCTAATGTTCATTGCTTGTGTTTCTTGGCCCAAGCAAGTCTCTTCTTATTGGTGTGCTTTAGTAGTGGTTTCTTTGCAGCAATTTGACCACGAAGGCCTGATTCAGGCAGTCTCCTCTGAACAGTTGATGTTGCGATGTGTCTGTTACTTAAACTCTGTGAAGCATTATTTTGGGCTGCAATTTTGGAGGTGCAGTTAACTCTAATGAACTTGTCCTCTGCAGCAGAGAACTCTAGGTCTTCCTTTCCTGTGGCGGTCTTCATGAGAGCCAGTTTCATCATAGCACTTGATGGTTTTTGTGACTGCACTTTAAGAAACTTAACTGACTTTCATGTCTTGAAATAATGATGGACTGTCATTTCTCTTTGCTTATTTGAGCTGTTCATGCCATAATATGGACTTGGTCTTTTGCCAAATAGGGCTATCTTTTGTATACCAACTCTACCTTGTCACAACACAACTGATTGGCTCAAACACATTAAGAAGGAAAGAAATTCCACAAATGAACTTTTAACAAGGCACACCTATTAATTCAAATGCATTCCAGGTGACTACCTTATGAAGCTGGTTGAGAGAATGCAAAGCTGTCAAGGCAAAGTGTGGCTTATTTGAAGAATCAAACATCTAAAATATATTTTGATTTGTTTAACAGTTTTTGGTTATTACATGATTCAATATGTGTTATGTCATAGTGTTGATGTCTTCACTATTATTCTACAATGTAGAAAATAGTAAAAATAAAGAAAAACCCTTGAATGAGTAGGTGTGTCCAAACTATGGACTGGAACTATGTATGTTATGTACAGTGAGGGGGAAAAAAGTATTTGATCCCCTGCTGATTTTGTATGTTTGCCCACTGACAAAGTAATGATCAGTCTATAATTTTAATGGTAGGTTTATTTGAACAGTGAGAGACAGAATAACATCAAAAAATTCAGAAAAACGCATGTCAAAAATGTTATAAATTGATTTGCATTTTAATGAGGGAAATAAGTATTTGACCCCCTCTCAATCAGAAAGATTTCTGGCTCCCAGGTGTCTTTTATACAGGTAACGAGCTGAGATTAGGAGCACACTCTTAAAGGGAGTGCTCCTAATCTGTTTGTTACCTGTATAAAAGACACCTGTCCACAGACGCAATAAATCCATCAGATTCCAAACTCGCCGCCAAGACCAAAGAGCTCTCCAAGGATGTCAGGGACAAGATTGTAGACATACACAAGGCTGGAATGGGCTACAAGACCATCACCAAGCAGCTTTGTGAGAAGGTGACAACAGTTGGTGCGATTATTCGCAAATGGAAGAAACACAAAATAACTTGTTGGCAATCACAGAGGTCAGATGTTTCTTGTAATTGGCCACCAGGTTTGCACACATCTCAGGAGGGATTTTGTACCACTCCTCTTTGCAGATCTTCTCCAAGTCATTAAGTTTTCGAGGCTGACGTTTGGCAACTCGAACCTTCAGCTCCCTCCACAAATTTTCTGTGGGATTAAGGTCTGGAGACTGGCTAGGCCACTCCAGGACCTTAATGTACTTCTTCTTGAGCCACTCCTTTGTTGCCTTGGCCGTGTGTTTTGGGTCATTGTCATGCTGGAATACCCATCCACGACCCATTTTCAATGCCCTGGCTGAGGGAAGGAGGTTCTCACCCAAGATTTGACAGTACATGGCCCCGTCCAGCTTTCCTTTTGATGCGGTGAAGTTGTCCTGTCCCCTTAGCAGAAAAACACCCCCAAAGCATAATGTTTCCACCTCCATGTTTGACGGTGGGGATGGTGTTCTTGGGGTCATAGGCAGCATTCCTCCTCCTCCAAACACGGCGAGTTGAGTTGATGCCAAAGAGCTCCATTTTGGTCTCATCTGACCACAACACTTTCACAACACATCTGACCACAACAGTTGTCCTCTGAATCATTCAGATGTTCATTGGCAAACTTCAGACGGGCATGTATATGTGCTTTCTTGAGCAGGGGGACCTTGCGGGCGCTGCAGGATTTCAGTCCTTCACGGCGTAGTGTGTTACCAATTGTTTTCTTGGTGACTATGGTCCCAGCTGCCTTGAGATCATTGACAAGATCCTCCCGTGTAGTTCTGGGCTGATTCCTCACCATTCTCATGATCATTGCAACTCCACGAGGTGAGATCTTGCATGGAGCCTCAGGCCGAGGGATATTGACAGTTCTTTTGTGTTTCTTCCATTTGCGAATAATCCCACCAACTGTTGTCACCTTCTCACCAAGCTGCTTGGCGATGGTCTTGTAGCCCATTCCAGCCTTGTGTAGGTCTACAATTTTGCCCCTGACCTCTTGGAGAGCTCTTTGGTCTTGGCCATGGTGGAGAGTTTGGAATCTGATTGATTGATTGCTTCTGTGGACAGGTGTCTTTTTATACAGGTAACAAACTGAGATTAGGAGCACTCCCTTTATGAGTGTGCTCCTAATCTTAGCTCGTTACCTGTATAAAAGACACCTGGGAGCCAGAAATCTTTCTAATTGAGAGGGGGTCAAATACTTATTTCCCTCATTAAAATGCAAATCAATTTAAAACATTTTTGACCTGCATTTTTCTGGATTTTTTTGTTGTTGTTATTCTGTCTCTCACTGTTCAAATAAACCTACCATTAAAATGATAGACTGATAATTTCTTTGTCAGTGGGCAAACGTACAAAATCAGCAGGGGATCAAATACTTTTTTCCTTCACTCTATCATGTTTCACTGGTTAAAATCATCTCAGTTCTGTGTGTTGGCTGCAGGTTCAAGTCTACATATCATGGGTTAAACATATTTAATTTGTGTAAGCTATGGCCTAGTAGAGGAAATAACTGAGTGTGTTGGCTGCAGGTGTGAGTCCATGTCCACTAGTGAACCATCCAGCTCTGAAGAAGAGGAGAAGAACGGGAACGGGAGGGAGGTCTGTGGCCTCCAGGATCGGAGCCGAATGGGCGGGAACAAAGGGGTGGACAACAGAGAATGTAGTGGCCATGGGAGGACCGAGATACAGGAGAGGTGAATACGGTAGTGGTTTTAGGGAATGTACTTCACTTAGGCTCATCTCTCCTCGGGGAGCATCAGCCATCAATAACTTTGCATCGCACTCTTGGAATTATTCTCCAGCTTGTTCAGGGTATATAGTTATTGTGCAATTAGTGTATCAAATAACTAGGTCCTCTCCCTACAGTTTTCAGTTGAGTGAGAAGATGCTGTCTGCTTGCCATGCACTGAAGACCCATCTGAGTGACGACCAGATTTTATCCAGCAGAGAACTGGTGAGTACTGCTAAACAGAGGCCAGTGGCACAAGTAGACTGAATGGAAGTGTGTGTGTATGTATGAATGTGTGTTTGTTTGTTTGTCTGTTAACAAGAATGTATGGGAATGGTCATGAACATTACTGGTTAATGACTACAATTGTGACTTTAGGAGCTATCTAATTGCCTGTGTCCCTTTTGATTCATCATACAAGAATTTATGAAACCATATAAATGTTGGCACGAGGTCAACTCGATGTCTTGGAATCTAAACTAGAGGAAACAATATTTCATTTGTGACATGTATAACTGAGGAATGTGCCGACTCCTGTAATTTTCTGCCCTCTGGTAGTGTTTCTGGGCAGGGACTTCAAGGCCTGGTTGTGTATGAGTTACAGAGACACCCTCTCTGTCTGTGTTCCAGCCAGACAACAACATGTAGCTCTGTCTTGGTTTATATCCTTTACGCCTCTTGAAACCTAACTGACTCTGACGCCACCATATGTGTTCCACATCATCTGCTTTTTATCTTGTCATAGTGACTGGTTGAGTGATAGAAAACAGAAGGAGAAAGAAGAGCAGGGGTGTAATCATTAGTCCAAACAGTTTCAAAATGGAACATTTTGCAACAAAAATTTCTACTGGACAAATTCAGGTACTGTTGGTCCCTCCCCCATTTTGTTCTGGTTGCTTCCGTTTAAGAAACATTTTGCAACAGAGTTGGTATAATGAATACATCCCAGGGGAGAAAGAAGAGCAGGGATGGAGAGTTTGAGAGAGAGAGAGAATCTTATTCACACAGTGTTCTGATATGGTAGCATAGGGCTGTTCAATTCTGGTTCTGAAGAGCAAAAACACTTCTGGTTTTGGTTTCTTCCTGGTAGTTAATTGTACTCACCAGGTGTCCCAGGTCTGAATTATTCCCATATTACAAGAAGAGGATGAGAACCAGAAGTGTTTCGGCCCTCCAGGACCGACAATGAACTGCCCTGTGCTAGACCCACCATGTGATATCCTTGACCACTTTTCCTAGTCCTAACCATACCTAATGTTCTGAACACCACTCAAAATGCCCTGGGCACTAGTCCCCTGTAATAGTTACTTTTGTGGTGAGAGGGAAGTTGTGGATGATCTGTAACTGCCATCAGCAGTCAGTCAGTCTCCTCCCTAAGGAAGAGGGTTTGGTGAGGTCAAAGGAGCTGAAGTATTGGCTGATTATGTTTATTTTCATTCAGTAATGTCCCTATAATTACAACATGTCTCTGGTAATTCACTGTTCAAATTGCTCTGCACACACTGCATGATGGAGGGTTGCTAAATTGCAGTACTGTGTGTTCGTCCTGACTGACAACAACGCCTGTTTTTGCTTTTTCCAAATTAAAAACACGAAGGCTTGACAGTGTGACTTTGTGTTTGGCTGCATTTGTTTTAGCTCACCCTGGTGTGCGGGGTTTGGACATTTAGACCATGCCATTGGTTCTTAAGTGAAATCTCTGCCTGTCCAGACAAGCTATTACAAATTCACTTAATGAAGGTCTCTACTAGGAGTGTGTGTATGTCATAAATGTTTGTGTGCCCATACATGTGTTGGTTGACGTCCTGCTTAGAATGTATTATCCTGTGTCCCACCCTCAGCGGTCCTGCCTGAACATGCTGCAGCACGAGTGGTTCCGTGTGTCCAGTCAGAAGTCAGCTGCTCCGGCTGTGGTGGGGGACTATTTAACGGCGTTCCGGTCAGTTTCTCCAGCCGTGCTGAGACACGTAGCCAACATGGCGGACGGTAACGGTAACACAGCACTCCACTACAGCGTGTCCCACTCCAACTTCACCGTCGTAAAGAGGATGCTGCTGGCAGGTACTGATTCTGACTCAGACCTGAACCTGACTTCTATTTGAACCTCTCACTCATATGATGTTCTGTTGAGTACATTAATCTAAAATGTGTTCTTTCAGGGTATAGAAAAGTTTGTGGTGGTCATGTGAGGAGAAATGTGTATATTTTGGGATGTGAGCACTCAGTTTGTTTGGTTGACCTGACAAAGCAGCGAATTTGGAGCTTTAACAGTGTGCGGGCCTTCTTGTTCTATACTTTCAGAGTATCTCCGCAATCTGGTCAGAGGGTTTTAACTGAGCTACCCGTAGTGTTATTTTTAATTCTGTGCCATTGATTTGTCACCTTTCCTCTTTTGGCCTCCATTCAAGATGTGTGTAACGTGAACCAGCAGAACAAGGCAGGATATACCCCCATCATGCTGGCTGCCCTGGCTGCTGTGGAGGCCCCAGAGGACATGGAGGTGGTAGAGGAGCTCTTCAGTAAAGGAGATGTTAATGCCAAGGCCAGCCAGGTATGTGGAGGGACAGAGTCGGGGGGGGGGGGGGGGTTAAGCTTTGACAAGTTAAGTCAGCTTGTCTGGTCACTGGCTGAGTGTGTCGTCTTCAAGCTCCCGAGTGGCCATCTCTTTGAGTCCATCTTTCTGTCTCTGACCTCTTACTGCTGACCTCTAACCCTTGACCCCCAGGCTGGTCAGACAGCCCTGATGCTGGCAGTGAGCCACGGCAGGATGGACATGGTGCGGGCCCTCCTGGCCAAGGGGGCAGAGGTCAACCTTCAGGATGATGAGGGCTCTACAGCGCTAATGTGTGCCAGCGAACACGGCCACGCTGAGATAGTCAGGCTGCTGCTGGCCAAGCCAGGCTGTAACGCCACCCTGAGTGATAGCGTGAGTTACTGTGTGTGTGTTTGTCACTCACCGTAGCAGACTATCACTGTGTTAGTGTCTCTGTTTGTCTGATTCACTGTTTGTGCCCTGTTTGTCTGTGTGTATGCAGGATGAGAGCACGGCCCTGTCCATAGCTCTTGAGACTGGACATAAAGACATAGCAGTGCTGCTCTATGCCCATGTCAACTTCTCCAAATGCCAGGCAGGGGTTCGTAACACGCAATATCTATAGATCGGGTCCCTCAGTTCGTTTTTATATACCTATTCTATAAAATGATGTACATCTGTTCCATACCAACTAATCGTGTGTGTGTGTGCATCCACCCTCTTTCCATAGGGAACCCCTCGTCTCGGTAGAAATACACCCCCCAGTTCCGCTGGAAGAGCCGTCTTTGAATGAAACTACCCGCAAACCTCCACCCTCGCTGCTACACATAGACATATGCTTAGTGTATGGAATAATTTGTGATGGTTCTATGTGGCCCTTATAAAGGGTTTATGAAGGCTTCAAAGTTGATGTTCGTTTTAAAGCGGGACCAAGATGATGCCCTCGTATCCAAGCACTCAACAAGCGATCTGAGACCACAATTGTAAATCTTAGCCTAGTGAAACGAATGAGCGATGTAGTCTATATGGACTGCCTCTTCTCTTGTCCAGGTTGACAGCTTGAAACTTAGAGGTTGCTAGGCAAATCACTCTCCTACAGTAATTATATCCCCACTACCTGTGGCCTTTCTGTGTAGGAGTTTAATTTATTACATTTTAGTCTCTAGATTGAGTACATTGCATATACATGCAGATCATTTCATTCTATGCCCTCAAACACCAATATATGGAAGATATTTTTTATGTGATTGTCATTGTATATATGATATATTTAAGCCCATTGGAAGTACAGTTATGCATTTACAATTAGTATATTAGGGTTAAATATTTCATTGTTAGTATAGTGCTCTGTCCCTTATGCTTTTAAATAATACAATAAACTGAAGTACCTCAATATTTTACATGTGATTTTTACCCTTTCTAAATAAACAGGACAGACAGTTGATATTTGTACCTGGTGCCACCTGCTGGGACTTTCTGGTTGAACAGCTTCAGAACATCACTGTTTGAGAAACAGAACTATGTAATGTTTCCTCCTTGTGGTGCTGTGGTGAATTAATTTATTTGATTTATTTCACCTTTATTTAACCAGGTAGGCAAGTTGAGAACAAGTTCTCATTTACAACTGCGACCTGGCCAAGATAAAGCAAAGCAGTTCGACACATACAACAACACAGAGTTACACATGGAGTAAAACAAACATACAGTACAAAAACAAGTCTATATACAATGTGAGCAAATGAGGTGAGATAATGGAGGTAAAGGCAATAAAAAGGCCATGGTGGCGAAGTAAATACAATATAGCAATTAAAACACTGGAATGGTAGATTTGCAGTGGATGAATGTGCAAAGTAGAAATACTGGGCTGCAAAGGAGCAAAATAAATAAATAAATGGTTATCATGAGAACGCAACAGGAAAATATTTCTACATTGTTAAAAACCAACACATACCGCTGATGCCAGGGAGTATCAGGTGAATTCTACATGCCGGAAAGGTTTAGTTTTAGCAATACAAAAGCCTTCTCAAATTCTGCTTCCTTTGTCCTAGAGAGGCTGCATATTTTATCTTCTGTTTGCTCTTCTGTTCACCTTGGTCCGAGGGTGAGGAATTAGTGCTAGCAACAGGATTCATTTGTAAATGTCATCACAGTATTTCTCTGACTCACTCAGTAGGGCCTCACAGAAGTTTTTACAGCAGTATTGTCTGCAACAAACCATTCATCTGGGGCCCTCACCTCTAAATGGTTGTTGTCTGGTTTGTTTTCTTTCCTTCAGAAGCTAACAGAGAGCGAGGGCCACTCCGATTGTAGAAATTTTACTTGAGGTAAGAGGATGCAAGTCTAATTTTAGCGCAAACCCCATCTCCCTCTCCCCCACCTCCAGAATTGACGGCCTGCCCCCATTAGAACTTATGTTCTGTTCTTGCTGTTCTCCAAATGCTGAGAAATGTCACCTTAACAGTGAAATGTGTCTGAATATTTGGAAGTGAGTGAAGGTGATTAGCAGTTCCCCTCGTTAAAACTGAGGGATTAAATTAGATGAAGCAGATACTTCCCCTCATTCATCTCCATCCTAGACTGTGTCCCAAATGGCATCCTATTCCCTTTATAGTAGGAAACTAAATAGCCCATAGCTTTCCGGTCAAAAGAAGTGCACTACATTTGTGTGTGTTTGAGAGAGCATGCTTGAGCATGTCCCTCAATTCCATCTTCACATTCATATGCACACACACACACTTGTCAATCTGTTGCTACTCTGTTCTATATTGTACTATTATTATTATTATTATTATTATTATTATTATTATTATTATTATTATTATATCCTGATGCCTAGTCACTTGACCCTGTCTTCATGTACATACAGTGCCTTCAGTGAGTATTCACACCCCTTGACTTTTGCCACATTTTGTTGTTATAAAGTGGGATTAAAATGGATTTAATTTTAAATTGTCATCCATCTACACACAATACTCTGTCAAAGAAAAATGTGAGCATTAAAAATGAATGAAAAATAAAACACTAATGTCTTGAATAGCGAGTCGATACATGTTAGAAACACCATTGGCAGCGATTACAGCTTGGAGTCTTTTTGGGGAAGTCTAAGCTTTGCACACCTTGATCAAATTGTATTTGTCAGACCTTACCTTGAAATGCTTACTTACAAGCCCTTAACTTTATTTGTTTTAAACCTGCATTGTTGGTTAAGAAAATATTTACGAAATTAACTACAGTAAAAAAGAAAATAACACAATAAATAAACAATGAGGCTATATACAGGGGGTACTGGTACTGAGTCAGTGTGCGAGGGTACAGGTTAGTTGAGGTAATTTGTACATGTAGGTGGGGGTAAAGTGACAAGGCTTTGATAATAAACAGCGAG